>NW_006291549.1:2063737-2066251 GCF_000327345.1 Myotis davidii
GAGGTCACTGGTTCATAAAATTATACAGGTTTCAGGTGTACAGTGCTGTAATACACTATCTGATATTGCATTCTGTGTTTACCACCCAGAGTCAAATCTTCTGTTACCATACATTTGACCTCCTTTATTTGCCCTTTTTTACCTCCCTCCACCCCTTTCTCTCTGCAGCCACCGTACTGCTGCCTGTCTGTGGGTTTTTGTTTGTCTGAGTCCTTTTGATACAACTCTGAAGTCTCTCCTATATCCCCTGCTTCCTGGTACAGAGGCTCATCTGGGTGGTTGGTTGCCTTAGAACTGGAATTGGCCATTTCTTCAAGGTGCCCTGGTTCCTGTAGCAGGAGGTAGAATCTCAAGACCACAGCCTAGGTCCCAGGAAGCTATTTTATCTTCAGAATTAACAAGAATGCTAAGCTACTCAGTTACAACTTACATAAGTAATACATAGGCTCTGATAGTTACTGACTCCATGAAAAGCTGTAGATTTTCAGAAATTCTGAAGGGTATATTAGTCAGGGCTCTCCAGAGAAACAGAAGCAATGATCTGTATCTATCTTTCTTTCTTTCTTTCTATCTATCTATCTATCCCATCCATCTATCTTTATATGTAAAGGATATTTTTTATGAGGCATTGGCTCATGTAATTATGGAAGCTGAGAAGTCCCACAATCTGCAGTCCACACACTGGGGACCTGGGAAAACCAGTGATGTAATTCCAGTCCAAGTCTAAAGTCCTGAGCTCCAGGGGCTCTGATGGTGTACATTTAAGTCTAAGGGCAGAAGACTCAAGTCCCAGTTTAAAGCAGAACTTAAATGAATCCTCCTTTCTCTGTTTTTTGTCCTTTTCATGTCCACTATGGATTGGATGACACCCACCCACCTTGGGGAGGGCCATCTAATGTACAAATCCACAGACTCAAATGCTAATGTCATCTGGAACCACCCTCACAGACACACCCAGAAATAACATTTCATTTGGCCCCATGGCCCAGTCAAGTTGCATAAAAGTAACATCCTGAGGTTATAGTGACAATGTGGGCATATATAATTTTAGGGAGTGCTCCTTAATTATCTCAGGAAGGTCCTCAGTCTCTTCTTAAAGAAACAGGCTGTTATCCTCCAAAGAGGCTGAAGGTAAGGTGTGATGAGAGGCCAGTGGGACTGCTAATCAGGTGAGACCTGCTGCCCGTAAACAGAGAAATCAAACTGGTTACAGATACAAGCCCAAGATTGAAGTCACTGGGCCAGATGCCTCAAATTTCAGGCATTGATTTATGTGAGCAAACTGTTTCTCACATGAGCAGCTGCATGCAATGGGCCTCAGGAGGACTGGCAGCTAGGATTTATTTATTTAACAACGGTTAAACATTCACCAAAGCAAGGTGGGATGCCAGCTGGTGGAAAAACTATCACTAGGCTGAAAAAAAGCTTATCACCCAATCTGCATGTTGTTGTTGTTTTGCATAGGTGAGCTGTGCAGAAAGCTAAAATTTAATCCCAGTTGTGCTTAATCTGGGTCCAGCTAGTTCTTAATCGTAATGTTTGGCTTTGCCATGCTCTAATAGTCTGAGGCATTTATTTCCTCTGTGCAGCCATTCCTACCAGGAGGTCTGGAATGCACCTTTCTACTAGTCAAGTGCCTCCTTTCCTGGACATTGTGGAGACTACTTACTCAGGTTGTATAAAGAGCAAGATTCCCTTTTAGAAATGAATGAACACCACCTTTTCTCTTAAAAATATGAAATTCAGTGTGTTTTCTGATGCAAGTCACCTGGAGGGTTGTGGGATCATTAGCTAGGGGAATGCGAGGCCTGGTCTTCAGTATTTGTTTAAATACGGGGATACTTTGATTGACCTTTGTCCACACATCTGAAGAGGATCATTGACTTTCCTTTCCAAAAGTGATTCACTACATTCTTCCAACCTGAAGATGAACAGAGCAGTCTTCAGAAGTAACATCTGACTCACAAAGCTGATTGTCTTCTGGGTGAGAAAGTCATATCGCATTTCCATGTTTGGGGCTATTCCCAAGGTCAGAAATGGAGGTCCAATATATGCTCAGACCCTGAGACAATGTGACATATTTTCTAATTGCAAGTTGAGATTTCAACATTTGAGTTTTGGGGTCATAAACATTCAATCTATAACAATTCCCATTTTACAGGTGATGAAACTGAGGCCCAGGAAGATTCATTTATGTTGGGGGCATATTGTGTGCCAGAAATTGTGCTAAGCATTTTCTTTGGATTATTTTACATAATCCTTTACAATGATCCACTGAAGTAAGACCTATTAGAAATCCCCGTTTTAAGTATGAGGAAACTGAGGCACAAGAGTTTGATAATTTTCCTATGATCACACAACAGTGAGTATCAGCTAAAATTTGAACCTTAGTCCAGTTCTCTTAAAGGGCCCTTTTGTTCTTGGCATTGTTTCAGCTCTGAATCAGCTAAAATTTGAACTTTAGTCCAGTTCTCTTAAAGAGCCCTTTTGTTCTTGGCATTGTTTCAGCTCTGA
>NW_006291549.1:2066504-2076074 GCF_000327345.1 Myotis davidii
GTGACTGGCTGACCAGCAGGTACATATGATGTGCACTGACCTCCAGGGGGCAGACACTCAACACAGGAGCTGCTGAGTTGCAGTGACTTGGCAGTGGGGGTTCTCAGGTGACGCACCCCAGAACCAGAGAGGAGGGAGCCTGATTCCTTGTGGGAGAATGTGATCCCACCTTCGGCCGTGGGTTATATTGTTGCTGGGACACTGTTGGCCTGAATCTGGTTTACTGCTGAGCTTTGGTAATTAATTTCCTTTTAATGTTCACGAATCCATTCACCAGGCCACTAGTGCAACTATTAAACAATAGAGCCCAAACTGAGCGCTAGGGAAGTGTACTGGAGAGACCATTGGATGGCAGTCTAGGCTAGGGAGATGAAACCTTGCACAAGTCACTTACTGTTTCTTGGATCTTGGTTCTCTCATCTAAAATTATGGGTTAGGTTGGACTAGAGACCCATTCAGAATCTCTGGGGTATAATCCTAAAACCATCTGTAGACACTCCATGGGTGAAAGGCAGTGTTGAGAACTGCTTACTGAGAGTAGCGAAGTCAGTGTCCTCCAGGTTCTCTATTGCTGCTTCCAAACCACACTCCGCTGTCCTCTTGTAACCAACCCTCCCACTGTGAGTGAGGCTCAAGATGCCTGGCTCTACCCGTCTTTATCCTCTCTGTCACTCACCACCCACTCCCTTTGCTGGCAACTTTGATAAGTGGCTCAGAGATTTCCTTCTACCATCTCATTGTGGAGTCTTCAGTAGGAACATCTGGTAATCTCGGAATTACTTTTCCATGGTGAATGGAAAGGAACCTCTGGTTACTTTCACCACATGAATGACCAGTTCAGCTACCTGGGCTTTCAGTTCCTTGGTATTTTTGCCTCGAATGATTTTATGCTTCTGTTCTAATACCACCACTAACTGCATTGCCTCAGAGATCTTAAACTGCACAAGTCTACTCTCTGCCTACGAGGTCCCCTACTTCAACTTTACCAACTCTTTCTTGCTTCTTTCCTCAACACTCCACAGACCCAATCTGTTTAAGGTCACCCAGGGTGTCCTTTTCTGTCCTTATTTCATTCATTTCTGCTGAAGTTGGAAGTTTCCTCCCGGAGCCTCTGTCTTCTCTGCCTGGGAAGCACATCCTTCTCTTTGCTTCCTTTCTTTGCTGTTTCTTAGACTCAACATGGCTTTCCTTCCTGCCTCTCTCTGAATGTTGGTCGTCATGAGGGTTCTTCCCTGGCCCTTCTCTTGTTTCCCTGACTCTACATATGGTCCGAAAAGAGTGACCAAATCTACTTCTGTGGCTTCACTTACCATAATCGCGTGGATATGTCAAACATCTTTATCTTAAGGCCACATTTTCTGAGCCCCTGATATAAAACTCAACAGCTCACTGGACTCTACTTGGCTCCTCAAACCTAGTGAGTCCCAAACACAATTCATTATTAGGATCCCATCCTGGCCTGCTCCTTCTCTGAAAGTCTGTATATCAATCAATGACCTGTTCAACTACCTTATTATCCAAGCCCCAAACTTGGGATTCAGTCCCTTCATCTCATCTTCTAGCTCCCCCAATGAATGACCCAGACATGTTTATTTTACTTTTTCAATATTTTTATATATGCCTTCTGTTCTATACAGAAGTTCAGAGGTCAGACCCTAATTTCCATCGACCTCCCTACCCACATTTAAACCTTTTTATAAATATCTTAACTGCCCTTCTGACCTTTCCTCTTGCCCTTTCCATTCATCCTCTGCTTGTTATTAGTCTGAATTTTCTGAAATCACATTTCATTGTGTTACAGTCCTTAAAACCTTCCACGGTTCCTCAAGTCAGAATAAGAGTATTACCAATGAGTGTGTGTTGGCTATAAATAACAAAATAATTAACAAGAGTGGCTTAAGCCGTAAGGATTTTTTTCCCACCTTACAACAAGAAAGTCCACAGCTGGTTGGTCCCAGGGTGGGGGGACCACATCAAAGACTACCATCTGCACTGTGTTGGTGGTCTCTTCATTCATAGCCTTCAGATGGATGCAATAGCTCCCAGGACCACATCTTCACAACTTCAACAAGCAGACTGAAAATGCTGGGCCCTCTTCCTGGGCGTCTCCTCTCTTATCATGAAAGAAATGATATCTCAACAATTCCTCAGGTGCATCATTCCTTATATCTATCTCATGGGCCTCTAGCCACGAGAACAGTTAGAAAAATCAGTATCTGGTACTTTCTGCCACTAAGATGAGAGCACACCAGCAAGGAAAAACAGATTGGGAAATAACCGGTGAGTAGGCAACCAAGAGTAACTGTCACAGCTTTCAGTGCCTGGCATCCTTAAATATATGCTCTCTCACCTCCGGGCTGCATCTATGGAGCCATCACCTGGACTATAACTTTCCACGTACACACCACTCCCTTCACCTGGATGACTCCTATTCCCTTTATAAACCTCAGCTCAGGTATCACTCCACAGTATGTTCTAGATTGTATTATTTTTCCTACTGTTTTAACTCTGAATTTTTGTGCCTTGAAAATAGGGATGGAGCATTTTCTCCTATTTCTTTGAAGGGATTAAGGTAATTTTTAAATCTCACTTGCGGATTTGAATATAAAGTTGCTTCCTCTTTGCAATCACTTTCCCCACTCTTCTCCACACCGCCCCCCCCATGCCCCTATGGTTTTGTTTGCTGCCAATGGCCAGTAGAGGGCACTCTGGCCTTTGACTAGTGTGCCCCTTGGAAGATGTTTGATTCCTTTAGCATTAAGCCAGCTTTTATTTTCCCCAAAAGAGGTACTGATTTTGAGTTTTTTAATCAAAAGACTAAAATCATGCATTAGTTATTTAAAGTCAGACTTTGTATAATGCATCCATGGAGTAGATTGAGGCCATTCAGCGTTATGACTTACCTTTACTTAATCTTCTCAAGTTTACTGTTAAAATGATGCACACGTTGAAGTCCCCTCCTTAGGCAGAGTGGGTGGGTGCAGCTGCTGAATTCTTGACAGAAACGAAAGTGTTCTGAGAGCATAACCTGGTGTCTTGAAAATGTACTGAGCGTTCACAGTGGAGCCTGCTCCATCTCTCTGGGAAATCAGGTTGTCCTAGTGGTTTTAGTAAGTTGTGAGAGTAAAGGTGAATAGTTCTTTCAGGACTGGAGGGGGTTAGAAGCGAGGATAATGTATCATTCGTACAGTCAGTCAGTCTTTCTTCTTATCCTACTATGTGCCTGACATTACTCCAGTCACTGGAATATAGCAGTTAATGAAGCAGATTAAAGCCTTGATCTCATGGAGATTACACTCCAGAGTAGGAGATAAATACACAGTGGTATAATAAAATATCAGGAAAAATCCTCTTGGGGAGAGGAAGCATGATAAGGGGTGAGAGAGGGAAGAGTGCTAGTTGGGGCACATGGCATAGAAGCACATTCAGAAGGTTCGGCAAGGACAGAGGCCACAAGCAGGAGAGGGGTGTGTTCCAGGGGTTTGAATGAGGCCCGAGGAACTGGAGCTGGGAGCGAGGGGAACTTGGTGAGAGATGAGGTCGGAGAAGTAGCAGGGTGGGGCAGGGAGGGTCTGGGTGGGTCAAGTAAGGAATGGGCTTTTATTCCCTGAGTGATGAGCAGCCATAAGAGGGCCTGGAGCAGGGGAATGACTTGATCTGATTTACTCTTTACAGTGAAAATCCTGGCTGCCTGTGGGAGCAGGTGGGCAACAGTGAAAGCAGGGAGGTTAGTGTAGAGTCCAGGCAAGAGGGGCTGGTGGCGGACCCCGTGGCAGTGGCAGGGTGGCACGTCGTGTCAGTTTAAGCTGGATTTGAAAGATTTTACAGACAGAGTTCCTGGTATTGGGGATGGATTGATTATAGGAAGGGCATGTAAGGGAGAGTGTTGCCAAATTCGGGGCCTCTTTGTTCCTTCTATTTGCTGAGATGCAATTTAAATCAAAGCCAAACTAGTCATCCATCTTAAACTCCTGTACCCCTGACACCAAAGCTGGCACCAAGCAGCTTCTGCTGCTGTTATATGAGGGTCTCTGGCTTCAAATACCAGGGCGACCGCCGGGGTACTGCCTTCATTGTCCTGTGACTGACAGCAGGCTGGTCCTCAGGTTTAGGAGATGTCACCGGGCTCTTCCCTCAGTGGCCTCTGTTTCTCCCCACCTCTTCCCTCTCTTGTATCTGGAATGCAGCATTTCATTTTGTTGGCCGCAACAAGCCTATATTTAAATGTTCATCCCTGTAACCCAAGCAAGAAAGTGTCCTAACCTCTCTGAAAAAGTGAGATGAAACTTTAGTGTGGCGTTTGTCTGGTCTCCGAGACAGGTTGCTAAAACCTCTTGTTCATGGCTGATGAGCTTTTGGGTCCTGAGCCTGTCATTCCAGGAGCTGCCACGAGATGGCGCCCGCGGAGTCTAACAGGCTAGTCCGCAGGCAGGGGCACAGAGCTGGCAAAATCCGGTCTTTTTTTTTTTTTTTTTTTTTTTAAAGAACTTGCCGTTCAAAGACATGAACATCATTGCAAACTACACCCACTAACTTGGAAAGAATAATCGCAGAGTAATTCATAATGAAAAAGCTTGTCTTTTAAATGTGACCCAATCTCCCTCATTCTCCTCAGGGCGCTGCCTGTTCTAGGTTCCCCTCCTTCTCCTATCCCCCCTTCCTAACACAGGCTTGCATTTCCTGCCTCTCAGCCATCCCACCCAGTCCTCTTTCGTTTTTCTTTTTTTTTCGGCCCCACAGTAATCTTCCTAAATCACAAGTTCGATTACATCAATCTCCTCTTTAAAAAACTTGTCTCGCATGGTCTACAGAAGAAATCCTGAACTTTAAGGTCCTTCATCACCCGAGTCCAATGAGCCTTTATGTTTGTATCTTCTCCCACCTCAGCTTCTTGACCCTGGCCACACTCGGGGTTCCTTTGGTAAAGGTAAACTCAAGCCTTTGCTTTTTCACTGTGCTGTTCCTCCTGCCTGGAATGCTCTTCCATCCCCCCACCCCACCCCGCGTGCTCTCCTCAAGTACTTACAATCTTCTGATGACACAGAGGCTGGCATTCAGGATCCTCCGACCGCCCTCGGAAGCCTTGTGCTGCTTCTGCAATGTATGCATCCAAGAAGATCATGGGCATCTTCCCCACACAGTCCTCGGCGCTGTGCTACCATGGCAGCTTTTAAAACCTCCTGTGCCTCCATTATAGCTCAGAAGCTAATAACAAAGCTACCACTGGTTGGGGCTTTTTATGTGCCAGGGACTCCTTGAGGCCCTTTCTCTTTAATATGCATATATGTCTCTCAAGGAGATCAAGTTTTGTTTGCATTCTGTAACCTTTCAGAGTTTAGTAATGTGTCAAAGGCATAGTAGATGCTTTTGAATTTGTCCATTGATTGAAGACCCAAAGATTTTGGTTTTGACATTGTTTTCCAGGCACATCCTGATGATTGAAATAATTCCTGTATGATTCTGTAAAAGTTCGTATAAAAATTCTGAAAAGACTGTGCCCCTTTCACTGGGATAAACCATGGGCTGTGTGACAATTGACCACAGACAGAAAACCAGTCACGTTTCTGTTCTATTAAGAACACTTCCTACTCTCTGGCATTCATTGTAGATCTGACATGTTTTGGATAATAAGACAAATGTAATCAAGTTACCCAATGTGTATGTGTTGTGCGGCTCTACTCTCATGTGTAGAGAGGAGGTAACTCAGTTATTAGCTTTCCTTCCCCTTTCCCTTTTGCAATTTAAAATGTTTTGGGAGTTCTGGTATAAATATAGAGAACAAGTGAATATATTTCCCTTCACTCTGAAAAGTTGCAAGGGTTCCTAGTTTGTTGGAATTAAGAATGTCACACAGGGAATTTTGTAGAGTCAGCTTTCTTCTCCTGCTGCTTTGGGCGCAGAAGGGTGGGGCATCAGCAAACACCCGCTCACACTTACACCTGCAGGGGGAAGAGTCTAATGCTGACCATGGGGACCCTGGTGTGTGAAGGAATAGTCTCTCCAGGAGAGAGAGAGAAGGTTACAAAAGGTACGGAGATAGTTAGATGACATACTGATTGATGGATGCATAGCAAGCCCTTCAATCCATGGATTAAGACAATATAGGGAGACCAAAATGAATGCCTTCCTCTGGGCTGAGTGCCCTGAATATGCAGAGATATCCTGTGGGGAACCGTCAAGATATGATCCAGTTCAGGGTCAGAGGGGAAAAGTGATTTTTAGTGTAACCTTAGGTAGTACAATTCCGAATGTCTTCCAAACAGACCCCAGGAATCTTGGACCTAAATTCCATTAGACATGAAACCAACAGACCATCAAGGCTTGTTCCTGTCCTGGAGCTTAATAAGGAGCCCCAGATACTGGTGTGAAGTGCAGCCTCCCCAGTCAACTCCAGAAAAGGAAAATGGTGGTAGGAGGGAAGCAGCATCAGCTACCAAAGGAAGCCCCCCCCCCCCCCCCAAGCCAGCAAGCAAAGTACCCTCAGTGGTGCTGGGAGAATCCCAGTGGCCACTTCAGTGCCTAAACTGGGGTGAGAGGAACTTCAAAAGACTTGTATTTCCACTGTTTTTACTTGGTGTCCCAGGGAAGCCGGAGTTAAGTTTTTTTTTGTTTTTTTGTTTTTTTTTTTCGGAGTTAAGTTTTTTATTTAAGGATTAAGGAAGCATAAGAAAGGTAGAAAAGCACAAAACGCTGAAACACCTATCTATCAGATTTGCTGCCCAGCCACGTTCCCCAGACTTGGTTCATAGTGATGAATGTGTGTACCTGCCTTGCAGGAAAGCGTAGTTTAGAAGCATTTCCTTAGAGATCTTGCTGTGTTGTACTATGATTTGTTGTTTGTTAGGGAGGAAGAGCCAAGCATTATTCATTCTTTTCTCTCTAGAGAACCTAACTCAAAACCTGGACTGCTGGTCAACCAACAAATCCTGAATGAATGAATCCATTTATGAATGGATCAGTGGGTGAATGGGTAAGGATATGGTTTGGCCCTCTCTCTACTCCTAAAGCTTGCCTCTGCATGCTGCTTTCTAAAAAGTATTTCAGTGATTGCTGGGAAAGTTTACCACTAGCACAAACCTTTGCGTTTTAAAGGTGCATGATTGAGAACAACGGCTTATCTATGCGGATGGGGCTGGAAATACTGATTCGTGGTTGACAGTCCCTTTCAGTGGGCACAAGACAAAGGCTATTGTTGACTGTGGCTCCAGCTGTTCTCTGTAGGTTTAGCCCCAGCATCTCACAGCTCTGCTATTGGACCAAAGCATCACTCACCTATAATTCAACTCTTCCATCCAATAGCTCATATGATTTTCAGCTATGGGACTAGATGGGCCAAAGAGAGCTGTGAAGGAATGGGTGTAACAGGGATGGTGCAACACCTTCCTGTGTGAAACCAGGGGCACCTATGTGAAAGTACAAAGCACGTTGCCGGTGTATTTTTCTTTGTTTGCTTGCTTTGCTTTGTTATAAGTTTGTCATTGTCATCCTCAAAACAACTGTGAGGGCACTTTCGGTTTCAAATAAGCAAACCGCATATACACCTAAGAGTTTTCAAGGACAGAAATTCGGGGGAGATAGTTTACACTCTTGGACCCAGGCTCTGTGTGGGTGGACACGAAATGAAGAGGGTTTGGGGGATGCACCTTTTCATGATGAACATCTGCATTTCATGAGGAACTTGGAGATAACGTACCCGTATGGATAGATGATGGAGAATCCCTGAACAGGACTTCGGTTAGTAAAAACACCCATTCTTGTTTCTAGGATAATTATGAATCAGTTGACAAGTTTTTATGATTCCAAAATAATGAGGACATTTTATCATGCTACAGATACAAGTTCTTTTCCAGTGCACATGGTCCTTCCACCAAAAGATACCATTTGCTAGGACATTACATTTCAAAAGATTGAGATATTGCACAGTATCTTCTCTGCCCACAATTAGAGATAACAATAATACCTGAATAATACATAAGACAATAACTAAAAATGTTGCATTTTTATAGGCATATTTTGTGTTTGGGTGTAATCATTTGAATTATCTCCATATATATTCTTTAGAGCTATTATAAATAGGCCTTTCCCACTGGTTTATTTTGAACATTGTAAAATGGCACCATTAGGCTCATAGGAGTTATGGTATTCGCATTCATTCAGAGAGCACCTGGCTGTAGTGTGGGTGACAGATCATCAAAGAGATAGTTATGAGAGGAACAATTAGGCCAAGCACTTTGGTTTTGTTTTTCCAGGTAGCATATAAAGAATCTTTGAAATTTTCCCAATTATTTTTCCACTCTGCCAATTTCTATCTTTTAATTGCTGCACCTCTGTAATTGATTAGCTAATGTTAGGCCTTCAGTCTACCATTTATTTTTTGTTTTCTGTTTGTTCTGATTTTAGTTTTCTTTTTCTGACCTTGTATGGATTACTTTAACAGATTTTAGAATTCCTTTTTTTTGTTTGTTTATTTTTGCGGTGGGGGCAGAAAATAATTTTTAGTGGGTTTTTTCCTTACAAATACATCAGAGATCTGCTAGGACTGGATGTGATAATCCTGGGCCACAAAACTGCACACTCCTTGGCAACTGGTCCAGTGATGGCAGAACCTTTCATCTAGCCTTTATTGTTTACAATGAGCCCTGCATTATCTTTCAAATAAAGAAGCACATATTTTCTCTGGTAAGACTTTCCTTGTTGAAATACCACCGCTGGCCGTACCTTCTTTCTGAGCTCTGGCTGCCTTTTCTGACCACGGCCGGCTCGTCTCCACACCAGCAGCAGGAAGTCTGTTCCGTCGTCCCCAGAGGTGATCTACAGATGTTTGGCTCCTGTGTTGTCAGCACAGTTGATCAGGACTCCCGATGGGAGACCCTGGGAAATCCCAGAATTTCACACTGGAGGACCCACCACATCCCTGCTTCGACATCTTGAACACCGGAAAAGGATAGAGAAGCTCCTTTTTTGTTGATCATTTTTACTGAATGTCTGCGGTGTTTTTGAGGGTATCACTTTATACAGGTTTCCCCAGTGTCCAAAAGTACAGCATTTTTGTGAAACCTTTTGTCAGCTGCAATGGCATAAAGCAAAGAGTATTCCCCACTTTCCAAAAGTTTATGTTCAGTCACTTTGCTTTTACAAAAGACCTATATTAGTACGTTTTCACAAACTGAAAGAAATCCAGCAGATTTTTACTTTTATTAAAAAAAAGCCTTTACTGTATTAATATGTTTTCACATTAATATGGGATACATATTATTTATAGCTTCTTATTTGACTGCTTTATGCTTATATTATATACATGTATGTGTGTATATACTTTGTCTAGTCGTGTCAACATTTACTAGTTAGAATGAAATACAGGAACTTTATCTTTACATTCTTTGCCCTCTTCCATTTATAATATAATTATATTAAATAAATATTAAATTTAAAAAGTTCCTCTGTGTATATTGAGAACCAAATTGGAGTGTTACAATACTTGCTTCAGCTGTCAAACACATATTTGCTCATTCTATTGTTCTTTCTTCCAACTTTATGTTTTAAGATTCCTTTTTTTAAAAAAAAATATAT
>NW_006291549.1:2076091-2091647 GCF_000327345.1 Myotis davidii
GAGCCAAACCAGTTTGACGAGATTCCTCTTTTTAAAAAATATTTTCTTCCTCTTTAGAGAAAGGAGGCATGCCTTATTGCCAACAGGTAGGACTAGAAGTCCAGGCTACCCAGTTGGCCTCCAGTGATACTCAGCGGGGGAGGGGGAGTGACTTCTCTTTAGTGCTGGACGGAGTTTGGGAGTTCATGATCCCCACTAAACCTGGGCTGATATCACCCCTAGTGTCCTGTCATTATTCTAGTCTCTGGGTCCCTAGCCTGTCTGCTGTTTTTCTCTTTTCCTTTCAGAATCTTATCATGATTTTTTAATATATAAATAAATTATATATTTTTATATATGTAATTTTTAGCTGTATTTAATAGAATGCATAGAAGATATGTCTACTCCATCCTTATAGATGTGGAAATATTAGAAACTATGTGATGATAATGAAAGTATAACATGCCGAAACCGGTTTGGCTCAGTGGATAGAGCGTCGGCCTGCGGACTGAGGGGTCCCAGGTTCGATTCCGGTGAAGGGCATGTACCTGGGTTGCGGGCACATCCCCAATCGGGGATGTGCAGGAGGCGGCTGATCGATGTTTCTCTCTCATCGATGTTTCTGACTATCTCTCTCCCTTCCTCTCTGTAAAAAATCAATAAAATGTATTAAAAAAAGAAAGAAAGTATAACATATCAGAATTCATGAGATGCAGCTAAAGTAGTATTTTGTTGAGAAATATGTAACTCTAAAAACATACATTAGAAGATAAAATGATCTATCATTGATTATCTAAACCTCTCCCTTAGAAAACTAGAAAAAGAAAAGCAAATTAAACTCAAAGTAACTAGAAGAAAGAAATAATAAAAATAAGAGCACAATAAATGGAGGAGAGAACAGAAGAATGAAAAAATCCATTGAGACTAACACCTCTTTCTTTATGAGATCAATACAATTGAACCTCTAGCTAAACTGATTAAGAAAAAAAAAGAGAAGTAAATTTTCAATGCAATCAGTTCTGATATACTTGTTTTGAATTGTGAATTCTTTCCATTATGATGGATATACTAAGGAACACTGTGAGGGCAATGGATTTTCATGTTTACTGGTGTGGTTCTGTCCTCAAGAAACACTAGGGGAATGCAGAAAACTGCCCCCCACTGAAGCACGCCACCTACGAAGACACAGCACACACACACACACACACACACACACACACACACGTGCACATCTCAAACTCCTGCCAGCTACCTCATTTCACCCCCTGTGTGAAGAGCCACACCCACCCACATCTGGTGTGGAGACTGTCCAATTTTAGATCATCTTTATCCCGTCATAATAACGCACATGCTGCAGCCCTTGTGATACCCTCTTCTACATTTAAGCATCAGGTGTTTTTTCAAGGTAAAGTGCCATATTTGTTGTGGTGTTTATGTATTTTTTAACCATTTCACATGTGTTAGGACTGCTATTGTTTTTAATAGATTCCTCTTTTTTTATCATTTTTAAATGTTGTAGTACCCTTATCTACATTTTCCCCAGAAGCCTTGTCGTTTTTACTATGTAATTTTGCACAGACAGTGATTTTAAGATTATATATGTCATATTATAGCAAAACTGACTATACTTTATTGGATAAAGTAAATTTAATGTTCATAATAGTACAACCAGATATTATGTGCCTCCTGATATGTTGGCATATAGGATCTAATCCTCAGGGTAAAGAAAAACAGAGAAGAGCAAAAAAATTTAAATGACACTGAGGGGAAACTAATAAATGCAGACTATTAAAGTCAACCCAATAATTGGCTTGGTCTGATTGAATTCTATTTTGAAGAAAACAATTATAAAATACACTTTTGGTAGCACTGGGGCAATGTTCTAGAGACAGGGTATTACATGATATTATGGAGTTATTATTTTTAAAAGTAATAATACTATTGCTATTAAATCACAAAATGCCGTTAATTGGGAGACATAAAAGCTTAAATATTTGGAAGTGAAATGACCTGCTGTCTATAATTCCTTTAAAATATTCCTTTAAAATATATACACACACATATATAAATACATGTATATGGAAATGCATATGAAAATATAAGAAAGCAAATATGGCAAAATGTTATGGATGTACATTGTACTTGTTTTCACTTTCTGTATGTTTGACATTTTTCATATTTTATTTTTATAATTTTATGAAGTTGACATGGAAGAGGAATTGAAATAGATTTCACCTGCTCTTATTTACAGAAAATCCATGACTTCTGGGGTCCCTCTAGATCTCAGGGTCAAGTTATCCTGCCTACACCAAGTGGACAGAGCCCACCCTCTCATTGCCCTTGTGTCTTCAATTATACACAGCGCTCAGCTCAGGCAGCCTGTGCCCAGCTTCGGGATTCCTTGCATTCCTCCAGGACATAAGACTCCCATTGTATTCCCTTGTTTGGCCCCCAAAGGGAAATGTAGCATACCTTTCTCTCTCTTACTTTTTTTTTCTTTGAAAAAGGGATCCAATCAGAATAAAATCTGAAGAAGACTTTGGAGTTCTGCTGAAGAGACAGTGTTCTAAAACTTGGGACTTAGGGGGAAAGTCCTGTATGCCTTACACCAAGACTTCAGCACAGAGGAGCAGCCCAAGGGGGCGGCAGGGCCTAGAGAGTGACTGTAGAAGTGTATGTCCGGGGCTGCTTTCATGCAAAACTGGGCACAGCTAGGCTCTCTCTCCCAACTCCTTGTGAGCTCCTCGGAGCTGCTGAATCGGAGCCAGGCCTGAAGGAAGCAGAAACCTGAGCACACTGGTCATGGGAGACAGCTCATGTGCATGCTGGTGCAAGGCACACAGAAGTCTCAGAGATGAGGGGCGTAGCGAAAGGGACCCGGGAGGAGTTAGGTATATTGAGGAGTGATTGTAGGACATTTCTGGTGTGTTTTTTTCTCCTTTAATTTTTCACTGGGAGAGGTGATTAACTGTTATGCATCCAAAAATAGTTTAAGCTAAACATAGCATAGCTGGCAGAGGTTGTTATAAAATAGAACTTGGGTGTGGAAATGCTGCCTCTTAACTGTAATCCTTCCTCTGGGTAATACGATGTCAATGCTATGAACTCAAACCAAGGTCATCCTTGAGAATCAAGTGCGAGGTCTCATCTCTTTAATTAAGGGGGAAAGTTTATTCTCATGGGTATGCAAACTGGCTAAAATTAGAGTGATCTTTTCTTTAGTAACCATCATCTTTGTAAAGAGGGGAAGAGACCACTGTTAAGATTTAGTGCAGATTCTCAATTTTATGGACAAGGACTATAGAAGTGATTGACCCAAACTCACATTTAGTTGGTGGTAGAGTAAGGCGGTTTGGTGCTTTTCCTACTATAGCACATGGTTTCTCTCAATTTAGAATCCCCCCCGCCCCCACTGGATTTTGATTAAACATCAACACAGATGGAATAGGATCAAAACTCAGAAATTTTTCATTGGCCTAATCGAAATCCTGTAAAACTTTGATTAGGTTCTTCGAGATGGAGAGAAAAGTATAGTTGGCAGATTGTAGGGACACAGAAGAATAATCAGAGCCTCTAGTTCAAGGCAGGTGTTGCCCTGTAAGCAGTCTAATATCGGGGCATGCTCAGAGATGATTCCAGATGTGCCATGTAAAGATGTGTGGGTACCTGTGAGGAGGTGGGGAACCAGTATTTCCTAGCTGTATGCATCATGGAATGACACAAGCAACCAATACGAAACAGGCAATATGGCTCTGGACCCACACTAGGTACAAGTAGAAGAAATCCATTACTGCCTTCAGCCTTACTCCAGTCCATCCTGCATATTTTTTCCTCAGTAGAAATTCCTTGGACAACTCTATTTGTTTGTTTACTTACTTTTAATTTAAAAAAAAAAGCTTTTATTTTTAAATAATTTCAGGCATGCAGAAAATGTTGCAAAAATATTGTGAAGTATTCCCATATACCCTTTACCCAGATTCCCAGCACGATAACATTTTACCAAGTTGATTTTATCATTCTCTCTCTTGGAATTATTTGAAAGTACATTGACATTAATATAATTCCTCTTTATACCTAAATTCCTCAAGGAGTATTTCAAGAAACAAGGACAGACATTCTTTCACATAACTACAGTCCAGTTATCAAAACCAGGAAATTACCATTCATTCAGCTGTTATCTAATCCATAGACATTCACATTTCATCAATTGTCTCAGTAATGTGCTTTGTAAGAAAAAAATATATATATTTCTCTGGTGTGGAATTTGATCTAGGTTCACATTATGCATTTAGTTGTCATGTCTCTATAGTTTCCTTTATATTCCTCAGTCTTTTTCATGACTCAGACATTACTGGACAGTTAATTTCTAGAATTTCTTTCAGTTTTGGTTTATCTGATGTTTCTTCATCATTGTGTTCAGGATATACTTTTTGGGAAGAAATACCACAGAAATAATGATGTGTTTTTCTCAGTGCATTATTTCAAAAGGCAAATGATATCTGTTACCTATTACAGGTTATATTAACTTTGATACTCTGGTAAGGTGGTGTCTGTAAAGTAACTTTTTTTCCCCATTAGTAATTAATAAGAGTCTTGTGGGAGATACTTCCAGACAATATAAAATTCCCGTTTCTTATCAAACATTCACCCATTGATTTTAGCATCCTGGTGATTCTTGCCTAAAACAATTATTACTATGGTTGTTGCCAAATTATTTTCTAAGTCCATCATTCCTTCCGTATTTATTTCCATTATTTCTTCTGTATCCATTAATTACCATTATACTTATAGGGAAGCGATTTCTCTTCTTTTTCATTTAATTATTTCTGTATTTATGAAGTGTGGACCCATGGATTCTTAACTGTATTCTGTGGGTTATAATCTGTACTGTCAATATTTATTTTGAGACTCAAAGTGTCCTAGATGGAGTCTCCTCAAACTGGCTCCTTATTCATATTCTTTTAGATCATCTCTACTTTCTGGCCCAGCAAGATGTTCCAGGTTCATCTAGTACTTTCCCAGCTCCACTCCTGAAATCTTTCCTTTCTTCAAAGAACCCCGATTCCTTTCCATGGGGAATGGTATTTAGATTCCACAATCTGGGCACTAAGTTTGCTTATTTGTACTGGGGTGCCCTGAATAACACTTTTACACGCCTAGCTTTCAGCATTTCACTTCTATGAGACTTGCGGGGCCTTTCTGCTAGAGGAGATGAGGGTCCGCTTTTCCCATCCCAGGCCAGTCCTGGTGCTGCCTCCTGTCTTCCAGGAAGAAACTCCCACCTGCTTGTTCTCATTTTCATAGTAACATCCCTTCTCCTGGTGGCTACACATTTGGATGCAAAGTCCTCTGAGTCTTTCTGTCCAACCAATCTCTACAGCAACCTTGTATTTTGAGCCCAAAACTAAGAAATTGCAACACATGGCCTTCTAAGCTTAAATAGACTTGTGGGGAGAATGAATGGAACCAGCTATTTGAAATCAGGAAGTCTGGGAATTTTAGCCATCAACAAGTACAAATCCCTCACTCTTCTTTGAATGGGGGCATAGATGTGAAGAAACAAAATGGCAAATATGGTTAGAACTCAACTCTCCCAAACGTTGCTCCTGTGCCTGTGGCCTGTTGCCTGGTCTGTTTCCCAACCACTTTGCCGAGAAGGTTCAGGGAAGGTCTTTGCCTCTTATGCCTATTGAATTCCTGGCAGTAAAACTCGTAAGTTCTTCTCTCCTGTTTATCCTGGGTATCTCAGGACTCAGTGAGGCCCCTGTCGAAGCATTTACTCTCTGTACAAATTTCCAAATGCTCTAAATATCAGGCCTCCAAAAGAAGACCAAATGCAGTGAATGATGGAGGGCCTGAAAGGTAACTAACGAACATACATGTTTCATGTCTGAAAGTTTTCTTTGGCCAAGTCTGGTATTTTTATTGTCTTAAAGTTGTGCTTTGCTGTTATGATATTGGAAAAGACATGTCTTTGTTTAAAAATGTGTGTCTGTTGATGCCAGGTGTATATCCGGAAACGTCTTCCTGCAGTGATAGTAGTTTGCATTAATCTCAGAAACCGTGGCCTTTTCTAATGCAGGGGAAGCAGAAGCACAGAGCTTGATTTCATTTTAATCTTAGCAAGTTATGCACCTTGTGCCCCGTGTACATGGCTGCCTGTAGCCCATGTGGTCACTTTGCACAAATTAGAAAAAGGTGCCTAGAAGGTCTCACACTCCCAAGTAATCAGTTGGTCACTTTCATGCACAATTCATTCGCCAGAATTAGTCATATGACTTCACCCACCACAAAGTGGACAGGAAGTAGAGTCCTACCATTTGCCCAGAATGGGGGGAGAACAGGAACTATGTTGCAACAAAACTGATGGTAACTAAATGCCTCACTATTGCTTGTATCTTATCAATCTGCAATATTTTACCTTATCAGTGGTAGGTAAAATAGTAGTGCTTCTTATAACATGTGGCCTCTTAGCTTTTTTAGGGGAGTAGGAGGCCATTAACAAGATTTCTTTTTAGCCCCACCTACACAAATGGGTAATAATCAAAGTCTTCGGTCATAAAAACACTCAGAGCCAATAAATGAATCCCGAAGCTCCCAGGAAGTCTTTGCGGGAGCCTCCGTGCCAAGGCTCTGCTGTTGGCATGTGCATAGGAGGAACTGTGTCCTTGGACATCACTGTTGTTGAACCTTCTCTCTTTGTACTGCATTCTTCTCCCCATTAGTGCTGCTGCTGCAACCCCTAGGCTCAAGGTCTGTCTTGCCTGTCTGAGTTCTGGTGACCTTGTGGCTCTTACCATGACTACAGCTTTTTCTGGGATCCTTGTTGTCTTGTCATGTCCCCTACAGTCAATGAGCCACTTGGGCCAAGTCTTGGGTCTGGGTCCAGTTGACCCTCCTCTCATTCTGAGCCCCGATACTACTCTGAGGCAAGCTAGTGCAGGTATTTGGACCCAATTCTGGTTGCCACCTGGCTGGACTTTCCCATCCCATGAATGCACAATCTTGACTGCACAACCTGTTTTGCTCTCGCTGCAAGTACCCTCACTAGCCAGCAAAGCATCCTTTTCCAGCACCCCACGATGATGCTGAGAAGGCTGTGTTTCCCCCATCCCAGACTGTTAATGAGCTTCTCCTAAGGGAGGGTCCAAATGAGAGAAAGGCTGTCCCTCTTGCCCCGTGAAGCTTTAAACGCTGTGCGGGGCTTTGCACCTGCTCCACAAAAACAACAATATTCTCCCTACAGACCCACCACAGACATCCTGCCCTTCCTTGCACTCCAGCCACACTAAGCTTCCTGCACCACCTGCTCTTCAATGTACCAGGTTCTCTCATGCCTCAGGTCCTTACACAGGTCTTTTGTTTAGAGTGTAGGCTGCATCTTGCTTAGTCCAGCCGATTCTTCAATATCAGGCCAAAGGCTGCCACCCCCCTGACACTTTCCCTGATTTCTTCAGCCTGACCCACCCTCTGTTCCGCTAAGACCCCGCTACAGTTCAGCCAAGCCAATCTAATCATTGTATCACATTACAGTTGTCTGTCCCTTCACAGTGAGCTCCTGGGAGGCAGGCGCCATGCCCTTGCGTTTCTGTCTATCTTGTCTGGAGCACAAAGCCAGGCATATTATAAAGCTCCATAAATGTCAAATGGATATAGGTCTTTGCTCTTGGTGAAGAGCATGGAAATCCGTTACCAGGCTGCAAACTGGAAGGTTCCCGTAGGGCCTTCTTACCAGAAGTGGGGGGTGATGATGCATGCATTTCAGCTTTCTCAAGTGGAGTGTGGAGTGGGGAGTGGGGAGGGACCAGCAATGATGCCAGGGAGGAAAGATGGACTTCTCTCAGGCTCCAGTATGCTGAGGAAGAGCAGAACTGAGGCCAGAAACACAAAAGCCTCAGCCTAGAGAAGACACCTGAGTGGCCACTCTGCAGCCATGTCCTCACTGTTGAGCACCAGAACTGTATTCCCAGCTGCCCACTGGGAATCTCCTGGACACCTCGGGTTTGGGATGCCCAAAGCTAGATCCTTCCTCATCATCCTCTCCACCTCCCAGACTTCCTTCTCAGTAAGGGTCCCACCACATACCCAACTGTCTGAGCCAGGAATCTGGGTACCATTCATGATGCCTCTTATGTCCTCAACTTTCCACATCTGACTCACCACCAAGACCTATGAATTTTTACCTGAACACCTTTGGATTCTGCTTACTAAATGCCTCTTACTTCCATCTCCTTATCTCCATTCCGTTGTCTTAATTCAAGCCACCAACCTCTTCCAGACTTTAACTGACCCTTCTGCCTTTAGTCCCTGCACTATGCTGTGAGATACTTCCCTCCATTTTTTGAAGTACTTTGGAGGCTACTTATTTTCAACAGAATAAAATGTTATCTCTTTCAGTTGCAAGTGGCAAAAAGTCCTGATGCAAAGCATGAAACCAGTGGTCTTCAGAGCGGTAGACATATATCTAGAGTGTGTGCAAGGTGACCAGCTGGAGTACACAAAGAAAATATTGGAACTTCCTATCCTTTTCTAAAAGTAAGAAATCAAAGTTTACTAATATTTAATGTGAACATGGACACTGGTGAATTCACTCAGTACTTATAGTAATAATATTTACTTTAGCCACATAGTAACAATCACATATTTTATAGATATAAGAGCCCAAGGGAAGAGGTAAATGTAAATTGGGGAAGAGTTGACAAATGCAGTTAGTTTATGTGTGCCTGGTTAAGTGAATTCAAAGATCATACTATCTGGGGGTTTTTTTGGAGGGCTGAGCAGGATGGTGAAGATAATGAGGTAATTTTTACCATACATCTTTTTATTTAAGCATAATTTCTAAAACTGAAATGCACCAGAGATGAGTTTTGCTTCTATAAAAATTCTGTAACTAATGGAATCAAACAGAATATAATCTTCTGTGTTTGGCTTTTTTCCTTTTGCTTACCATAATATTTTTCAGATTCATGTATAATGTTGTGATTTGATGTACACTTACCTTCCTGAGAAGCTGACACTTTGCTTTCCAAAGTGTACTATCTTATACTCCCACCAGTGTTTTATGAGAGTTCAGGTTGCTCCATGTCCTCATCAACATTTGAAGTTTTTAGACATTTTTATTTTAGTCGTTTTAGTGGGATATTCCATGAGGGTTTACATTTGTGTTTCCCTGATGACTAATTATGTTAATCACCTTTTCATATGTTTCGTATCCATTTGTACATCTGCTTTTGCCCTTTAAAATTTTTTTATTGACTTGTGTTATTAATTTCTAGGAGTTCTTTATGTAGTATACCTAAAAGTACTATACGAGATACATTTATTACAGCTACATTCTTTTAGTCTGTGACTTGACTTTTCATTCGGTTAGTAGTGTCATTGGAGATCACCAATGTGACATCATGGTTTCCACCAAGTGGTGTGTGAAGCAGTGGGGTCATCCAAGCCTACATTGGAATCCCAACTCTGCCACGTGCTCATAATGGGCAAGCTATTTGTTATGGTCGGTGAGCCCCACTTTCCTCATCCGTAAAATAAGGGAGATGAGATCCCTTTATTTTATAGAATTGCAAAATTTAAATCAAATAATACATTGAAAGCTCCTATCACATGTAGGTGTTACCTTATAGATTCTCTATTCCCTTTTCTTTAAATCTCTTTCTTTCTGTTAAGGTGCCCCCGCCCACCCCCCCCCCCTTTCATGCTTCATTTGCCAGCTCATAGACATGTCTCATACCCAGAACAAGGGTACCCACAGGATCTCAGTTCCAGACCAAGTTTTCCGATTTCAACATGTCCCCAGCTGGGTGGCTATGTGATGCTATATACAATATTTTCTTGTACTGTAAACAGCAGTGCACCACACCCAGGATGTCCTGGAACAGGAAGAATTGATGTTTTATGCAAGAAGCAGGATTTAAGGTGGTGAAAGCATATTGCCCTGGCCTGAGTAATGTAATCTGTGAGAGACAAGCTGTGTCTGGGCAGAGGGAGAGGGACTAAAAGCAGGAAGACAGCCCTGGCTGGTGTGACTCAGTTGGCTGAGCATCGTCCTGTGCACTGGAAGGTCCTGGGTTTGATTCCAAGTCAGGGCACATACCTAGGTTGCAGGTTCAATCTCTGGTCAGGGTGGATACAGGAGACAACAAATAGGTGTCTCTCTTTCACACTGATCTTTCCCTCTTTCTCTCCCTTCCTTCCTCTCTAGGTCAACAAGGGGGAAAAAAGAAGGAAGGGGAATGGAAGGGGAATGGGGACTGGTAAAAGGACAGAGACAAGGATGAGAATGGGAATCGAGAAAGGGAATGTGGAGCTGAGCTGCCTTCCTCCTGACAGGCCCTGTAGAGCCTGCATGTGCCGCACAGAGACAGAGCACAGCACCTGCCCTGTGCAGAGTGAACAGCAGATCAGGCTTCCAGCTGCTGGCGGCTTCCCTGGAACCTGTCAGTCTACCAGACCATTAACATGCATAGAGAACTCAGAAAGGCAACCTGCAGACTAAGTGGGTGCCTTTTACTTCTCCCAGGGTCCTTTTTACTTCACTCCCAATATTCATATTCTGTCCTGCTCCTCACCTTCACCCAGTCTCCTGTAGTTAGCTGTGCTCCTGACCTTGGTGTTCATTAACTGATTTTGGTTTCCATGGCTTGTCTGTAATGCTTGCTAAGAAGGCTTAAAGCCATCCCTCCCTTAGCTCCTGGCAGTAACCGCATCCCAGCTTTAGCACCTGCTCTCTTAGAATGGAGTTTGATCATCAGTCTGGATACTAAACTAAGTATTTCTTTCTGTTGTACTTGATTATATCTCCTCTATCCTTCCATGATTTGGAAATGTCCTTTTTCTTTTAATAACTTTTTATTTTCCAATTACAGTTGGCAAACAATATTATATTATTTTCAGGTGTACACCCCCGAGATTAGAGATTACGTAATTTACTGAGTGATCATCTTGATAAATCTCGTACCCACCTGACACCATACATAACTATTAGAATATTATTGTCTATATTTCCTATGCTGTATTTTATATCTGCATGACTATTCCATAACTACCAATTTGTACTTCTTAATCCCTTCACCTTTTCCACCCCTCCCCCCAATCCCCTTCCATCTGGCAACGATCAAAATGTATCTATGAATTTTTTTTTTGTTCTGCTTGTTCATTTATTTTATTTTTAGATTCAGTTGTTGAAAGGTAAGTATGTATTGCCATTTTATCATTCATATATTTTATTTTCTTTTCCTTCTTTTTTTTAAATCTTTATGAAGATCCTTTAACTGGTTTGGTGGCAATGAACTCTTTTAGCTTTTACTTGTCTGGGAAGCTCTTAACCTGTCCTTCCCTTCTAAATGAAAGCTTTTCTGGGTAGAGTAATCTTCGTTGTAGGTCCTTGCTTTACATCACTTTGAATATTTCTTACCAATCTCTCTGGCCTGCAAAGTTTCTTTTCATAAATCAACTAAGTATTATGGGAGCGCCCTTGTAGGTAACTGTTTTTCTCTTGCTGTCTTTAAGATTATCTCTTTGTCCTTAACCTTTTGCATATTAATTATGATGTGTTGTGGTGAGTGCCTCTTTGGGACTCTGTTCTTCCTGGACTTGTATGTCTGTTTCCTTCACTAGGTTTAGGAAGTTTCCTTTTTTTCCCCCACATAGGTTTCCATTTCTTTATTCTTTCTCTTCTCCTTCTGGCACCCTTATGATGCGAATGTTGGTCACTTGTTATCCCAGAGGCTCCTTACCCTATCCTCATTTTTTGGGATTCTTTTTTCTTTTTGCTGTTCTGTTTGGGTGTTTTCTGCTTCTTTAGCTTCAAAATATCTGATTTGATCCTCTGCTACATCTACTCCACTGATAATTCCCTGTAATGTATTCTTCATTTTAGTTCATGTATTCTGTATTTCTGACTGGTTCATTTTTATGTTTTATAGTTCCATTTTTATATTTCCTATCTTTTTCTTGAAGTTCTCACTAAATTCATCTACTCTTTCCATAAGTTCATTGAGAATCCTTATAACCAGTGTTTTGAACTCTGCATTTAATAGATTACTTGTCTATTTTCTTTAGTTATTTTTCTGGAGTTTTGTTCTATTGTTTCATTTGGACAAGTTTATTGGTCTCCTCATTCTGGCAGCTTTCCTGTGTTTCTTTCTATGTATTAGATAAAGCTACTACATCTTCAAGACTTGGTAAAGTGGCCTAATGTAGTAGGTGTCCTGTAGGGTCCTGTGGCACAACCTTCCTGTTTACCTGAGCTGGCCACTCCATAAGAGCCCCCACCCCCATGTGTGCTATGTGCACCCTACTGTTATAGTTGAGCCTTGATTGCTGAATGCACACCAATGAGTGCAGGCCTATTGGCTGCAAGGACTGGCTGTGACCACCATGGAGGATCATCTATGGTACTTGGCATGGTATTGCTTCTCTGGTTTTGCTGCTTTTCTGGGCCTGGAGCTGAAATACAACTGTGGCCTAGTGTTATATCTAGGGAGGAAAGGTCAGGGGGTCCAAACCACATGACCAGCAATATGCTTGGGGAGGAAAGGTCACCCTTGGGATGGTGTCCCACACTACAGTTGTCCTTTGCTAGGCATCCCGGTCTTTCTACCTTGGTGACCTTCTATACCTGGCCCATTGTCTTGCTCTGTTCTTGTCTAACTGCCTACCACAGGACCAGCCCATTGGGCATCCCTGCCATCCAACCAGTCTTGATGTGGCTTCTTTTTTATATCCTTGGTTGTAGGACTTCTCTTCAGCTAGATTTCAGGTAGCTCTGCATGATGATTGTTCTGTAGTATAGTGGTAATTTTGATATGATTGTGGGAGGAGTTGAGTACTATGTTTACCTATGCCACCATCATGACTGGAGGTTCTGTCCTTACTTTAAAGTCTAATTTTTCTGAATGATACTTCCTTCATTGTCTACATCATCACCATTATGAGAGTAATTACATTAGCATCTACTGTTTATTAATCACTTACATGTACTGTTCATTATTTATAGCACTTAGAAAAATAATATTCCCTTATATAACCAGCAGCAATTGTTTAATTATATTAGCTAATCTACCAGTGTAAGTAAATGAAAAGAGGTCAGAATGTACTGTGGATGGGAAGTGAAAAGAAGTTTCAAGGAAGATAACAATTCATTTCATTTAGGGTATTCAGGATTATTATGTAAGAGAGTTGGCTAGAAGTTAACCACAGCTAAGTTTTTTACACAGTATTTTGCTTAGGAAAGGCAAAGTTGAAGGCTGGGGAAGAGCTTTTATTTTATTATTGTCTGTTTATTAATGATTATTAAACAATTCTTATTAGCTGATTATTAAACTGTTCTGGATAAGAAGTTCTTATTAACTGATTATTAAACAGTTCTCCCAGCTAAGGTGCTAAGTTTACTAAAATCCAAGTTGTCCAAAATACAATTTGTCTTAAAATCACTTTTTGTACCCCCAAGCTTCCACTTTTAGAAACTATGGTGGGGGGAGTGAATTAAACCTAAAGCTAGTAGAAGGTAGGAAATGAAAGATTAGAGCACACACAAATTAAATGAAAAACAAAATATAGATAAAATCAATGAAAACAAAAACTGGTTATTTGAAAAAATCAACAAATTAAAACTTTATGTAAACCCGTTTTTCTCAATCAGGGATGACTTTGTCCCCCCTCTCCCCACCCCCAGGGGGGTGAAATTTTCAGTAACTGGAGAATTTTTTAATTGTCATACTTTGGTATGTGTGTGTGTGTGTGTGTGTGTGTGTGTGTGTGTGTATTATTGGCATCTAGTGGGTAGAGGCCAGAGATGCTACAAAACATCCTACAATGCATGGTAGCCCTATCCATAATAAAAACCATTGGGCCTAAATGTCAATAGTGTCAAGGTCGCAAAATCTATTTAGTCTAACTAACAAATAAAGAGAGGATACAAATGATCAAAGTCAGGAATAAAAGAGGATACATAACTTCCAACCTTAAAGAAATTAAAAGGGTTTATAAGAGCATACAATGAATTACTTTATGTTGACAATTTAGATTAAAAGGGGAGATTCATGCCTGGCTGGTGTGGCTCAGTGGTTGAGTGTTGACCTATGCACCAGGAGGTTGCTGGTTCAATTCCTAGTCAGGACACATGCCCCAGTTGTGGGGGTTGTGGGCTTGATCCCCAGCAAGGGGCATGGAGGAGGCAGTCTATTGGTGTTGATGTTTCTCTCTTTCTCTCATAGATGTTTCTCTCTCTCTCTCTCCCTCCCTCCCTTCCTCCCTCCCTCTGGTCTCTCTAAAAATCAATAAAAACCTATTTTAAAGGGGTGGGGCAGTCATATAAAGTTACAAATTAATGAAACTGACTGAAGAAGAAATAGGAAATCTAAAGAGAGCCATAATAAAACAAGAATTTGATTAAAAATGGGCATTTACCCTTAGAGAAAGCTTCTCACCTCCAACGTAGATCCCAGAGCATGAAATAGAGTGCCAATCTGTCTGCCACCTTGTGGTTGGAAACATGTGTTGTAGGTTGAGTTTCCTGAATCTAGATAATTGGGAAAATTTACATTTGACCAGAAGGGTAATAAAAACCCTAATACTCATGACTAATGGGAAGAATAGCTGCTATTTATTAAGCACATTCAAGCAGAATGTGAAACTCTTTATAGGCATTAACCTGTTTACTTCTCAAAACAACCTTTTGGGACAGGCACTGTTATCTCCATTTTCTGATGAAGCAACTGAAGCTCAGAGAAGTTGAGTAGAGTGTTCAGGGTCATATGAAATAAATGAGTGAAGCCCCCAAATCTGTCTGTTTCTAGAACTGAGCTCTTAATGCAACGATGCCACCGCCCTCCTCTACATCTATTTCATCCTGGCCCAGTTTCATCCAGGCTGAAACCTCTCTCCCTACCACTGCCAAGGGGCCTTCCATCCACTCCAGCAGGGAATTTACTAACACGGAGGCACATTGTTCCACAATTGAGGGACAATTTCCAGCCTATACCCAATATTTGTCCTGGAACTTCTAGACAAACAAGGTGAAACCACACGACTGCCTTTCAAATTAAAATAATGGAAAAGCAAACACAGCACTGTGTCCCTGTGTCCCTTGAGCCCCCTCCCAGAGCTCCCCAAATAGTCCTGGTTCTTGACCAGTCTCTCTGTGACAGGGTTTTGCATTTCCCTGCCACCCTGGTTCCTCCCCTTTGAACATGCCCCAGGCTGTCACTGACTCCCTCTTAAGCTGTGGTATTTGAAACGCCTAACAGAACAAAACAATAACATCACCTTCCTCTTTCAACTCTTTATACTTCTTCTAAGGCTGCCTAAGCCTCCCTTAGTTTTCGGTGGTCACGTTATTTTGGTTAATTACCTTGCAAAATCCATTTTCATCTCTGTATGGTTCAAATTAAAAATATTTAGAAATCACAGCTAAGTACACAGTTCTGGCTTCAAGAAGTACTTGTTAAATGATTTAAGATATTCACTTCATTTCATTTTGGATTAGTTGATTACCTCTGTCTATTTCACTTAAGCTTGCTGATTATTTTGTTTCTTGACCTCATAATTCAAATTTGGCCAAGGATCAAAA
>NW_006291549.1:2092400-2098082 GCF_000327345.1 Myotis davidii
TTGTCTCTATCCTCAGAGTAGAGGTTTGGGATGTATCTTCTCATAGAGTCACAGAAGATTTTCCCAAATGGGAAACAGTCCTACCAACAAATAGCATTTTAGGATATATGAAAGATATGTTAAAAGAAAGAGCATGCAGAAGCAGAGAGACCAGTGCCAGAAATATTTGAATGAAAAATCAAAATGGATTTTTGATGATGGTGATGAATAATTAGATGGGGAATTGAGAAACTGGAAGGGGTAAGGATAACTAAGGGTCTGAGCCGGAGTATTTGGAAAGAGTCATGATTTGCGGTCATGCTGGCTAGGAGAAGCAAGACAATAAAATCAGAGTGGCTGGGCCAGGAAATCGAGGAGTGTAAGACAAGTCTATCAATGCTCCTCTGTAAGAGTGTTTTCAGAGAAATGGGTGGGTGGTCTTTCTCCGTTGAGTGAGAGTAGGGCTCTTGAGAGACCACTGGAATAAGCATTTCCAGAGGTCCGCACGGGATGATGAGATATGATAGAAAGCTTTATTTGTGTGGAATTACATCGCTAGGTTTCCAAAGTCTTATTTCCCTTAATCCAATTATAGAAGTGTAGGTGGGGCTTCAGCAGAGTTAGAAGCAAAGTCAGCGTCCAGAGTTCCTGTTCCACATTGCAGCCGAGGACTGCATCAGGTTAGTTTCAGTCCCTTAGGCTATTGGTGGGGGGGTCCCCATTGCCATGGGCCTTGTGGGTAAGTGCAGGGGAACCGAGAGAGCTCAGCTCCTGCAACAAGAGTTCCAAGAGAACCAAGACAGCCAACTCCTTTGTTTAGGGAATTAATAAAATAATGGAAAAGCAAACACAGCACTGTGTCCCTTGAGCCCCCTCCCAGAGCTCCCCAAATAGTCCTGGTTCTTGACCAGTCTCTCTGTGACAGGGTTTTGCATTTCCCTGCCACCCTGGTTCCTCCCCTTTGAACATGCCCCAGGCTGTCACCGACTCCCTCTTAAGCTGTGGTATTTGAAACGCCTAACAGAACAAAACAATAACATCACCTTCCTCTTTCAACTCTTTATACTTCTTCTAAGGCTGCCTAAGCCTCCCTTAGTTTTCGGTGGTCACGTTATTTTGGTTAATTACCTTGCAAAATCCATTTTCATCTCTGTGTGGTTCAAATTAAAAATATTTAGAAATCACAGCTAAGTACACAGTTCTGGCTTCAAGAAGTACTTGTTAAATGATTTAAGATATTCACTTCATTTCATTTTGGATTAGTTGATTACCTCTGTCTATTTCACTTAAGCTTGCTGATTATTTTGTTTCTTGACCTCATAATTCAAATTTGGCCAAGGATTTTTGCTGGTTTTTGTTTGTTTGTTTGTTTTTAATGTCCTTTCCCTGAAAGAAAGAAGAACCGAACAGATCCTTCTTATTGTAGAGAGCCTGGCTGAGCCCGGTGACTGAGCTGAAGGGGATGCATCCTCTGTGTTCATTCCTATCCTGACTGGTCGCCAAGCTGTATATTTGACCACAGAAGATGCTAAGGGACTCTGTACACTCCCAGTTTAGCCTTGATCTTGTTAAGCGGCAAAAAATGTCTCTGTGTCAATGGCTAAAATTACCTAGTCAGACTCTCTCCACTCCTGGCCTGCATTTTATATCATCTGTTTATTTGTAG
This sequence comes from Myotis davidii, assembly GCF_000327345.1. Taxonomy (NCBI): domain Eukaryota; kingdom Metazoa; phylum Chordata; class Mammalia; order Chiroptera; family Vespertilionidae; genus Myotis; species Myotis davidii. The sequence goes on from NW_006291549.1 coordinate 2,094,046, forward strand.
TGGGGAGAGATCATCTTCCATAGTGGGCCAAAAGCAGATAGTCAATTCTAGCCCCTCTTAAGGCACAATGATTTTTTAAATCTTCCTGGGGGCTCCAATTAGTTCTGGACGCTTTCCATGTCACTTGGGCGGAGGGCTTGTCCCCAGCATTAATATTGATGGGGATAAAAATTGTTGTTGCCTATCTAGTTTTTAGACCAGTGCTTAAAGTTGAGTTTTAAAGGCCCATTAAGATTAAAAAAAAATAAAAATGAGCAAAGCTTGCCAATTTCTATAGTTCTTGAAGTGCTCAAGCAGTAGGTCCTCTCTAATGCCCTTAAACTGTAGGAACATTTCCCCAGCCAGGCCTCTGTCCTGTAACTCTACCTGAAAGCAACTTAATCTGCATTTGAGGTTGTTGCTTTCTTTCTTAAGGGCCAACGCAGAAGGTGATTCAGTGAGATGAAATCTGAGCTGGGCCTGGCATGCCTGATTTTTAACACATGTCTAAAGCATGCATTTAGCTGTCACCGAGAGATCTGACAGTTTGTGGGAGAGGTGCTGTGTACAAAGGACCAGCAGTGGGCATTCCCAGGACACACCCACTTAGAGCATGCTGTGATCTGAGCTTCCCCTTTCCCCAGAGCCAAACACCACCACTGAAATCAAACACAACCCCATTTCCAAGGTCCCAGACTAAGCCAAGACCATGATTTTCTTTGGGGGATACCCTACAAGGGCAATGCTGCAGGTAGAAACAAGTATCCAAAAGCAACTTTGCTCATCAAAAGCACATTTTCCATTCTTGGATTAAAATAGTACTGGGATTGTTTGATTCCAGCCATTGCCAGAGATCCTGGAAATGACTGAATATTTTAGCACTGAAATTTCTCATTTGTTGGGCTTTTGCATCTAGACTTGCCTCCTGAAATACTTTCCCCTGTCATCATCAAACACTTAAAGCACCCTCTGAACACAAGGCATGCTCTTGATTATCTCATTCAGCCTTCACAAATACCCTGAAAGGTAGGCATTATTAGCCCCTATTAGAGATGGGATAAATGAAGCTCAGAGAGGGTAAAGATCTGTTCTAAAGCCACACAGCTAGTGAGTGAGAAAGCCAACAAAGTAGCTAATTGAGCCCAAAGTCTCTATCTCTAAGGCTCATGTTCTTAACCACTATGCCTAACCCCACCTCACTTCCATCCAAATTGTATTATGATTATCCCAAATCACCTACTGCTACCTCAAAGAAAATGAATTTTTCAGCTTAAAAAAAACCACCTACCATTTTCTTTAAGAAAGGAGAGGTCCTATTAGGGGAGAGATATTCACCCAATCACCAGCCATCTGAACCCAGGTACCTACCCCAGCCGCAGCCTGCCATCTGACCACAACTGCATGAGAGACCCCAAGTGAGAACTGACCATCTGAGCCCATCAGCCCTAGAACCATGAAAAAGAAAATTAAATTGTTGTCTTAAGCCACAAAGTGTTGGGAAACTTGTTAGGCAGCAAAAGACAACCAGAAAACTATAGTCAGTGAATTAGTATTGTCTTTAATTCACTCAATATCTCATAGTACCTGATGTCCAATGCAGAAGTATCTCTCACCCACCATACACACACAGAAGCCAAATGGGTTCCAAACCCATGAGGATCATTGGCCACTCAATTAAATTCTGTTATCATTGAGCTGAAGGGCTTGTAGCTACAAAAGAAATCATCATCAGCCTTTTACTCTTATCTTGTCATATAATACAACAGAGCAGGTCTTGCCAGGGAAGGGGCAGGAAGGATTGTCAAAGCTCAATAACCATTTGTGTAGTTCATTGCGTGACATTTATACTTTTGACGTGTATAACGCCCCTTTGCATTTGATTTTCCAAATGATTTACTACAGCGGTTCTCAACCTGTGGGTCGCGACCCCTTTGGCGGTCGGACGACCTTTTCACAGGGGTCTCCTAAGACCATCCTGCATATCAGATATTTATATTACGATTCATAACAGTAGCAACATTACAGTTATGAAGTAGCAATGAAAGTAATTTTATGGTTGGGTCACAATATGAGGAACTGTATTTAAAGGGCCAGAAGGTTGAGAACCACTGGGTAGACGCTTCTGTTGAACCTGCCCCTTCAGTTTCTTCATTACTCTTATTTAGAAAGCTTGTAATGCAATGATTCTCCACTCGAAGGATAGAGGAAAGATAGCTTCTTAGGGATTTTTCAAACTGCTCTTCTATACTGGAAAGATTCTGACACAACTATGGTCTGAACACGTGGCCCCACGTGTCTGAGTGATGTGGACTTGATAGCGTTCAGGTGCATGTAATTGAGTAGGATCGAAACCCACGAGAATGTTGTAAACATCTTGATCACGCCTCTACTTTGCCTCATGGAATCTGGTATAAAATAAAGACACGGCTTGTAGTTCGAGGTGCTGTCTCTCCATCAGAGAGGGCAGTGTCCCCCCTAGTGCCCAGCTTTATTCTCTTGCCTATCTTTTCTAATCCTTCAACGCCCCCACTCAGGGTTCACCCTTGGCAATGCTGGCATGGCACCATTCAGATAGGTACAGCCAACCATGTGACTTCACTGCAGATGTCCAAGCAATGTGAGTGGGATCTTTGCTGCCTCCCTCTGTCCCTCTCTGAGTCAGGGGCAGTTCTTTGACTTCTCTCCAGGAGTGCACAGCCATCATTGAACCAGATGTGTCCTGTGTGGATGAGCTTGTGCTATGTTCTCTTCTCCCCTCGATCCTGCCTGGTGGGGCACAGGTACCTGCTAGTCTTGGTGTTCCCTGGGGTGACATGACTCAGGGTTACTGGCTCTTGGGCCGCCATCAGTTTCCAAGGCTTTGGTTATTCCGAGCAGAGTTCTAGGTCACCTTATTTCTTCATTCGCAGAGCCCGTTGACGTGAATATCCTGATCTTTATGGTGGCACTGATCTCTGTCCCCTCAAACCCACCCCACACTTATTCATCATGGAAGAATAAGGTCCAGTCATAGCTTAGATGGACAGTCAACTACCTCTCATTATTTATTTATTTATTCCATAACTGGACTTTTATTTCTCACAAACCCCCTTTTACTCTGGTGATATACACTTCTTTTGCTATTTCAAGATAATGCAGTCTACAGTTTGTAAGTAGATAATTTATAAGTGTATATGGCCAATTTTGATTTAATTATTTCAATCAATCTGAATTTGTGGTAGCTTTCAAGAGCCCGGAGTAGATGCTCCTGTGCTCGTTACTGGCTGCGGCTCTGCTGTCTCACGCACACGGCAGTGGCACGGCCTCTGCTTTTCGCACCCTCTTCTGAGCAACGTCTGTGGCTGGTGTGGTGTGTGGATCTCCTCCTGGGCCCCACCCCCCTCAGCTCAGTAACGCTGCTACTTTGAGCCTCATCTCTGTCCCTGTCGCTTCTTCTGTTGTCCCCTTTCCCTGCGCTGTGCGGTGCTGTGTGGCACAGTGCTCCCTTTTACCAGGGAAATGTGTACTCAGTAGTGCTGCTCACAAACATCTCTGAGTTACACTTCCTGGGCCCCCTGTGGATGGCCGTGGGGTCATGTGATTCATTTGAACAGTAAGAAAAACCTTATCAAAGTAAATATCTAACTGTCTGGGTGGATCCTCTGGAATCCTCTTGCCTTTGCCAGAGCGGTCTAGCCACTTCCAGGATGGTTGCTGTCTCATCATTCTGGGCTCCTGGTGTCTAAGAGGAGCTTTTCTCCCTGCCAACTAACAGCGGTTCTCAACCTGTGGGTCGCGACCCCCTGAAAATACATCCTGCATATCAGATATTTACATTACGATTCATAACAGTAGCAAAATTACAGTTATGAAGTAGCAATGAAAATAACTTTATGGTTGGAGGTCACCACAACATGAGAAACTGTATTAAAGGGCCACGACATTAGGAAGGTTGAGAACCACGGTTGTAGAGGGAGTCAGCGCAGACTGAACAAGCGCTGTGCTTGCGGAACCCCCTATGCAGGGCCTGCGGTGTCCGGACGGGTGGGCAGTGCGGCATTTGCCCCCTGCCTGTTTGG
>NW_006291549.1:2098271-2100992 GCF_000327345.1 Myotis davidii
CAAGAGTTCACCTCCCAGCACCAGGAGAACACAGAACCCTGCTCTGTTATCTTGTTCCCTGCATTCCATCTATATGTGCTGTAAATGTTCATTATTAACCATTCTATACCCACCAATGTAAAAAAAAGTATCTCTTCTTTTCACTTTTTATTCATTCCCAGAGATTCTACCCCCCTTTGCTTCCTCCTGTCCCCTTAATCGACAACAATGGATTTCCTGCAACCTTCCTTATGTCCCCTCCTTTCATTCTAAATGTATAAAATAAGCTGTAAAACTGCCATTCTTTGGAGCATTTTCTCAGTCCATTGAGATTCAGCTTCATGGCAGTTGTCAATAGTTTGGCTAAACTCATAAAAATTCTCTACAGGTTTGGATGTTTCTTATGTCAACACAAGGAAGGATTTTTACCTCCTTCCTGTATGCTGGGAAAACTTACTTTGACATCAATGCTGCCTTCTTTCTATGGCTTATTTTATAGGCCAGCACTCTTGTTATGGGACTGAAGGAATCCATTTGCCTGTGTGTGTCTAAGCCCAATAAGACACAAACAAGAGTTTGCAGAAACGAAAGGATTTATTTGTAGGAAGTGGCTCACCCCCTGAAATACAGGTGAGCTAATGCTCAAAAACCTGGCTCCCCAATGGCTTCCAGCAGGTGGGTTATATCAGGGAAACACATTAATCATGGCAACTAAGGAGTTGTGGTTGTGGCTGATCATTGTATCTGGTCCCGATGTCAGCCATGGTGCTGCCTCATCTGGTTTCATCATTTTTCTGGGCCTGGAGCTGAAACCCAACTGAGGCCTAGATGTTGTCTCTAGATTGACCAAAACTCTATCTTTGGAGTCAACAGACTTGAGGCTTTTTTCTTAAGATTATTTAATGCCGATCAGAACCTCATTGTCCTGTGGGCTTAATGATTAAGGGAGTAGACGTTCAAGGGAGAGGGACGTGGGTGAGTCAGGGTGCTGGATGAGGCCAGTTTGAATCAAAAGGAAAGGAGAAAAGGTTATATTAAAGAAATGAAGTTTCTATGTGGTTACAATTACCCTTTTTTTTTTTTTGGATCATTCCTCAGTCTTGAGGAATATAGGGCAACTGGGTCCAGATTCCATCAAGAGGAAGGATTAGCTCATAAGATGAAGTCAGATTTGTCTGGCTATTGTGCCCCTTTTATCTGGCTCTTACAACCTCACACACCCACCTCTTCTTCGATGGTCCCTGAGCCTTAGAGGGACGTTCTAGGTGTTCAGTTACAAGCAGGAGCCACAGCAATGATAGAAAAAGCAGTAGTCCAGGACACCTGTACTGTAAGTAATGACCAGGGCAAACCAGTCAGTCTCTGAATCTTGATGACTACCAGTTGAGAACCTCGAGGTGAGAGGCTCCGAGATTTATTTTTGCTGGAATGAAGCAAGCAAGGACAATCCAGCAGATTCCCCTGGTCTGAAGTTCAAACATCCCTGATGAAATTCCTGACACAAATTCAAACAAGCTCTTCATGTGGTTTATACAGTATCACTCACTGAAATCGTTCACATAGGAACTGCTGTTGAAGATTTCTCTGAAGTTTTCCTCATGTTGTCTAGCTGGGGTCTGCAGTTGCAAGGCTCAGGAAAAAAGTTTTAGCTCTCCATAAATTTCAAAGAGTGAGGCACAGAGCAGACTCACCTTGGCGCGTCTGGGAGGATGGGAGAAAAAATGAAATGCTAGTTAAGAGGACTGTAGCTAAACACTTTCATTAGAAAAAAATCAGGATCCAGTCCAGTCCATTGGTGAAAAGTAAGATTTTAAAGACAACTGAACTAGAACCTAATATCCACAATTGGACATTATGGTTTCTATTGAAACAATTTTTCCCTTTAAAATCACCCTCATGTTATCAAAGATAGTCAAATTAAGACTAACTTATTGTATAAATTCGGTTTCATTTACTTTGGCCTGTTATATGCATAAGTATGACAAGGAAAGTAATTGGTTATATAGGCTCATTTAAATTTGCTTTGCTGGAATTTCATATGGAATATCTAGATTTCACTTTAATTAGCCTCTCATGTGTAGGAAGCCAAGCCACATAGTTGCTATCAGCGCTTGCTTACAATACTTATTGAAGTTGGGTGAATTTCTCAGGGTTTTTCAGGTTCCCCTAAATGTCTTAAGGTTCTTCCTTTGCCATTTCGCAGGAAAGCAACCTCTGGTCCTTACCTGGAAAGACTGCAAAGTCAGGAGAGTCAGGGTAGTGGGTGATGGAAGAAAGGACAAAGGGTATATTAAAGAAATGAAGTTCCTACAGTTCATCTTCCAGGCTTGCCTCGCATCTTTCATCCCAAGCTCTTCCCTTTAACAGCCTTCACTCTCACAACCCAAGCACTCAGCCTTCAAATGTGCCTTAGCCGGGATTTGAGGAGCTCTATTTTGAAACTGAAAGCTGAGTTTTTCCCACTGGGGACAGCGAGTATAGACAGCCATCACTGCTGCCTGGAAGATAGAGAATAAAGGAAATAATAAAGACATTTAAAAAATAGGCCGAAACCGGTTTGGCTCAGTGGATAGAGCGTCAGCCTGCAGACTGAAAGGTCCCAGGTTCGATTCCGGTCAAGGGCATGTACCTAGGTTGCGGGCACATCCCCAGTGGAAGATGTGCAGGAGGCAGCTAATCGATGTTTCTCTCTCATCGATGTTTCTAACTATCTCTCTCCCTTCCTCTCTGTAAAAAATCAAT
>NW_006291549.1:2104542-2112775 GCF_000327345.1 Myotis davidii
CAGGAGGCAGCTGATCGATGTTTCTCTCTCATCGATGTTTCTAACTATCTCTCTCCCTTCCTCTCTGTAAAAAATCAATAAAATATACTAAAAAATATGTATTTAAAAAAAATATACCATCATTCAATGGCAACCTCCTATCCTAAATCTGCTCACCCACACCCCTGCCTCCTTCCCCACCCTCAGAATGCTGATGCAGGCCTGGCTTTGCCTCTCCTCCTCTTCTTATATCTCAATTTATCCCTCTTACTTCTATGCCCTCAATATTTAACCACCTTTATGTTTTCCCTGGTAAATTAATTGAACAAGGAGACCATAAGACTAAAGTGCTTTTAATGACTTAGCAACCTACTTAAGAAAACCAAAACCTGGGCTTGTAATACCTCAAGGTTAAGAAACTGAAATCTAAGGACAACCAATCACAAACAGCCATGGGGTGGGGGGGAGTTCCTAAATGAGGCAACTGCTGAAGCTATAGCCAATCAAATGATTGCATTGCTTTCCCTCTCTGGCTGCTATAGCAGTGTTGCCCCAGCTCTTGTCAGTGGATCTCTCCTAACAGTTCCACTTTGGTGCTGCCCAATTCACATAGATTTTTGCTCAAATAAACTTTAAAACAATTTTAATATGTCTCAGTTTATCTTTTAACATCTCCTTACAAACTTACAAACAAAACTTACAAACAAAAACTCAACAAACATTCCTACCTAATTGCATGTCCTAATTGCATTTCTTTCTGTTTTCTCCAACAGTTTCATGAATCGAAAAAAATATCCTCACCATCCACTATTCACTCCCAACTCCTTTTATTTTGGCTTCTCAATCCTGTGGGTGGGTGTCAGCCTCATCTCCCCTGACTTCTCTGTTGGATTGCTCTCATTGACCGCTAGCTTCTTAAAGCTCTTTCCTTCCCTGGCCCAGGCTCTCCTGGGTTTCCTCCCACTTCTCTGCCCATTTACTCAGCCTTTCTACTCATTTCCTCCACCTCTGGCCATGCCTTTGAGGGTGCTGTTGCCTGGGTTCTGCCTATGCTCTCTTTTCTGCTTACATCCTCCTCCAAGGCCATAGGGATCACAGATGTGCCCTTTGCACCTGCTTTTCAACCCTTTAGAATGCCTTCTTTGCCCCTCTGGGAACTGGCCCCTAGACACATGCCTTCTTAGCCTTCCAATGGAAGATGGGTTGTGGGGAGGGTGCTCCTCCTCTGGGCAGGGCCCCGCTTCTGTTTGCTCTTATATCCTGAGGGGCCTGGTGGCTGGCTGTTCCCTGTATTCTGGGAGGCCTCTTCTTGGCTTGAGCACACCGTGGGTCATGCCTTTTCCATCCCGCACTTTCCTGAAGGAGTAATCTGTAGAGTCTCTTTCATTATCTATTCCCTGATAGTAACAACCCTGCTTCTTCCAACAACGAGAGTCCTCCTTCCAAAAAGCTAAAGAGGTTTTGCTTCCTAAGGTCTCAGGTAATCTTTCAACAGAGTTGGGATATCCTCCTGGGGGTACAAGATGGAGGCAGCATGCTGCCTCCCTTAGACCCTTCCCGGGAAGACCGGCTGCATTTGGGTGATGAGGATGTGTGGGGTGCGGATTCTTTCCAAGGACATCATCTCTAGTCTCTAAACCTTCGCATTAGCCGTTTCCTCTGCCAGAAGCACTCTTTTTCATCCCTTCCCAACTTCCTCCAGGTTTCTGCGCAAGGGTCACTTCTCTCACCACCTGTGTTATCTAACATCCCCCCAACACTCTCACCCTCTTATCTGGCTATCCCCCTTTTTCCTCTGGGCAGTTATCAACATCTGACACATTCTAATATACTTGTTGGTTGTCCTTCTCTCTACTAGAATGTCACGTCCGTGGTGGCAGGAATTAATACAGCTTTGTTCAGTGCTGTGTCCCCAGTGCCTCAGACAGGGCCTGGCATGCTCAGTAGTGTTCGTTGAATTGATGAATGAGTGAATGATGATGTCTCTTCCCAGGAGAACAGGAGATTTAGGGCAGATTTTAAACTGTACCAGGTAAGCCAAGTCAGAAACCTGAGATCAACTCCCCTCTCTTTCCTCTTCCCAACATTCAGTCTCACTCAGGTAGTTCTACCTGTTGGAGGCCTCAAAACCAAGTCCCCATCTCTCTGCCCTCATTCCCAGGCCAGATCCACCTCATCTTTCACCAAGCCACAGGCAGCCTCGTGCCTGTTTTCCCTGACTTTAGTTTCTCACCATCAAAATCATTCTTTTCACTGTAGCCAAAGGGTGTTGCCAACATGCAAAGCTACTAATGGCACTCCCTGGATTAACGAACTTCAAAGTCTTCTCATTTCCTCCAGGGTAAACCCAACCTCTTTTGGCTATAGTTTCAGATCTGACTTCCATATAACTCCGCAGCTTTATCTCTATTAGATTCCCCCCCCTCCAAATTCAGTCCTCCACCCACTTGTTCCTCAGTTCTGCACAGCCACCCCAACCCCACCACCTGGTTCTTTAACTGGAACATTTCAGACAGACAAAGGGGTGTGGACGGGGTGGGGCCCTTCTAACCTGAGTCCTCACAGACTCCAAAACAGTCATACAAACAAAACAGGCAGTTTCTGCTGCTTCCCACCTTCTACCCCTGCTGTTTTCAAAGAAGGCCCCGTGTTTCCCTTTGCCAATTAGGTCAGTATAACACTTCATTTTAATTGCTTATTGATATTTCTTCCTAATCAGACTGCGAGTTCCCAAGGACAGGGTCTTTTTACATTTTGTTTGGATGCTCAGTCTCAAAGGGAGGCTAGCACATGGTGGCCACAGAGGACGTGGCTGAAAGGATGATGAATGAATAGAATTTTGTTTGTGTAAATTGGAAGGAAAATACAATGGTCTTTTAAAATATGGGAAAAAAACTCAAGTTGTATAAAAATAACCCATCTTCCTAATGAAACAGCTTCATATTTTATATACTACTTTCCTTAGGGGGTGTGGTGTTAGAGAAAGCATGGCTTTGCATTTGTGTACCTACCTGCCATTCCCAGTGAATATTTCTAGTTCAGAGTGCAGGAAAGTAGAACTTGCCATCCTGAAAGGCATCATCAACGTAATGAACAGGCATTTAATTCTTGAGCTTTGAAAACTGAAGCGTGTTTAGCATATTCCTGGGGCAGGTGCGGGGCCCGTGGGGCAGCCCTTTCTCTGGGCCACCTCCCCAGCATGTCTCCTTCCTGCGCTGGGATTGACGGCACTTGGAAACGGAAGTGGTTGTACAGTCCCCAAGGTCTATTTAATCTTTGGCCTAGTTATTGAATTTGCCAAAAAGGAGGCCAATTAGTTCCAGGTGTGATGCTGGGGTCTGAGGTGGAACTTCCCCATTGGGAAGTTGGCTCGCACCTGCCCGTAAATGGCGCCAACATCATTACCAAGCCTCTCTCTGGCCTGTGGGGTGGGAAGGGAATTCTGTTCACTTGTTTGGTTTTAAAGTCAGTGTCCCATATCTCCTTGAAAATAAGTATAATGTTCCTTTTATAATGTGAGAATTCAGTGCTATTTAGGTCAGACAACTTACAAGCAAGAAATGACCCTCTGAAAGATTAGACCTCAAAGCTCACTTTCATTGAAAAAAAAAAAGAAGAAAAAGCATTTTCCTTTCACTAGTTAAAAAAGAAAAAAAATAGACATCTGTGCTGATGAAACTGTTCTTGCCCCTCATTCACGGCGTGGCTCTTTTTGCCCAAATGGGTGATTTGTCCCTGGGGAGATGATGTAACAGTTTCTTTCTCTATAAAAGAGCATAGAGTAAAAAGTGTGCTGAATTTCATGTACTGTAAAGCCCCTTGCTTAATGCTTTTCAGTGTAGAATGCTTATCTTGTACAGCCCTGCAATGTTCCCAATTACAGTGCTCCTTTTAATCCAACCCCTGGGAAACCCACTTTCACTATTAGTCGTCCACACTGATGGGATCCGTGTTTGCATTCTCAACCAAGAATCGTGGCAAATTCTCAGCAGCTGAGGATATATGGGGACCTAACATTGTTCATTCTTTACAAAGCTCCCTGTAGTATCCAATGCAACACAAAATTCAAGGGGGTAAGAAGGCAGCCCCAACTCCCTAAATGCCTATGCCTCACTCAGTTCATTCCCTCAAATACTGCCAGGCCTTCAGTCCCTGTGGTTTAAACAGGCCTGTGACCTCAAACTTGAACTTTGGGGAGATTGTCCCCACCCAGATATAAAGAGCATCTATGAGCAGAACATGAGGATTTGATTAGGAAAATCAGGAGGTTGGACGGCTATGTACCAAGAAATATACTCTCATTCTTATGTCATGTATAAAACCAGTAAACAATTTAGGGTTAGACATATTGCAATTCTGTAGATGTGAACTCTTCAAATAGAAACAGAGGAAGAAACTTATGTATAGCGCTAGAGTCTTTCTTACAACTCAGACACATTGAAGAGAAAAATGAGCTAAGTGTGTATTTTCTGCTCCACGAAGATCACAACTATAAACCAGGTACAGATGAACTCCAAAGACCATATTCTTTTTTTTTATTGATTAAGGTATTACATATGTGTTCTTATCCTCCCATTGCACCCCCCCCACTCCCCCACTCATGTTCTCACCCCCCTGGTGTCTGTGTCCATTGGTTAGGCTTATATGCATGCATACAAGTCCTTTGGTTGATCTCTCCCCCTTACCACCACCCTCTCCTACCTTCCCTCTGAGGTTTGACAGTCTGTTCCATGCTTCTCTATCTCTGGATCTGTTCATCAGTTTATGTTGTTCATTATATCCCACAAAGGAGTGAGATCATGTGGTATTTATCTTTCTCTGACTGGCTTATTTTGCTTAGCATAATGCTCTCCAGTTCCATCCATGCTGTTGCAAATGGTAAGAATTCCTTCTTTTTTTACAGCAGCATAGTATCCCATTGTGCAGATGTGCCACAGTTTTTTAATCCACTCATCTGCTGATGGGAACTTAGGCTGTTTCCAAATCTTAGCTATAGTCAATTGTGCTGCTATGAACATAGGGGTGCATATATCCTTTCTGATGGGTGTTTCTAGTTTCTTGGGATATATTCCTAGAAGTCGGATCACTGGGTCAAATGGGAGTTCCATTTTTAGTTTTTTGAGGAAACTCCATAGTGTTCTCCACAGTGGCTGCACCAGTCTGCATTCCCACCAGCAGTGCACCAGGGTTCCTTTTTCTCCACATCCTTGCCAGCACTGCACTGACAGGTGTGAGATGGTACTGCATTGTCATTTTGATTTCCATCTCTTGGATGATTAGTAACTTTGAGCATGTTTTCATATGTCTCTTGGCCTTCTATATATCCTCTTTCCAAAAGTATCTATTTAGGTCCGTTGCCCATTTTTTGATTGGGTTGTTGATCTTTCTTTTGTTAAGTGGAATAAGTTTCCTCTAAATTTTGGAGATTAAACCCTTATCGGTGATAACATTGGCAAATATGTTCTCCCATGCAGCGGGCTTTCTTGTTGTTTTGTTGATGGTTTCTTTTGCTGTACAGAAGCTTTTTATTTTGATGCAGTCCCATTTGTTTATGTACTCTTTAGTTTCCATTGCCCTCGAAGACCATATTCTTATTAGAGCTCTAGTACAACTGGAATATTTTCATAGCACCAATAATGAACAATGTAATTATTATTGGTAAATCACATTCTTAAATTCTATCCAGGGTATTTATGTTGGGCATCAAATTTTCTAAAATTCCCTAAGATCATTGTAGGAAGCATGCTTCTAATAAAATAACTCTTAACCTTTAGAATAGAAGACAACATAAAGCATAAAACAGTATGGCAAAGTTTTGGGAAGAAAGGGACCCCTTTATTTCTTTGTACATGAAAACAACAACACAACAAACACACCCCAAAACACCAAAACTTAAAGGTAGCCAATAATGTTGGCGATAAATTGCTAAATAAAAACATATGAACGCTTGCTTAAAGATTGAACTTATTAAGGAAATTTAGCATTTGGTCCTTTGCAAACTTTAGATAACTACAGCTCTAAGTAATAAAATAAAATTATTTTTTCCAAAAGTTACTGAGAGATTAAGGGCTTATAGCAGATTGTCAATGTAACTCTGAATCCACAGGAAATACTGGGAAGAAAAGAATCAGAAATAATGGGGAGACCATTGCTATGCCCTAGTTCAGTGATGGCGAACCTATGACACGCGTCTCAGAGGTGACACGCGAACTCATTTTTTTTCGTTGATTTTTCTTTGTTAAATGGCATTTAAATATATAAAATAAATATATATCAAAAATATAAATCTTTGTTTTACTGTGGTTGCAAAGATCAAAAAATTTCTATATGTGACACGGCACCAGAGTTAAGTTAGGGTTTTTCAAAATGCTGACACGCCGAGATCAAAAGGCTTGCCATCACTGCGAGTTCTTTCAAAGGCGCATGAAACTTTAACGATAACTTACACTCTTCAAACATAATTTAACCACTATTTTTTTTTTGATAATTGATGTTCAAGAAAGACTTAAAATAAATGCTAAGATACATTTCAACAGTCTTCCTCTGACAATAACAGAAGTCCTTCAATTCAATTCATAGGGGTCACTGATTTTGGAAACTTGACCCTCTGGTCATGTTTTGACACTCTTGACACTCTTCAAGGAGAAGAGTGAGGCCTAAATTGTGAGAGGTTGCCAATGTTTATGTCACAACTACTTACATTGTGCATATCACATATGTCAGATTCTTTTGGAATGAGGTAGAACATAGCATTTCATAAAATACATAGGCATAATTGAGCAAAGATTTTTGTTTCAAACACATAAAATTGGTTTTCAGAAAACCAATAATGTTTCTAGATTTCTACTTATTTGTAAGCTTTGTTTATTGTGAGATCTTTTTTACTCGCCACCTTTCCTATTCTGGCTAGATTAAAAACATCATTACTTATTTGGGAAATGTGATATGCTATAGTGATGTCCTGTAGGAATACAGAAAATGCCCCCAGTGGTTAAGCTGAAAGATGCCTCATTGGGGGCATATGAGCTCCCCATGGACCATGTTGGATACTCATGTATTTGAGCAGATGTTCTCTTCATTGTAAATGGTCCTATGATTAATATACCAGTAGAAAGCAAAGGTGTTTTCAAAATTCTGTATGCATTGTATGAGTCATCCTGTATGCATCATGCATGTCTACCTTTCAGTCGCATGAAAGACTTGGGGATTTTTTATTTATCCTGCATGATGTGCACTTCTTAGTCCAGAAGGATTTCCTCAAGTTCAGATCTTTAATTGCCCTTTTTCTTCTTTATTAACACACTTCTTCGTTCCTGTTGCTGTGCTGTTGGTCTTTTCTTCCTGTTGCCTTCTAAACGAGAGTCTGTCTGGCTGTCGTATCCCATTAGCCATAAATCCTCTTGTTGGCCTGTTTGAATATCCTGCTCACTCCCTTCTCCAATATTTCAGACCCTTCCCCAGTGTTCTCTTGGTCTGCAGAGCCCTTGGCTTCTTAGAGAAAAAAAGACAGAGTGCACTTCTCTTTATTTTGGAGTAAACTAAGAATCGTCTTCCAGCAAATGACTCTTGCTCTCAACCTCTTTATCATAAAGCATCTCCTTTTCAAAAGCAAAAATACTAGTCCACCACCTGACAGGTCCGCGGCCTTCTAGGTTGAGATCCCAGAGTTTTGAGTTAAAAGTTAATATGGCAAAACTGAACTTTTGAGTTGTTAACCAACATCCCCTCCCATCCCCCCTACTTTCCTTTAGGAATTTTTTCCCCCCTTTCCCTCACTTCCATTCAAGAGGCAGATAGCCTCAGAGGAGGGATTCACTAAGGCTGAAAGCTTTCCTGGCGATGGATTCCAAACTCCTAAGCACATTAATAAGACTATGGGAGGAGCCTCTGAAAGGAGACAGAGCGTCATGCAAGAGTCTCAGAAATAGAGTGGCTTCTCTCTTCCCGGGCCCCCAGGTTGGAAAGCTTGCCCAAGAATTGGGGTGGGGCTGCAGACAAGCATGCTATTGCCAGAGCTCTAGAGCAGCGGTTCTCAACCTGTGGGTCGCGACCCCCTTGGGGTCGAACAACCCTTTTACAGGGGTCGCCTAAGACCATCGGAAAACACATACCGTATTTGCCGGCGTATAAGACGATTTTTTGGCCCTGAAAAATATGCCTCCAAGTGGGGGGTCGTCTTATACGCCGGGTACACTTCAGATAGACTGCCCATAATGCTTGCCCCGTGCCATAGTGGCCTCCTGATGCCCGCCCT
>NW_006291549.1:2113565-2122751 GCF_000327345.1 Myotis davidii
TTAATCACTATGCTTTAATTATGTTCAATTTGTAACAATGAAAATACATCCTGCATATAGCTATTTACATTATGATTCATAACAGTAGCAAAATTATAGTTATGAAGTAGCAACGAAAATAATTTTATGGTTGGGGGCTCACCACAACATGAGGACCTGTATTAAAGAGTCGCGGCATTAGGAAGGTTGAGAACCACTGCTCTAGAGTTTCCTGATCTGTGCTCTGGAATGGGACCAAGATGCAGACCTCCTATTACTGTTTGCCTGTGTTTATCTACATGTGTCTACTAGAGCTTGCTGGGGGTTCTCTATAGGCCGACTTCACGCAGTTTCCTGCACCTGGAGTGGAGTATCAGGGAGCTGTCAAGATACCAAGAAGGTAACTGTTCCTTGATGTATTCAGGCTGATGATGCCATGGTCAGCTTCCCTGAGGTCTGTGTTGCTTCGTATATCTCATGGAAGAAGTGGAAGAAGCCACCAGACACAGGGTCCATGGGCACATGAGCCAAGTCCTCACACGGACAACGAGCAGAGAGAGATGAGTCAAAGGTCAATGTTCCCACCCTCCCCCAATTCAAAGACCCTCCCTATCATATTCTTGTTCATGAAATGATGAGAGGCTGAGAGAGAAATTAAATTGGTTAAATGAAAAGTGTTAAAAATATTTTAGAATTTCTGAGTAGTAGATCCATTAACAATAAATCCTTATTCCCAGCTGCACCCACCTCTAGCCACTACCATTATATTCCCTGTGTCGATGAACTTGACTTTTCTAGCTACCTCATATATATGGAATCATACAATATTTGGCCTTTTGTGACTGATTTATTTTACTTAGCATGTTTTGTAGGTGAACCCATGTTGTAGCATGTAAGACTTTCCTTCCTTTTTAAGCCTGAATAATGTTCCATTGTATGTATGTATACCACAATTTCTTTATCCATTTCTTGAAGAACACTTTGGTTGCTTCCACATTTTGTTTATTGTGAATGATACTGCTATAAGGATATCAGTACACAAATATCTGTTCAAATTCCTGCTTTCAATTCTTTTGGGTATATACACAGAAGTGGAATTGCTGGATCGTATGATAATTCTTATTCTACTTACTTATGAGATATAAGTAAGTAGAATACTTCTTGTTTTGGTAATCCATCAGTTTCCTGTTAGCTTTGCAGCATGCACTTTAACTCTGTAGTATTGTTTTCTTCCTTTTTTGAATCCATACACTTAAAAAATGTTATCTAGAAGCTTTCCAAGAAGTATCATTCTGTTTCTTGGTACAGATTGTCAGAGATTGGACTTATCACATGTCTTTTGTGTTTCTTTGCGCCTTCCCCCCGCCCCCCCCTTTTGGTATGTTTGTATAGTTGCCATGCCACTTCTCCTCTTGTTTATAGTTAACATATAATGTTGGTATCTCTAACCAGTCTTCTCTTTGCTCTGAGAGGCTGAGTATGTGTCCCTGCTACTTTTCCTTCTCTCACCTGCAGTTTGAGGGGTAAATGCAGATTTAGGTCCATTTTTCTGTAGCCTGAAGGCATTACAGTGAGAAGGGTGGGCGAAATGACCTGGTAGTAGATGCATTCTTTGTCAAAGGACCTGATTTCTCTCTGTTTTAGGGAAGGCAGGGGAGAGTGGTGGGAAGAGATCAACCAATGAACTTGTAGGCATAATGCATAACCCTGCACAGACAATGAGATAATGAGGGCCTGGGGATGGGGGTGGAGGATGAGTAGGGAGTGGGCTAGAAGAGGTTAATGTGGGGGAAAGAGGGATCCTTGTAATAATTTCAACTATAAAGATTTTTTTAAGTGCACAAAAATAAAAATTTTTTAAAAGAAAATTTTTATTCTATCATGCCATATCATAGGGCCCATTTCTTTGGGACTTCATGGCTTTGGGTTGTTCCCCAATGAGCTCAGATCCCAACTAGCACCCTTTGCCTGGGACTTGGATCCTTCAGGCAAGTATGAGATTTTACCCTTTAAAGCTTTTTCTTGACTTTTTCCTGAACTGCCTACTCTGTCCCACAATCTGCTTCTGTTCAAATTAGGAAGTATTTTTACAAAATACAGAATGTTGTCAGTTCTTTCTTTAATATAATTTCTGAAAGGGTGGGGTTAGAAAGCAAGCCACAGAGGAATGTTTCATTCGTTCTTTGACATTTTCTTAAGATTCATATTCTCTATTTTTTAGTTGTTTCTGTTTGCTTACTAATTTTTTAAAATATATCTTTCTTGTCAAAATACAGATGTCCCCCCTCTCCCCCACTCCCCCTGCCCATTTACCCTCTCCACTCCACTCCCATCCCCACCCCCCCAGGCCTTCCCTGCACTATTGTCTGACCATGTGTTATGCATATATGCATATAAACTCATTGGCTTATCTCCCCCCACCCCCACCCCCCAAATACATCAGTCAGTCTGTTGCATGTGCCAATGTCTCTGGACCTTTTTAGTTCACTAATGTTTAATGTACTTTGTTATGTACCAAAAGGATGTTTTGTGATAAGGATTTGTTCTGCTGTCTTTTCTTGAAATCTAACAAATGTTTGAATTTCTGCCCCAGGGCTGTGAAGAGCCTCACCTGCTCACAATGGAGAAGCAAGCTTGTGGCTCCTTACCCTGAGGGGGTGTCATTAGCATATGTGCCAGCTACACTGACCTGCATTTTCACCTAGGGCAGTGACTGTGAACCTTTTGAGCTCAGCGTGTCAGCATTTTGAAAAACCCTAACTTAACTCTGGTGCCGTGTCACATATAGAAAATTTTTGATATTTGCAACCATAGTAAAACAAAGACATATTTTTGAAATTTATTTTATATATTTAAATGCCATTTAACAAAGAAAAATCAACCAAAAAAGTGAGTTTGCGTGTCACCTCTGACACGCGTGTCATAGGTTCGCCATCACTGATCCTAGTGTGAACTTCAGAGAACCTTGCAACCTCTCCATCAGTGGCTCACAGGAGTGCCAGCCTTTTTCTTTTTAAATGCTGACCTCCCTAGCTTATGTGGATTTTGAGAGAGGCTTTTCCCTCGCTGATAACTGAGACCCCAAATTTCTGCTGAGGGCGAGAACTGGACTGAAGGTGAGGACAGGAGGAAATTTAGCCTAAAGACGGGGAAGGAAGAGATCAACCAATGAACTTGTATGCCTATATCCATAACCCATGGACACAGACAACGGTGGTGAGGGCCTGAAGGGGGAAGGGTTGACTGGAGCGGGCTGGAAGAGGTTAATGGGGGTAAAAGGAGGACCCATGTAATACTGTTAACAATAAAGATATTTTAAAAATTAAAATTAAATTAAAAATTTAGCCTAAAGTGCTGGAATAGTTGGGACAACTAATCCCCTGGGTGAGGTGTGGGGCAGCTGCCCCCCAGGAAGGGAATGCAGGGGGGGGAGAGGTAGGGGAGCGACTCCATCCTCTGCTGGCCCATGTTCTGTTTTACCTGCCCATCTGCCCTCTCTTCCCCTCACATCTGCTGCCTTAGCCTCCTACCCCTGTACTTGACATTTCGGCCTCAGCCCAGGTCCAATTGCAGGCAAGGTTTTAACACGGTAGTGTACACTGTACAAACAGAATGGATCTCTTTTGAACATCATTGCGTTGTTCTATTTGTATGTGAAAACATACCATTTGTATAAATTATTTAAACACTTGACAGACCTCTTACTCTCTTAAATGATCCGTGATATTTGGATCTGCAGGTCCTGTAAATAAGAAAACAAGACTGTGTGTTTTTGATTCACAGAAGTATCACATATGCCAAATAGTATCACAACTAAAGTATCACATATGGCAAATAGCACCACAATTTTCATATTGATCCAGAAAGGAATGTTAAAAAGTGTTTCTGATATGTGAGAGAAATCATACTATACCTGGCTGATCTACCATGTTGGTATTATCTACACCTTTGGGGGTCATAAATAACTAAATTTTGAACACACTGGGAAAAAAAATTAGATTCCTCAAAATTCACATAGAACCCTGGGAAAGAGAATAATCCCAGATCCCACATGGCTTGCTCTGCTGGCGCTGGCTGGGGCTTGCCGAATTTCTGCCCATCAGATCTGGCCTTCTGGGGTTGCCTTTCAGACTTCCCTTCATCACTTCACTCACTCGACTGCAGTTTGAGACTTTCCCCTGGATGACCGGAGTGACTGCACAGGCAATATTGTGCTAGTGTTTCCCTTGAAGCTTGATTCTGCCAAGAACTTGAATTTCAGTGTATTCTTGCCTCTCAGTGATAGGGGCTTAGAGGTCCCTGATTGGTGCTCAGGGCCAGTAAGGAGAGGGGCCTTGGGCGTTTAGCCACTTACCTGTCCTCTGTGCTTTCTGAGAATTCTCCCAGGCAGATCTGGTGGCCTGGTCAGGTTTAATGGATTACCCCTCACACAACATCATTTTGTATCTGAGGTTCCTTTCTCTTAAAGGTTAGACTTGTGTCATGCCAGGTACTTTCAGCATGATCATGACACAGAGTTAGTAGTTCCTGAAAAAGTTTTCAGAGCCTCTTGTGTCATCATTAGATGAGTAATTCATCTTACTGTGGCTAATATTTCAAAGCAAATGTATTTTTTTGAGAGGATGGAGGTAGGATAAAGACCTGAAGTCTGGACCCATTCTCCCTATGATTCTAATAATTATTGTAATAAACTAACCCAATAAGTAGGGCAACGGCGGTGACGGGAGCCTCTCCTGCCTCCTCGGCAGTGCTAAGGATGTCTGACTGACAGCTTAGGCCTGCTCCCTGCCACCTGCCATTTTGCTCATCAGCCATAAGCCCAGTTTCTGGCTGAGCGCCGCTCCCCCTGTGTGAGTGCACTGACCACCAGGGCCTTCAGTCCGCAAGCTGACGCTCTATCCACTGAGCCAAACCGGTCTCTATATTGTATTATTATATATTCATATGTTAAGTAAAATATCAGATTATATAAATGAAAACAAGCTGCATTTACTAATGATTTTAAATATTATAGTTGATTTATGGAGTTCTATTGATATGCCAGGTATTACACAGAGCACTTTACAAATCTCTCATTTAATCCTACATCAAGAGTAGAAAAGTAGCCCTAACTTTTTCGGCTCAGTGGATAGAACATCGGCCTGCGGACTGAAGGGTCCCAGGTTCGATTCCGGTCAAGGGCATGTACCTTGGTTGCGGGCACATCCTCAGTGGGGAGTGTGCAGGAGGCAGCTGGTCGATGTTTCTCTCTCATCGATATTTCTGACTCTCTATCTCTCTCCCTTCCTCTCTCTGTGAAAAATCAATAAAATATATTTTTAAAAAATTAAATAAAAAGAGTAGAAAAGTAGGTGCTACTATTATTCCTGCTTTATAGGAGAGGTGATAGACTGTGAGTGTGTGTGTGTTTGGTGGTGCCTTAAGTATCTTCCCTGTGCTCATGCCAGGTTTGAACCTATGTGTGTTAGACTCCAAAGGCAGAGTTCTGATTCTTTAAGCACCACTGTTGCTCTCGCCATTTATTTGCTGAGCTGTTCTCCAGGCTACCAGTTACAAGCTCTTCATCCCTCCAAGGGGCTTGGATATTGACTGTAATGGTAAGTGCTTGTTTTCTTTGTCTTATTTATTCCTCTCAACAACTCTGCAATTTGACTACTCATATCCTCATTGACAGCCAAAGAAACAGGCTCAGGGAGATGAAATCACACAACTGTTACGTGACAGACCCAAACTGACCATGCGTTCACCTCCAAAGTCCTTCATCTTCTTTCCTCTTTCCCACACCCATGCCCATCCAGCCATCACCCACCCACCGACTCGGAAACCTCTCTCCTGTGCAGGCAGCAGGACAGCTACCAGGGTGAGGCCATGCCAACAGCCCAGCCTCCTGGTCATGCATGTGTTGGATTATAATTGAAGGGGAAGAGGACCAACCAATGAGTCAATGGCTGGGCTCTCTTGGGAAGCCTGCTTTTGGCCCTTTGCTCCAGCCCAGCCCTTCTGAGGGATGGGGCCTGACAGACTCACAGCTGGGGGTGTGGCTGGCCTTCAGTGATCTGACTGATGATATTTGTTACGGTTCTGATACTGGATGTCATTCTTTTAGCACTTCGTCTATTTGTCTTTAGCGGTTGGTGGTAAGGTTTTCATCATTGCCTTTGGTTAACCTCAAATAATGAAGTTAACAAGCACCAAACATGTTTGGAAGGATTTCAACCTCAATTAAGTGTGTACTGTAGCATGATTTGATTTGTGGGAGAGGCATAATAAGGAGTTCAGAATAAATCATATCTAACATGAAGCCAGGGACTAAACATAGATGTGTAACAACATGGAATGTGTAGTTGCCCACCCAGGAACACGACTATCTCTGCAAATTCTTGCAGGCTGCTTGTGCTGGTTGACTCACTAGATGTTTATGGATATCCTCCAAATAGTTTTCCTATCAAACCATAAAGTGGGAATCACTGTTTGGGTCCCCCCGCCCCATCACCACCATTTGCTAAGAAAATTGTTATAAGGTGCTGCTGGCTATTCCTGGACAAAAAGGTGCTGCCTCAATGCAAAAAAATAAGTGCCCCATTGAGCATAACCTCATTTCCACCTGGGCCTGGGGAAACACACTGATCTGAAACCCACTAGTTAGAGAGAGGTGTGTCTATTCTAGTCATCCTGTTCACACACCAAGTTGTTTCTTTACGTCTCCCTCCTCCACCATGAGTATCCATACAACATTCATCAAAGGGGAGGGCTGTGGGAAGGAAACTTCTAAGAAAGAAATAAGAAATGACACCCACACAAGAGGCAGGTGAATGGCCAATGGCACCTTTTGATCGCCGTTGCAACCTATTTATATCCTTTAAGGTTATACAATCAATCATTGTCGCTAAGTGGACAGAGGATGGCAGCAGTCCTCAAAGAGCACCACCCCCATAGGGAGATAGCCTGGGTGATCCGACCAACACATAGCTTGCATTTCTGAGCCAGGGCTTCTTTCCTACCGCTATCCACTCTTCCGGTGAGAGGGGCAAGCGAGCTCTGTTTCTGGTGGTCATAGCCCAAGGAATCATGGATTGTGTTTTTAATACCATTTTGCCTTCTTGCACTTAATAGACATTGGTCCTAGATGCTGAAAATAGGTTATTTAGTTCCAATTTGGGTAATGGAATGTTTGTATTTTTTTCTGTGTCTTTACAGGTATTTTGTTGAATTGTTGGGAGAGATTGAATCAGGGCCTCTAAGCCAGATGCCACAGTAAACTCGACTTTCTCCCATTCCTCACTTCTTAAAAGTAAAAAGCCCTTTAGTCCAAAATATGGTTATGTTGATATCCTTGTAGATAACGCATCATGTACCTGACAGGAAAGAAAGGTCTATTCAGCTGAGACTAGTTCTCTAAGGGGGGAGACTCTAGTTGAGGAATAGATTTCCTGTAACAAAGTTTCTCATTGTCTGGGTAGACTGCATTGACAGAAAGACTACATTGATGAAACCATCTGATCTTTCAACCCATTCACCTATGTAGAGAGATTCTGTAAATTATAATGATCTAATAGCAGAGCTTAGAAACACCTGAATGGAAAAGGCACACAATCCTGAGAACAGATTGTGTTTTCCCTGCGCAGGGTCAGTTACTGTGGGATGTGGACCAATTTCCCTGTCTCCCCTGAGGATCAGCACTGCAGCTCACTTCCAGCGTGTGTGTTCAGGCCTCTATGACTTCATGACCAGGGGACACTTCTCACATGTGGGATGGGAGGAGGAGTACCTTCCTCTAGTCCGGGGATGTTGACAGAGCTGAGTCTTCACTGCATGGGAGCAGAGTGTGGACAAATATTTGGCACTGGGACAGGGCTTGGCCTCCCGCACTTGAGCTGCTGAAGCCCAGCAGAGTCCTGCAGCCAAAACCGCAGTCCTAACAGCTTCTTTTACAAAAACCAAATTTCACAAGTGTCCGTCTCCCGGGCATTGGTGATTTCAGAACGCGTTCAATTGGGTGGAATCAAAAGATATGTGTGCGTGTGTTTGTTCCTGTTGCCCTGCTTCTCTTTCACCCAAATGTTGGTCCTCTGTTGTTTTAGTGGACAGCTAAGAAGCAGCATCAAATAAAAAGTACACAATATTTTACATTTTAGTTTTATTTTGCTGAGACCACAGACTGATTTTTAAATGCGTTAAAGTAATTAGGTTCTGGGGTTGTGCTAATGAGAAATCGGTGATCATCTGTCTGCTCACTGGTACTCCATCATCTACAAAACTCTCAGTAGAGAATTATGATTGACAGAATCTAATTAGACCTTGTCAGGGTTGACATTGAAATTGTGTGGCCAATAACTGAAACAATATTCTCATGGAAATCATTTGTAGGACCAAGAACGTTGTATGCTTTATTATGTGTGTGTGTGTGTGTGTGTGTGTTCAGAAGATATCACATACTCTTATTCAGAACCTGGGTGTCAACTTTATGAACTGCTTAAGAGATTTCCATTTCCTCATATTTTCCTATCTTGTATCCATCTTCCTTCCTCCCTCCACACTGAGAATGAGAAAGAGAAGAGAAAACTCACAATCAAATCATATTCTTAAATGTAGTGATGACTGTCTCATCGAGCACATTGTCCTCAAATGGCATTTAGCCTTCCACTACCTCCCTGGAGGATGAGGCCTGTACTGCCAGGATGGAACATAAAGAGCCAAGAATCCTATCTGATCTGCGTTATTCCTTGACGCAACCAGGTTACTTCAGTTTGGTTTTGGAATTTTCCTTGACATCATTTGCTTTTTTTAATTAAATTTTTTAATATATTGATTTGAGAAAGAGAGGAGAGAAAGAGAGAGACATTTATTTGTTATTCTACTTTTTTAATGCATTCATTGGTTGATTCTTGTTATGTGCCCTGATTGGGGATCAAACCCACCACCTTGGCGTATCAGAACAGCCTTCTTTCTAACTGATTGACATGGCCAGGACTCATTGATATCATTTGAGTTTTTCTGGTGACACTTGGACTCTTGGTTGGTTTCAAATTCTTGAGGCCATGCTTGACCAACCATCAAAAGTCAGGGTATTCTGTGGTAACAAACAACCTCAAAATCTCAGTCACGCCGAAACCGGTTTGGCTCAGTGGATGGAGCGTCAGCCTGCGGACTGAAGGGTCCCGGGTTCGATTCCGGTCAAGGGCACGTGCCTGGGTTGCGGGAACATCC
>NW_006291549.1:2123111-2127187 GCF_000327345.1 Myotis davidii
CTATTACAGGGAGAGGCAGAACGTTGAAAATAATAATGCTGTTCCACCATACCATACTTATAATGGTTTGAAAAAAAAATCACCATCATTCATACCTATTTTTACTAGATGTCCTCAGTTTGTAGGTAATATAATAACAATAGAGTTCCTATCTCAATCATGGCCTCATTCAACTTAATTTTCCTCGAGAGCTAGAAAAGGGTTTTATTCCTCACCCCCAATCTCTCTGTCAGATCATGTCTGCACACTAGAGGACATAGTCATCAGATGACAGAAGATTTACTGTCTCCCTCCTCAATAGAGTGTGCAGTGGAAATAGCTCAGGATTTGTTTTCATACAGACATGAGTTTCCAGCCAACTCAGGAACTAATTAATTAGCTGAGAGTAACCTTGGGCAATTTATTAAGTTTCCTAAGTCTCTCTTTCTGTAGCAGGAGGGACATGGTACTTTCTTCACTGAATTATTCTGTTGATGAAATGAGATGACATACAATGTCTCTCATAAAGATTCATTTCCCTTTCCTTCTAAATATCATCTACCATCCAAGGTAAATTTTAAATCCCAGTGCCTTTCCTAAACCACCTTTAACTTCCTCTTGAATTAAATGAGCTCCTGCTCCTCTGCACTTCTATATTTCTTAAGAGAGAGATCCATAAACTTCTCTTGCATTCATGAATGGATTTCAGGAAGTTCATGGACCATCTCCCTCCCCTTTGGAATCAGTGTGAAATTTTATTTGTATGAACCATGTGCAGATTTCGGGGGGGGGGGGGGGAGACTACAGAGCCTTCATCTGAGCTTTAAAGTTCTGCTGAGCCCAGAAGTTCTGAACCATTGATACCAGATGAACTGGGTAACTTGACCCTCATAATATAGCACCTTATGTGCGGGTGTTGCTTCATGCTACTAACCCTCTTTTCCTATCTTAATTATGAGCTTCGTGAGGGGAACAAAAATATCCTCCATGGCTAATATATTTTCTACAACTTGTAGCACAGTCCGAATCCTGGAGAGAATGCAATAAATATTTACTGATTTATTACCCAGGTAAGGGTTTAAAAAATACCACCACAACCAGCAAAGTGAATCCAGAAAGTTCAAATGTTTAACAACAGTGCTAAAAGCATGCAGAAAAAAAAGCAGAAAAAAACTTCTGTTGGTAGCAAAGTTTGTCTGTGGCTCATTCTATCCTGTGAAACATTGCATTAGATGTGATCAAAACACAACTTCTTACTGATTAAAACCGGTCTTCTTCACTGCCTAAAAGAAATGTGGAATATTTCAGTGATTATGGGCGTGGCTACAGGTTATTGCTGGGAGAGGGATGCTGTGGGTGAGGTGACATGTTGACAGTATGTGGGATGTAGCACAGTTCTGTCAGAGAACACTTAGCTGTCTTTGCAAAGGGGCTCCTGCTAATCTATAGGTTGATGATTTAGTCCAAATGTAATCTGAAGAAAAGGAAGAAGAAATAATTATAAATAAACTTGTTTGTGCTTTTTCTTTCTTGCTGAAGAAATAAAACAAATATAGGATTAAGATCATTAACCAGAACCATAAACACCAGTCAGAGATGTTTTTTTAGAAAGTGAATTTCTAGACATGAAAGAACCTTCAGCCCTTTAGCAGTACCAGGTAGACCTGAAGGCAAAAGTATGTGAGGAAACTGCTCGTGGAAGATGTAAGCATGCTGTCAAAAGTCAAAGAGCTCTTGCTGATCCTATGGTTCCTTTTTATTGCTCAGGGCTTCCAAGATTCAAGTTTTTGATCCCCCAAGATTTGCAAAATGATCTTAGGGGACACCATCTTCAAGTGCAGCATGGCCATAGAATTCTCAAGACACACTCTCTATAAAAATTCACAAGCACACATTTTCACAAGTCAATCCTCTAACACTTTCAGAGGGCCAGATTCTGTATGCCTAGCAACAATTCTATTTTTTGTGTGTTTTATCCTCCTTCTCAGCTTCCTTGCTAGGCTTCAGGGAATTAGCAGGACTTACCACCAATTGGATTGCAGAGCTTTTTGGCCCACAGTAAGGCTTGCTATCATCAGGTATGTAAAATCTTGCCCGGTGTAGTCAGAAGTTAAAACCAAACCATCATAAACCTGCAGGACTTATGACCCTTAAAGCCCCAGGGGAGTTTCCTGGACGAGACCTCAATGGAACTTTGCCCAAAACCCCAAATGGGAAATATATATGAACTGATTCTGTGCAGTGTGAAGGCTGAGGCAGCAGCAGAACGCTTTTCTTGACTGATACAGTGATAGATTAGTACACATTTAATCTTAGGTTAGGGGGTTGGAGGAGTCAGTCTTCAGTTAATGTTAATAGTCCAGAGTTTGAGTTTAATGGTGAGGGGAATTTTTCTTTTGTGACACAATTATTCTATACTTAAGCCAATTAGAAAGTTGTTATATAAAGGAAGAGAAATGCCAATGGGATACCAGTGTGTATTGTGGCTGAGATTGTGGACTTCTAGTTTAACAGGGGTTGGGGGGGGGGGCAGGAAGGAATCATGGGTAGTTTAGTAATTATTCTGTGACAAAACATAAATAAATCTCCACATTTTAAAGTATATAGAGATTGTTGACTTTAGTAAAATGTGCTTACATTTGAACTTATAGAACCAATGAATGGGGGGTTCACTTACATTACACTTGCGCGCACGCTAAGGTTTCCATAAAGAGTAAGTTTTCTGGTTACATTAAATACATATTTGATTTGTAAACACCTAGTGGGTATATTGATTTTCTGAGTCAACTTATTGTGAAAAGCAAGATGTTTTGCAAAAGTATTAGAGCAAAAAGATGCCTGTTGGAAAATACTTAGGATACAAACACAGTATTTTTGGCCATAGTTGATACAGGAGATAGGACTTACAGGCTGTCTTGTGAAAACCTGAAGAAATAGACCACGTGGCTGATCCAGTTCTTCTGATGTCTGGTGGGTACATGTAATGAGGTATTTTGGTCATGATCTAGCTGCACACCCTACACAAAAATCCAGATGACATCAAAGCTGTAGGGTTTAGCCATCTTTGTTTGATTCCATATCAGATTCTGCATTCCATCAGGGCTTAAGCAAAAAACAAAAGCAAAAAAAATTAATTACAAGTTCCTGAACAAGTCTCAGAAACCTCCTTTAGATAAAAGATTTGTCTCTGACAATGGAGAGTTCCTTGCAGTTTGATATGTCTGAGACACCCAACACACCTTGACTTCTAGATGTTTTTGGTTATCTGACCTATCAGAGGCTCTAAATATCAGCAGCTGTAGCTGAAGATTTCTGCATCCTATTCCCCATACCAATAGGAAATAAATATATTTACATATACAGTGGTTCTGCCAGAACTAGAAGCAATGAACATTTCTCCCTGACGTATTAGGGGAAGCTCCTTAATAGAGGACACTTTGCTGCCTCAAGGTCTATGTAATTTTTTTTTCTGAGACTTTTCTACTAATCTCTCAGAAATGCTGTGGAGGGCATTAAGAGGAAAGGAGTAAGAAAAAACCAACGAGTGTTTGGAACTGTGCTGTCCTTGAGGTGGAAATGAGATCAGAATGCCGACCCAGATTTCAGCTACTCCTGGCACTGTCCAAGATCTCCAGTTGTTTGGGATACTTCTCCCTTTAAAAATTGGGTACAATTGGTTTGAACCCCATGAAATATACAGTGGTGCATCTGGTGTTCTTGGTGATGATGATAAATGGTGACAGTGGTGGTTATGGTAAGGAGGAGGGTGTGTGTGTGTGTGTGTGTGTGTGTACATGCACCCATGGTGGTCATGATAGTGAGGCTTTCTGTTAGTGAGCTTTGACTCTGAATTCTTTTTTTTTCTTTTTCTTTCTTTCTTTTTTAAAAATTAAATCTTTATTGTTTTGATTATAGAGGGGAATGGAGAGAGAGAGAGAGAGAGAGAGAGAGAGAGAGAGAGAGAGAGACAGACATCGATGTGAAAGAAAAACATTGATCAGCTGCCTCATGTGTGAGCCCTGACTGGATCAAGCCCACAAAGTTTCAGTGTAAGGGACCATGCTTGAAACCATGGAGCCACAGCAGACAGAGCTCAC
>NW_006291549.1:2127900-2163261 GCF_000327345.1 Myotis davidii
CATTTTTTAGCTCTATATCCTCCATTTCTGTCATGTTTCTTTGTTTCCGCATTTTTTATGCTTCCTTGGTGCACCCCCTTGTGGTCTTTGTGCGCAGTCTTGTTGTAGTTAAGCCTTGATTGTTGTCAGCGACACTGGGGGTGATTTGACCTCCAGGCTAACTGGCTATGAGAGTCAGCTGTGTCTGCAGTGGGAGAACTTCTGTGCTGGATCTCTAGGGCGGTGCTAATCTAGCGTTTGCCTAAGACTATCCAGCAAATGCCTGTGCAGGGCTTGGGTGGGGCGGGTCCCCAGGGATCTACAGGGTGGGCAGAGCAAGCAATTATCGCTGTTCTCAGTTCTGTCCCCAGGGGCTCTGCGTCTCAGAGTCCCAGCAACCACTGCAAACCTCGGAGAGAAAGCTGCCTTCGAGTTCCGACCGAAGCCAGACAGTCCTGCTTCTCCCGTTTGAGTCTGGGTCCCTAGAGACTCGCCGGGATCTGGAGCTCAGAGTCTGAAACTCCCTCCCGATTGAAAACAACAACCTCGCTCTCAGCCGCCAGCCCACTCCGCATGCACTCCGCACCTTAGTATTTCACTTCAGCACTGCACCTCCTCTGAGTCAGCATGCTATTCTCTTTCCTCCTAGTTGTAGAACTTCCACTCAGCCAGCCTTCCTGTGGTTCTGGATGATGTCCGTTCCATCTTTTAGTTGTATTTTTGAAGTGGTTGCTCGAGGCAGCAAACTCCAGTGTTAACCTATGCCGCCATCTTGGTTTCTCTCCTCGACTCTGAATTCTTACTTGTGATGAAGTCTTAGGCCATCCTGGACTTTCCCTCCTGTTCCTTTCCAGCATCATATCATCCCACTGGGTATGACCCTACTCCCTTTTTATTTAAAGTATATAGACTCAAAACTGTATGGCAGTCTTCACTGAAGTTTGGGACTAGGATTGTGCAGTGTGAAATCTAAATGGGAACTTGACATGTTTCTTCTAAGATATCCTGTCGATTCCTGATACTAGGAATTTTTCTCCCCTGTGTTGCTGTCTCCAACTCATTCATTGTTCTTCCCTCTCCTCTCCAGCTCATTACTTCTTACACCCTTCCCCGCAAAGTCCTATTTATTTTCATACAGACATCAGCTTAGCTCACTCTATACCTCAATTCATATCCATTTCAGTTTGCTTGTAACTGTTTTCCCACATAAACAAAGATGCCTAAACAAAGATGGTTCATACCCTCAAAGGAATTCTATTACTTAGCAAGAATTAAAAAACTATGTTCAATGAATTCTCACTTCACTTCAGTGCTTCAATACATACCTATCACTCAATAAAAGCACCTTTTGAGCACTTTAAACTCTTATTCACTCCCTCTGTGGGCATGTTATAGCCCTTTTTCATTGAACCACACCAGCCTTAGAGGTGGAATTATGGAGGCCCTGGGATTTCTTCTCTGCCAATTCACCTCTTTCTGTGCTAAAGGGTGGAATTGGGAAGAATACATAGGCCCTTCTTTTCAACTCTTTTTCTAAAATCTTCTTATGGTTCCAAGAGTCTCTGCTGCCCTTATAGTTTCCTGTTCCTTCTGCTTTGTCACGTCCAAAACTGGGGACCCAGTACCCTGCTGAGAACTGCCACTGCTCTCATCCTGATTGGGGTTGACGTCTGTCTGCAGTGGACCATCTCCGGTCATGACCTCTGTTAGAGCAGCAGGAAAGATGTGAAAGGTAGCTTCCATCCAGCCCAGACACCTCTGCTTTCACAGAGGATGGGCTTTAAGTGGCTGTTCCTAAGTCCTTCATGATTAAGGTGTATTTAAACTTTAAAACCGGGCATGTTATGTTCTTTTGTGCTAATGTGTGCTCTATTGGGCATCTTTTTGAAAAAGTAAACCAGTTTTACTCCTCTGGAAATTCTATTGCAGCATGACCATCCTCTACTTATGCCCCATCTCACCTGACCCCAGGACCTCTGCAAGTGACGTCAGCAATACCTTAGCAGTACAGTATTCACATGAACAGCCTTTTCAACACTCTGACGTAGTGCAGACTTGAATAGGCCTGGAAACAATGGAACCGTAGGAAACATTGAGACAAAAAGGTTTATGCAGCAGAATTTCGTAGCTAGACTCAACCCTCGTGGTCTTTTTCTGAATTAGTCTTAGGCTAATAGGCTTTTCATATTAAGACTAACTAGTCCATTTCATCAATCACTTTTCCTTGCCTTTTGCTGGTTATTTTCCTTCGCTTAGGCCCAGAAGCATGCACCTGGCATGATTTGCTCTGTGTCCTTCAAAAATGTTCCTACTGCCAAAACTGGTTTGGCTCAGTGGATAGAGTGTCGGCCTGCGGACTGAGGGGTCCCGGGTTCGATTCTGGTCAGGGGCATGTGCCTGGGGTGCGGGCACATCTCCAGTGGGAGATGTGCAGGAGGCAGCTGGTCGATGTTTCTCTCTCATCGATGTTTCTGACTCTCTGTCTCTCTCCCTTCTTCTCTGTAAAACATCAATAAAAAAAAAAATGTTCCTACTGATGAATGATTCATGCTACAAATCTGTGGTCATCTGACATCTTCTTGCCACTTTGATATATATTTTTTTAACTTTTGAATTTGTTCCGTTGTCATTTTTACCTCTTATTAATGGCGCTTTCAAAGTTCCTTTGTACTCATCAAAGTGCCTTTGTACTCATCAAAAATTCCCTCCTTCTGTCAGAAATAATAGAAATAGAAACAACCACAGTGTAGAAAACTAACAAACCAAAGGATGGCTGAGCCTAAAATGACCAACATGACCAATAACAGCACCTGTGGTGGCAGGCAGAGTCCACAGTCTTTTGCTTTGGGGCATCACTTTATGAATTTGAAAGTACAGAAGTTGAAAGTCGGTACGTAGATGACGTCTTTCTTGCTATAGAGGAGTTCATGCTAGTTTTTCCAGAGGCGCGGTCATGGTGCAGTATCTGCCTGTGAGACATAATTCCCAATTGAATCTCTATTCCACGATGTGCTTAACAATCCTATGCCTTGGTGCAGCTGCTCTGTTTCTCAGGGACTTCCCTCTCAGGGGCTGGCAAAGATTTACTACTCTGCCTTTCTTTGTTCAAGAGTGGGGAATGGGGTCTGGACAGTGTTGTACAGTGGTTAGAGCTTCAGCATGCACACCAAAGGATTGCTAGTTAGATTCTTGGTCAGTGTCATGTACCTGAGTCAAGGCAACCAATCGATGTCTCTCCCACAACTCTCTCTCTCTCTCTCTCTCTCTCTCTTCCCTCCTTCTTCCTTCCACTTTCTCTAAAAATCAATGGAAAAAATATCCTCAGGTGAGGATTAACAACAACAAAAAGAGTGGGGAGCGGGGTTGACATGAGCATTATCAGTATTTCTCCTGAAGTTCCTGTTCTGCTCCTATTTTTCCAGAAGGTAGAAATGTCTCATGTACACAATTTTTTTGTTTGTCAAACTCTGTATTCCAGAGTTCCCAAGAAAAATTTACAGATTAAGTCCTTCATCATGAATCTTGCTAAAGAGATAGGAATTAATATTAGGACTCGTAAAGAAAGTTTTCCCTCTCTTCTCCCCAGTGGTGAAACATATTCTGATGATTCAGTGACAACTTTGCTATTCCACTGCCTCTCCGTGGCAGGGTAACCAGAGAGGGCGGGAGGAGAGGAGCTAGTTGCGGTACCCAGGCCAAAGCTTGGCTTGAACTGCTGGCTATACTCAAAGACCTCAAAAGAGCCATGCTCCACTAATTTTATAGCATTTTGCCCTATAACTTAACCCAAAAGATGCCAAGACTTTATAATAAATGGTTACCTGGGAAACCAAGAATAAACCCAAAGTATGAAATCATTTTTCAGAATGTCCCTGGCCTACTCCTTCTAATTCTCAGTGAACACTTTTTGGACAGGCTCTCTGTTGCCAAGGAGGAGGCCTGAAGCGGCTTCATATACAGATAAGAGGTCAAACTGCAGAGGCGTAGGGCCCTGCCTTGAACACCATCAGAATGTCTCATTTAGCTTGAATTCATACCAAATAAAATGCAAACCTCTGCCTGTCTCTCCTGTGTACTTTCAGTGTGAAGTCTACTAACATTCTTTCTTGCTCAGTTTTAATAGTGGCACATGCTCATCTGTTAGACCTGGCTGCACAGCCTCACCTCATTTAAACACAAGCAAGCAAGAAAGAATAAGATATTTGCTGTCATGATCATGATTAATGTTTTTATGGTGTATTTCCCCGCATCCTTTTACATTAAGATTTATCTTTCTCGTGGACAGTACGTAGTTGCTCTTCTTTTTTTTTAATTTTAAAAATCTTTGCTTTTGTTGTAATTTACATCCTTCACAATTAAGATAATTATTTATCTGGTTGGTTTTAATTCAACCATCTTGCTATTTTTAAAATATTCATCATATCTCTTCTTTGTTTCTTATTTTCCTTTTTTTGTATTAATTGAGAATTTTAAAAGTTAAATTTATTGGGATAACCTTGGTTAATCATATTATATAAATTTATGATTTTATTTTATGGCTGCTATTGGCTTTAAAGCTTATTTAGTTTTTAGTGGTTGCTATAGGCTTATAATATTCATCTTTAAATTTTCACATTAAACAAATATACCACTGCATATATAATGAAAGAAACATACAACAATCTATTTTCATTTCTATCATTCTGTCCTTTGACTCTTGTGTTTGTGTTATAATTTCACAATACATTGTTAGTATTTTGCTTTATAAACATACATTTGTTATAAACTCCATAATACATTATTACTAGTTTTGCTTTATCTCTTATGTAAAATAAAAATGCAAACATTTTAAATATTTATCTACATACTTGCCATTGCTTTTTTGCTTCATTCCTTTCTGAAGGCCCCAGGTTTTCTCTGATATCTCCCCCCCGCCTCCCCCACAAGGAAATTCCTCTAATAAATCATGTAATGCAGATTGATTGGGTGGAAATAAATTCTCTTAGAATTTTTGTTTCTCTGAAAAAGCCTTGATTTTTTTTCTTCATTTTTGAAAGATATTTTTGCTGGATTTAGATTTTTAGATTGATAGGGGTTCCCCCTCCTCACCCATTTTAACACTTTAAAGACATTGCTCTATTGTTTCCTGACTCACATACTTTCTTACCCTTGATTTCTTACCCTTGTTCACGTAAGGGATATGTCTAGAGAAATTTGATTCTCATGTGCCTTGATGAGGTTTTTTGTTTGTGGATTTTTCATATATATCCTTTTTTTTGAGTCCACTGAGTTTTGTATATCTTCAAATTCAGAAAAATTTCAGCCATATTTCCTCTAACATTTTTTTTTCTGTCATCTTCCTCCTTCTGGAACTTCAAATACGCATACATTAGACCACTTGCTCTTGTCTCAGACCACTGAGATACATTCATTTTTTTTAGATATGTTTGCCCTTCTGCTTCATTTGGATAATTTTTATTAATACTTCTTCAATTTTACTAATTTTTCCCCCTTTGAGTGTCTAAATATTTCCAGTTTAGATATCATGTTGTTGTTTTAATTCTCAAAGTTTTATTTTTATATCTCTCACATTTTCACTATGTTCATGTGTTTTGTTAAATATTTGAATGTAGTTAAAATAGCTTTTTAATGTTTCTGCAATTACATCATCTCTATCATGTGTTGGTCTGTTGCTATTGAAAATGTTTAATCTTGATTATGGATCACATTTTCCTGCTTCTTGAGATGTCTAATAATTTTTTGTTCTATGGTGGACTTTGTGAATGTTGTATCATAAAGTATTTGGATTTAGTTGTCCTTTAAAGAGTGTTGGTCTTTCTTCTGGTGTTTAGTTTAGTTTAATGTTCATTTGTGTGTGTGTGTGTGTGTGTGTGTGTGTGTCTGTGTGTGTGTTAATCCTCACCCAAGGATATTTTTCCCGTTGAGGTTTAAAGGGAGTGGAAGGGAGGGGGAGAGACACACACACACACACACAGAGAAACATCGATGTGAGAGAGACACATCGATCAGTTGCCTCCCACACTCACTCTGACCAGGGCTAAGGATTGAAGCTGCAACCAAGGTACATGCCCTTGACAGAAGTCAAACCCGGTACCCTTCAATCTGTGGGCTGGTGCTCTATCTACTGAGCCAAACCAGCTAGGGCAGTTTAACCCTTTTCAGTCCAACCTCTAGGCTGACTCGACAGACCAGGAGCTAGGAGCAGGTCCAACGTTGAGCAATAAGAACATTAAAAAGTTCAATATTCAATCCCATCAATTAATTTGGACCAGACTGTTTGAATTCCAAAAATAACATTGGACCGCAAAGGGTTAATGTCCATTTTGATCCTCCTTAGACTTTGAAAAACTTTCCTTAGAGTGATTTCAGAGTGGATATACTTTAGGAATATTTTAGCCCCCCTCCTAAGGTGTAACCTTTCTTGGTTTGTACTGAACACCTGCAGTGATCAACAAGACTCCACCTTGTCTCATGAGAATCAGAACACCTCCAAGCCCCGTGTGAGCTCCATGAACCTTTTAGTCCACAGCTCTGAGGCCCTGCTTGCCGAGACGCCTGAATTTCTGCCCTACGCGTGCAGAGCTTAGTATTCAGCTAAGACTCTAAGGGACTCTGAAGCTATTTTTCTGCATAGGGTCTCGCTCCCAGAACTTTACTCTGTGCCTTCAAGTCGCTTCAGTCTCCCAGAAATCTCATCTCTCTCCTTAACTGAGCAAGTCTGCCATGCTCTGCTGGGGACCTCTACCCTCCTACGTGGTCTGCAACATGCCTTCAGGCAGAAAGCAAGCATGATCCTGAGAATCATCTCTTATTTCCTTTCTCTCAGGGATTAGAACCTTTCTGTACACGTTGGCCAATGACTGAAAATAGCTATCTCACTCCTCCACTCTAGTTTCCTAGCTTTCTATTTGGGGAAGATAATTGAATCTTTGATGCGCTTCATGGCTGGAAATAGACCTGCTCAAATAAGTCTTTTTACACTTACTTTGAATCAGGACCTAAAGGAGGTTCACATATCACATTTAGAGGTTTTATCTCTAAAAATCACTTTTGTTTGGTAACTCATCCCCTCTCTTTTTTTCCCCATGCCATTGATTTCTTAGATAAATTTAATAAGTCATACTTGAAATTCTGGTTTACCTGATATCTTCCTTGTCCTTCTGTTCCTGGGGAACTGTAGTTAGATATTAGAAATTCAGTGGTCCACGTGAAATCTTTTTAGGCAATAATATTTCATAGGTTCTGTTTACACTCCTAATGCATGACATCATGAGACAAATAGTGTCTGGCTTTCCCCTTTCGGTAATGCTAAGATTGATTGAGTTCAGGTATGACCATTCCAATCTGCATTATGCATTTTGTCAATCAGAAAGCTCCCATTTAACTACTATTGGCATTTATTGATATTTGACATTACTTCATTGGAATTTTAAATCAAAATGTTTTATCATTGTCCTGCATTTAGTTAGCTAGAATTCTACTTTATATTAGGTGCTTCTCAATGAAATTTCTACACTGTTCTGCCATTTTAAAGAACATCAAGTTGGCGTTTGGGAAGGAGGTTTGTAGAGAAAGACACCTATGGTGTTATACAAACCAAGCCATTGATTTTGAATTTTAATATCATTTTAGCAGCTAGAAAGGACTGGGAGCAGTCATAGTCAAAGGAAATCATATTATTTTTTCATTTCTTTTTGCTATCACCAGTGATAATGTCAGTCATTCCAAGGACAACCATGGAGGTTTCGTGTTTTAAAAGCCATTTAAATGTAGACATAATAATATTCCTCAAACTGGAAAGGACCTCACAGATCACCTACTTTTTCCTCTCATTTTTTTCAGTTTTACTGATGGAAATGAACCCAGTGATGTTCAATGAAGTAGAACAAAGTAGTGGCAACAGCAAAGGCTCTGAGATCATTACAGGCCTGTGTTTGTTTCTTGACTACAACTGACCAGGGACGTGACATTAAGTTATTTAACCTCTCGAGTCTTTAACTCCTTCATTTGGGTTTGATGATGACTAAATAGAATAACGCATACAAATCTTGTAATACTGTCTAGCCGGCCAATCAGTGTTTTTATCTCTCTATATCCTTTTCCTTTCTCTCTCTCTAAAAATCAATAAAAACAAACAAAACAACGAGCTAGAGACTGGGGAAGACATAGAAGCAAATCCTCTCTACATTCCCCGCAGTCACAGGAATGAGCAGGAAGGGCTGGTCTGACCAGGACTAACTGACTTTGGCCTGGCCTGGCGGGCTGTGATTTTTAAAATCTTTCCCCCTCCATATGGGATCAGATATTCCCCAACAGTCTCCCAACTGCATGTGCCACACTTACTTTTCCACCTCAGGAACACAAACCTCTCTTCCTCCTCAGACCAGTGAGGGAGACATCATGAGTCCCTATCCTGTCCCTCTTGGTCTGGTTTAGCAGAAAGAAGACAAGATCCGTGCCTGGCTTGGCCACATACTCACTCCGCCACCTCAAGCAAGATCCTAAGTTTTTGGAATCTCTGTTTCCTTATTTATAAAATGGCAATAGTGATGCCTTATACTGTGGACAAAGGACCAACTCTTGTGGAAGCTATTTGTAAAGTGCTTCTCTTTGCTCCACTTTAGGCCTTGAAACACAGTGTCCTCTAGCACCTCTTTAGACAAACATCCTAATTAGTCATTCCTTTACTCTCACAGATGTAAAGAGGAGAAATGTTCCCATCTTAAATCCTTAGAACGTTTAAAGTAGTTGCCCATTTTCACTTCGCATCACTGTCATCCGGCCACTGCTTGCCTCTATAACTTTATTTCCCATTGCCTTACACTGCTCTAGCCACACTGGCTTGTGGGTATTCCTCTGAACATACCACGTTCATTTCCATTTCATACTTAGACTTGCTTTGACTAGAACTCTCTTCCTCCTGCAGAGCTGGTGGCTCGCTCCTGCATGGAACTGACCTTAAACTCTTAAACTTCTCAGAGACCTTTCCTCAACTGCTTTGTCTAGAGGGATCCTCTTGCTTCACAATCCCTTTTCACAGTAAACTCTATACTTCCTTCACGGAGCTGATCAGAAACTGTAATTAATATGAACGTGAATTTGATGGCCAATGGCCAGTTTACTGTCCGTTGTCAGTAAAATGTAAGCTCCCCGAGGGCAAGGGTCATCTCCTCTTTAGACATAAAGAATAACGCAGAACAAATTAGGCACTCATTGGGGCAGAATCCATGTCAGTGCTTTGTGATGGGCCGTACGGTCGTGGTGGGGATCAGCCGAGCAGGAGATTTGAATCCTCTTCTGGGCTTCTGTTCAGGAGGGTGAGGTCCTCTAGGAAACAGAGCCCAGACTTTGTTCTTCCTCAGCACCCTCAGCAGCTGGCACAGAGCCTGGGACGTGATGAGGCCTTAGCATGCTTTGGTTTGGGCAGTGTGTACCCTGCCTCTGTTTTCTGAAATGAATTGCTGGGTGAACACGTGACTGTTTCCTTGACGCAAGAGAGCTGGCATCTCATGTTGACCTCGCCACCCGCGTCAGCAACTTAACCTTTGATTACAACAGTGTTCCTGGAAACACCTTCTGAGCCCCTCACCCACCGGCTTGAACGGAATCCTCTGATTCTGTTGATAGACAGGCAGGGCTTTCCAACTTCTATGCTACTTGCTGAAGGGAACACTTCTGAGACTTGTTAAAAGTAAAAATGATTGGTGATAGCATTCAACAATCTGACTTCAGTAATTGATGATAACTCTAATAGTAATATGAACTAGTGTAACATGCACCAGGCACACTTCCAAGCGTTTTGCATAGTAGTGTTTGTATATTAAGTCATTTAATCCTTACAATAATGCCCCGAGGATGGTTATAATTATTTCCTCCATTTTATAGCTGAGGAAGCTGAGATATTGTGGGACCAAGGAGCTGGTCAGTGATAGAACTGGGATATGAGCCTGGTCTGTTTGACTCAGGGAACTCTGCTTAGCTGTTTAGCTGTCAATGTGGCAATCCTTAAGTACAGACTTTCTGGCCCTAGCATTAGCCTTCCCTAAGACAGATGATGTATTTAGTCTTTAATGAGTTGTTTAATGTTTTTTATATGTCATGCATAAAATAAATTAAGCAATTAATACATTCCAATAAAGTAAAAGTCCCCCTTGAACCTCCTTTTATAATGCTGAACTACTTCTCCCTTCTCCGGGGATGGCCTTGTACCCAGTTTTGTCTGTATCTCTCCCATCCATTGATGTACCTGCCTAGTATGGGCCAACCTTCTCATATACAACTGCAAATATAATCTCTCCATTCCTGGGGGTAGCAACCCACAATCCTTTGCAGCTAGTGCATGTAGAGGTCATGTTACAGATCCAAGGCTCTTGGAATCCCTTGTCTTCTGCTGATGTTTGTTCCTGAGTTCAAATTAACTATCCTAAAAATATTAACTAAATGATCAACTTAACCACCATATGTAGAAAGAAAAGAATAAAGTAGAAATGTGAAGTATATAGTCAGTCTTTGAATGTGTTAGCAGCAAACATGGAAATATAGGTAGAGGTTATGGGATTTATTTCTATTACTGGTAATAAGACTCTGGCTGTTTTGTTTTGTTTTGTTTTTTATACAAAAAAAACACCATTAACAGCACCATTCATTCAGCATTTACTTAAACAATGTGTTAAGCATCTTATATGTTTTATTGCATTGATTTTGTAAAACAGATCTGTGATGGTAGTACTGTTATTCACATTTTTACAGATGAGGAAGCTGAGGCTTACAAGCTTGACCAATACCACACATCTACCAAGTGGAAGGGTCAAGCAGGTCTGACTTTCAAACACTTTGATATTTCAATAATTCAGCCCTACACTGTGCCTTGCAGGCTACAATAATTTGGACTGGAAGGGAAGGAAATCAAATGTCTGGATGGTATTTTCAGTTCAAATAAATTATACACTAAAGGAACATCCTGGAAAGCCTCCCTTGGAAACTTTTCAGGTTTATAATGAAAATATTAAGGAATCCATGGCTTTCTCATAGTTGGGATGTACTGTAATTTGGATTCTAAAGCCATCTTTTTGTCTGGGTTAATAGCTTGAAGAATCACTAATTCTTTTACTGTCTTAGGACCAAATCAACAAAACCGCAGTGATTGCTATAAAGGCCTGTGGTTTATTCTGAGGCACCCACTCAGAAAGAAAGGTGAGCTGATCTGACATAGGAGGCTCCACCTTCCCTGACCTGTGGAGAGACTAAGCGCTTGAGCTTTATGTTTATGGGGCTAATAAATCAAAGGTGAGAATGGGATGAGCATTTAATGAAGACAGAACTTTCTTTTTGATTATAAATGAAAGCCTGGGAGAATGACTTAAGCTGGCTATAACACACAGCTCAATGGAATTGTTTTATTATTTACCTATAGATACTTGAATCATATATTTAAGAAGAAAGCAAATTCTAAGATAAAACCTTGCACTTAAAAACATTTATAATCCAGTAGTCTATGGGATCTGCAACTTAACCAAGAACATGAAGATAGCACTTGAATATAATTTTTAAACATTTACTCAGGCCATTTTTTATTCTGATCATGAGCTGTTTATATACACACAAAAAACGTGTTACAACAACAACAACAAAAATCCCAGATTGTCCCCACAACACAGATGGGGCCATAGAAGTCTGTAATGAAGGCCAATGCTGTAGGATAAAGTCTGGGCGGAAGTATTCTTGTTTGTTTTTCCATGAGGACAGAGTGAACATGGAGTGTGCGTTACATTATTCTAAGACCACATGTGCTTCAGTGACTTGGCACAAGGCAGCTGGCCTACAGGTGCTCTGGCAAGTTGTGACAGGAAGGCTTCTTTTCCTTTTGTATTTTTAATATCATGTGTATGAAATGATTTTAATGTGCTTTTCAGTGCTGGGGTAGATATTGCAGGCATTCCCTGTGGGCTGAGGAGTTTGTCTTTGAATGAGGTTTCCGGGAAGAGGTGACAGTCCGAGTTCCTCTCTTCAAAGGATTCTTTGCTGTGGCCTGTGTGGGACTGTTAGCTGGAGCAGCCCGCTTTTCCTCTCCATCAAAATTGAGGAAAGGAAACTTAAAGACAAAGTAAAGCAAAGCATCACCTTAGGAAAGACCTTCAGCAATTTGGCTCTGGCGAGATCAGCCAGGCCAAGGCAAGAGGGTCTTAAAGGTTAGCAAAAACCTCTATAAACAAAGGGCAATTACGCACTTTCTTATTAGTCTAGAAGTGCCCCTGTGTTTGCTTTTGGATCAGATGTACACAGCTCTTGCTCCTGGAATGCAGTCAGCCTTCAGGGAAGAGGCAGGTCCTGTAATGATACAGCCCAGCACCAGCTACTGGGAATGCTGGGAAAGGCATTTGCCTCACCTAGAAGCCTCACCGCTCTGCCCAGAATGGATCTGCTTGGAACATGGCCTTTTAAGAGCTGCTCTCTTAGCACATGAACTAAAGAGAGGAGGGAGAAAAAAACAGCCACCCATACTGCTGTGCTGAAATAAAACTGTTCTTCGTTAGATTCTGACCATTCCCCGTTGTGCATTCTCCTTCGATGATGTAAAGTCGTTCGGGTGTGGGAAGCCATACCATGAAGCACAGGAAATAGTTTAAATCTTTGGAAATGTTTTTAAGGTTAAATAAATGGGGAAATGACTACAGTTGAGGTTGCCAACCACTTCAGAGTAATTTTAATTTGTTAATGGTCAGTGTTCCTCTGAAAACATACACAACCGAGATGTACTAGTGCAGCCTGCTCCGTGGGTGCAGGGTATGTTTTTAAAGAGGCTGTGGTCAGTTCATTATTTTCTCTCGGACTCAACTCAGACTTAGGCAGACTTCTGGAAATCCTTCAGTGAATTAGGCACATCTGACTGACGCGATAGTGTGACTGGGATTTCTAGATGGGTGATGATAAGCAGATGAGATGTTAAGGGTTTTTGGTAAACATCTATTATTGCCTTCAATAAAACCAATAGGCACATGTCTAAGTTGCTTTGATGGAAATGTTGGACCTATTTAATCAACTGTTCAGATATAATGACTGCAAAGAAATCATGGGATATTGGTTTTGATGATAAAATATGAATTTCAATGAAGACAGAGATGCAAGTTTATTTACAGCTGTACTATTCTCTACGGCAGAAGTAGCTGACATGCTTAATTGATTGAAAAACAACAGCAGTTTGTATGCATATCCTCATGCCCACCAACTACTGATAATGTAGATCTGGGAAAAACAGGCTGCTTGGCTTCTTGTTTCTCTTCTGTCTCTGCAATTTCCTGACATTTGACTGCTTGATCTCCAAAAAGTAAGGCAAGGAAGGCAGAGGAATTAATTTCAAGATACCCTTTTTCTACAGATTAGATTCTTAGCCACTCCTCGGTCCATACCATTATTATGGCTTATGGCACATGCCATATAGTATTAAAACTGTATGATGTTTATATTAGCTTCACTAGTCTATTAATTCCTTAATAGCATTGTATCATGTTCAACTCTCTAGTCCCAGAACTTAGAAGATTACCTATAAATAGCAGACTCTTCATTAATGATTGTTGAATAACTGAATAAAAGATCAGTATAAAGGTTAAAATATGGTCAAGTAATTATGTCAACCTATTACTACATCTAAAAATGCTTTTTAAAAAATACACAGCTATATTGAGATATGATTCACATATCATAAAATTTATTTTTCCAAAATGTGCAATTCAATGGTTTTTAATATATTCACAATGCTGTGCAACCACTATCAATCTCTAATTTTAGAATATTTTCATCATCTTAAAAAGAAACAATATAGCCATTTAGCACTCATTTTCCAAACCTTTCTCCCCTCAGGTCCTAGCAACCACTAATTTACTTTCTGTCTTTATGGATTTGCCTATTCTGGACATTTTATGTAATTGGAATCATGTGATAGATGGTGCTTTCTGGCTGATTTCTTTCAGCTAGCATAATGTCTTGAGGTTCATCCATGTTATATCATGGTTGATACTTCATGCCTTGTATGAAGGTTCAAATTTTTACACATCCTCATCAATACCTATTATTATCTATCTTTTTAAATTTAGCCATGCTAGTGTACCGAATGTGGTATCTCTTTGTGGTTTTGATTTGCATTTACCTGTTGATTAATGAGGTTGAGCATCTTATTATATACTTTTTGACCATTTCTATATCTTTGGAAAAATGTCTATTTAAATCTGTTCCCCACTGTTTAAATTGGGTTATTTCTCCTTTTATTGTTTAGTTGTAAGAGTTCTTTTTATATTCTGGATTCACATTTCTTATTAGATACACGATTTAAAAATATTTTCTCCCAATCTGTGGGTTTCCTTTTTTACTTTCTTGATGGTATCCTTTGAGGCTCAGAAGTTTTTAAGTTTGATGATGTCCAGCATATTCAGTTTTTCCTTTGATTGCTTGTGCTTTAGTTGTCATAGCTAAGAAACTATTGTCGAATTCAAGGTTACCAGGGTTTATATCTACGTTTTCTTCTTAATACTCGTATAGTTTTATCTCTTAGAATTAGGTATTTAATCCATTTTGAACTATGTTTTGTACTTGGTGTGAGGTAGGGATATAAATTATTATTATTATTTTTTTGCATGTGGTTATCCAGTTGTCCAAGTATGCTTTTAACATAGTGAATGTATAAGCAGAAGCTGAGTGGTGTTTGAGACCATAATAAAATTTCAATAGCTCATACTCCACTACCCTCAAAACTAATGATAATCTGGATACTGACTTTTGTATTAGTTGTAAAGAAAGGCTTTGCCATTAACCTTAATAAAAAAGGAGTTTATTGGAATGAATCTGTGAAACTATAAGAGACCACATCAATAGGGCTCTTTTGCCCTAACCGGTTTGGCTTGGTGGATAGAGCGTTGGCCTGCGGACTGAAGGGTCCCAGGTTCGTTTCTGGTCAAGGGCATGTACCTTGGTTACGGGCACATCTCCAGTAGGAGGTGTGCAGGAGGCAGTTGATCGATGTTTCCCTCTCATCGATGTCCCTAACTCTCTATTCCTCTCCCTTCCTCTCTGTAAAAAATCAATAAAATTAGAAAAAGAGGGCTCTTTGTCATTTACTTCAAGTTTGAGAAAGAAAGGAGGGTTTTTGGTATAATAGTATATAAAAGCTACTTATGAAGGAGATTCACTCCATATGATAGAACATCCTTTCTTTAGATATATTATCCTGAGATGAGAGTACCTTAATGCCCGTCCTCTTCTCTCCCTTCTCAGCAATATAATAAACATTCCTATTTCAGCAATGGAAATGGAGCACAAAAGGTAAGCAGGACTTTCAGCTTACAAGGTGTGTGCTTCCTCGGACAGAAGAAAGGGGATGAAAAAGACCAAGGACTATTGAGTGGGTCCAAAGAAGAAGCTCTTGCTTTATGAGTGATAGGATACCCTAAAAGACAGGAACTAGAATCCCAGGTTGTAGAAAAAAATAGAGCACTAGACCTAGTCATTTTCCCAAGTCTGTATGGTTCAATATTATTACTTGACACCATAGTAAGAAATCACTGGTACAAATTTGGGGGCTTTTGTGTGTGTCTGCCAAACCTTTTTTTTTTTTTAAATATACACAGAGACGTGGGAGAGGCCCAGTAGGGTGGGTGGTAATGTACCTTCTTTCTCTGATCAGGTTGGATGCTTGACCTACATCAGTGGGGTATGCAAAAAGTGTCATTATTCCACCAATTAGGCTTTTCCCCCCCTGACTGTCCTTTTTGCCATTCATATCTCTTATTTCTGAGTCTGTGCCTGGGTTACACCAAGACATGTGGGGAATTGATTCTACTCTTTGTAACTTGCATGTCTGATTCTCTCTAAACTGCTTCATTTTCTTCTTGCTTCTGACTGTGCCTCCTCACCTTGTCCTCGATGCAATTCCTCTAACTCAGATTTTGCATACTTAGGGTTATTAATTCCTCAACAGCATGGCTTACTATCTGTCATACTTCACTCTACTCCATAGTTCCTATACTTGCTTTCAACTTCGGGTCCCAGGGCTTCTGTACAATTCCTGCAAGAGGGAATTGGGTTGGTGCAGCTGTCTTTACACCAGACCTCCTTCTGGGTATC
The DNA here is from genome assembly GCF_000327345.1 of Myotis davidii. Taxonomy (NCBI): domain Eukaryota; kingdom Metazoa; phylum Chordata; class Mammalia; order Chiroptera; family Vespertilionidae; genus Myotis; species Myotis davidii. Next base: position 2,143,993 of record NW_006291549.1, read on the forward strand.
TGACCATCTTTGAGATTGTTTATCTTTGGCCCCTTGCCTTACCCTGAAGTGGCAGGGTCTTTGTCACATACAGTTGACCATCTAAAGGCCAAGGGGGCGGGTTAGTCACGTAGAACTCGTGAGCATGGAAAGACCTATGATTTTCAAATCTGGAAATTGCTTTGTATGGAATGGAAAATAAAAATGTTTAACTTCTGGGTAAGTGTGTATAAATAAAAAAAATTCAGTTCTTCTTAAAAGAAAAAATCAGTAATTTGCTCATTCAAATCCACTAATTCAAAGATTTCACAAAGTTTTCAATAAGTGTCACTTAATATTTTTATATCTTTAAGAACTTTGTAATTTTAAACAAGCACATTCTTTAATATTAAAGGAGAACTGGGACTCTGTGTTTTGATATTTTGCTCTAATTTTTCTATATAAAAGCTCACTTTTCTACTCTCCGTTCCCTTACCCCATGTTGGGAAGTCTTTTGAGGGGCCAAAGAATGTTATCGGCTTAATTATGCCCCCCTCCCCTTAATTCCTATGTTGAAGTTCGAACACCCATATGACTGTATTTGGAGATAGGGCCTTTAGGGAGATAACGAAGATGAAATGAGGTCATAAGGGCAGGGCCCTAACCTAATAGACTAATGTCCTTATTAGGAGGGGAGAGACACCAGACTTCCCTCTCCCATGCACACACAGGAGAGACAGTGTGAGGACACAGCAAGGAAGTAATATCTACAAGCCAGAGAGTGAGTCTCACCAGAAACCTCCCCCCATGGCCTCCTGATCATGGACTTGTGGCCTCCAGAACTGTGAGAAGATAAAGTTCTGTTGCTTAAACCACCCAGTATGTAGTATTTTATTGTGATAGCCCTAGCAGATTAATACAAAAAGTGAAGCAAATGTTGATAGTGTAAATCCTATTGATACCTAATACAAAATTCAGTTTTAATTTTGTCTTAGTGCTGTGTGAAATGAGCTTAGATAAGCACTCATTTACATATTTATTGGCAATCTCCTTTCCCCTTTTGCAATGTAAACTGCATAAAGAGAAGACTGGCCTATCTTGTTCACTGCTATACTCTCAGGCACATAGTAAATAATATGTACTTAATGACTGAATGCATTAATGATGAACGCATTAATATTTGATTTAGCTGATCATTCTTGTTTTTTTTTCACAACATTTGGCTCTTCTATTTCGATCTTTACTTAAGAGCTTCTCCATCACCATCTCCTTTAGTAGCTCCTCTTATTTGTAGATGTAAAGGTTGGAGCTTAGGTCTCATTTTTCCCCCTCATCTCTTGTAATGGAAGATGCAGTATTGAATGGTGATTAAGAGTACAGATTCTTAAGCCAGATTGGCTGGGTTCAAATACTGGCTCCACCACTTAAATAGTAGCATGAGTTTGGACAAGTGAATTAACCTCTTTCTGCCTCAGTGTCTTAATTTGTAAAACAGGGATTGTAGGTACCTCAAAGCATTGCTGCGAGAGTTCAAAGAGTAATATGTGTAAAGCACTGAGATTGGCACCTAGCACATAGAATGTACTTAGCTAGCATTACACAAGGTGGGCAAAAGTAGGTCTACAGTTGTGAGTATACAAAACACAGTTTATTCTTATAGTATTATTTGTTAATTACTGTACTATCTTTTATATGAACAACTCTAAACCTACCTTTTCCCCATCCCTATATATAATTATTTTTAAATTATTATTATTTTTGCCATCTACAATCTCTCTCTTTAGGTGATTTTATATAATCCCATGGCTTTAATAGCCATGAAATATCACCAAACTCCAGCCTATATAACCATCACATATCCAACTGTGGTAAGCAGGATTCTAAGGTGGTCCCCTGGTGTGCATCACCCATGTAATTTCACCCTTTTGAGTTTGGGTGGATCCCATGAACACGATGTGATATCACGCCTGTTCTTAGATTACTTACTTGTAGACCATCAAAAGGGAGCTTATCTTGAGTGGGCCTGACCTAACCAGGTGAGCCTCTGAAAGAAGGTGAAGCATCAGAGGGACCTGCTCCTGCTGGCCTGGAAGAAAGCAGACAGCTCTGGTGTGAGACCCCCATGGGAGGCACATGGCGAGGAACTGAGAGCAGCCGCTGGGAGCTGAGAGCAATCCCTGACCGATAGCCAGCAAGAAAACGAGGACCTCAGTCATACAGCTGCAAGGAAGTAAATTCTGCCAACAACCAGCGAGTTTGCAAGAGGATCCTAACCCTCAGATGAGAATCACAGCTCTGGCCGACACCTTGATTTCATCTTGGTGAGACCCTGGCTAACGCAGACCTGTAATTCTGACTTATAGGACCTGAGAGATAATAAAGGGGTGTTGTTTTAAGCTGTTAAACTGTGGTAAGTTGTTACACAGCAGTAGAAAGCGCACATACCAATTGCCAAGTTCACTTCTCTACGTTCATGTGGAAGAGGAATCTCACACTTCACACATCCAAAAAGAACTCTGGATTTCTTTCCACCATCCTGCATTTTCCTTTCCTCCTCTCAATAGGTTGCTGAGGGCTAAACCCTAGAATGATCTTAATGCCTCTCTCCTGCACATACAATTCACCAGCTAACCCTATAGCCTCTGTCATAAAAGTATAGCCTGCATTTGACTACTTCTCACTACCTCCACTGCAGCCACCTGGTCCAAGCCACCACCATCTTTTGCCTGGACCCTTGTAATGGCCTCTAACTGCTCTCCCTATTCTATGCAGTTAGCTCTGCAGTCACAGTAAGTCTTTTAATATAAATTAGACCATGCCACTCTGTGCAGGATCCACCAATGACTTCTTAATAAAATCCAGAGTCCTCACAGTGACCTCAAGGACCCACATGTCTTGGTCCCTGCCTATGTTTGATCTCACTCCCCACCATCATTTTCCAGCTACACTGGTCTTTCTGATTTTCCATTATGATGCCAAGCAAGATTGCATTACAGGACCTTTATCCTTATTTTTCCCTGTGCCTGGAACATTCCACCCATATCTTCCATGACTCCTTCCCTCACTTAAGTAAGATTTCTGCCCAAATGTTACCTCCTCTGGCAGCCTTCCCTGATTGCTGTATCTAAGTTAGCCAACCTCTACCTTCCCCTATCACTGCCTGTTTGTCTTCATTGCACTTAGCATTCCCGACATTGTTATACACACTGTGTTTTCTCTTGATTTGCTTCCTTATTTGTTTATCGCCTGTCTCCACTGTTAGATGTAAGTTCTACCAGGGCAAGACTTTGATTGGGTCATCACTCAATCTTTAGGACTTCTCCCAGTGTCTGGCATACATAAGTAGGCACTTATATAAATGTTATTGAATTAAGAGCATAGAGAAATATTTGATAAGTTTGCACTAAAAGCAGAATTGAAGCTTCCATCTTTCCCAAGAAAGTACTGATTGTGATACCTGTTAAAAGTAGTAATTGAGTAAACATACTTTATTGAATTGAGAAATATGTGTGCTATTAAATTACATGGTGTTTTAAAGAAGTAATGCTATTAGAACATTACTGTTGATATTGCTGATGCCATTTTTGCTGATGTAAGGTTATAGTAGTTAAACTCTAAGACAATCTTATTCTCATGATATTCTTTCTCTCCTTTTTTTTTTCTTTTTTCTTTTTGGCAAGGAAGAGATAGTTTTGATAATACAAATGCTGAAATATAAATTCTAGCCCTGATCAAGACAGACATGAAAATGGGACTGTGATGAGACCATGTCCTAGGTCAAACATAAACCACTTTAGTAATCAATGACAAAAAAGAAAAAGCTAGAAACTATCCAAAATTTATGTGACATGGGAAATGGAGTTGTTTAGAGCTCATCTCATATTTTAGATATCTGGATAGATCACAAATTAAAGTTTCAGCACAACAAATAGACGTCATTACAATGAAGTTTGAGACATTGGAAAGATTTTCCCAGTATAAGAGGGACTTAAGTGATCCAAGAGGTACCAGTTTTTAAGGCCAATATTCCAGGTTTATTTTACATGTATCAGTTCACATGTAGAGATATATTTATCCCCTTTCTTCCTTTTCACAATGAAGCTTATATTAAAGATGTTGGTAAATGGTCTTCGCCAGTCTAATAATAGCTTCTCTGCAATTTAAAATATGGCATATTGATTACGAGAAAAGCCAATGCAATGTGATTTGCTCTTTTTCATCTAATATGTTAGGTTTCTACTCTTTTAAACTATTTCATCTGCTCAAATAATATACTGTATCTTTTTCCCTAGCAGGCCATCTCTTGGCCAAGTGGATACTCTTTAAACAAAATATCTCTTAATTTATGAAAGAAATGCTGATTGTGATTTAGAATGTTTTAATCAAGCAAATAAAATTCAGCTTCCTTCTAAATTGTCCTCAAACAGAAAAAAATACAAGTTAATAACTGTTTAAGCTTTAAAGTAGATATAAAAATATTTATTGTTTACTAAAAATAACCAGTTTTTTAACTTTAGACAAGTGTGGAAGTATGCTGTGAATTAAAAATCTGATATGATGAAATGACACATAAATATTTTAGCAGGAATTTTAAAAAAAAAGCTGTAAATCTGCCTATAGTACAGAGCTCTCTTGTTTGACAACTTCAGAGAGCCAACTATCAGGGTATTAAAAACTCCTGCCCCGATTACTATTAATGCTAATCTGGATGGAATTACTTAATACGTATGTCATAGCTGTGTCATTCTTATATGCATGTCTTCACTTTGACTGCATTATGGCTTCTTCAGTTGTGCACATGGGGAGAAATTATGGTCTATTTCACATGAAGTTGACTTTAGTTCTAATTGAATGAACACTAAAAAAATTATTTCAGTAAATGTCAGTGTTGTGCCAATGTCCTATAAAAATCCCATTTACTTAGTCAGAGAACAGGGCAATATTTTTAGATTACAGAATTCATGGTGACCAGAAACAGACTCAGTTCAAATAGTCAAAGTGTTAGTCAACAAAGTGGTTAAAGGGTTTTAAGAACTCTCTCAGCTGCACTCACACCACACAATAGCTCTTGCTTTAGGAGAAGTGGAAGCGATACACACATCCAGGAACTAACTGGCTGGGAGGAAATGTTCACAGATATAACCAAGAAGATTACCAGTCATTCTCCCTTCGTCACCTCCCACTCCCACACGTTTCACAGGTGAATAAAGAGCTATTCTTCATTGTAGTTTGCTATTTGTAAAATAAGGAAAAAACAAACAAACAAAAAAGCCCTAGCCGGGTCACAGGTCATTCTGCAGATGAATAACCACAGTAAAATATGTTCAGATATGATGAGATACACTGATGGCCATCCACAGTGTTCAAAGAAATCACTGGATCAAAATGCCTCAGAACCTGTGCTTCCCTGCATTTTCCCATTCATCTTCATACTGCTCCTGGGAGGGGTGGAAGCCATGATCTCCACTTGACAAACAAAGACACTGATGCAAGCAGAGAACTGAAGATTTTCCAAATGTCATGAAAATATCCAGGGAGGAAGATGGCAGAAGAATGCAGATTGAAAGACTTCCCAAATATTGTTAGCCCACAATGGCACAATTCATTGAACTTTGTAAGTAAATAATCTATCTGAATAGAAATGGAACAGTACTGTGGATTTATGTTATCCTCTTTTATAAGAATAAACTTTTTCTTTCTATTCTTTACAGGGGACCTGGAAGGTTTTGTGGTTTTTTAAAAATGGAATTTGGTTTTTAATTATGTAAAATGTTAGCTTTTAGAATTAAAATTTGAATAGTTGGGCAATGTCGATTATTAAAGTGCCACCATATGCATTTGTGATTATCCAAGCCCTCATTCTCATACCTAGACCGATCTCAACACATAGAGCACTTACAGCTCCTCCAATCATTCCTCTTAGATCACTTCTGAGCTCAAGACTTTCCTAGTTGGCTTATTGGAAAATGCCATGTCTTAACTAATACATTTAGCCATCAGGACTCTTCACTAACTCTCCTTCTCAACATTCATTCCCATTCATTCATCTAGTAAGTAAATGAATATTCGTTAGCTATCTATGTATATGAGGCACTGTGTTAGTTGCCTGTTATCCAACGTAATATAAACCATCTCTATCTCTTGAGGAACTCACACATTAGTAAAAGACTAAACAGTTATTTCACAATGTAAACAAATAAAATAATGCATTGAGATGTAATGAGAGGACTATGTTTATATATTATGAAAAAAAGAGAATTAGAGATAATTAGCATGAAAGGAATTTATTGAAAGGAAAAAGGATTTGGAGAAAGATTTAGGTGAGGGTTATTCATCATAGGCTGTTTATCATAGAAAAGTGTCAAAAATATTTTAAGCAACTATCCTAGAATGGGAAATAGGTTAAATAATTATGATACATTCAGAGATAGGAATATTAGGCAGTTTCAAATGTACTGTTCCTAACCTCTTCATGGGCTCTCTAGGAGTGAGATGGAATCTTCTTCCTCTCCACTGGGTGCAACATATGGAGTGTCTGAGGATGGATTTCTGTGGGACCTCTTCCTGGCATGGTAGGTAGAGCCTTTCATAATGCCTCTACTTTCTACTTCCTTCCCAGGTGCTTTCTGGGAGTTGTAGTTTTTGATTGGTAGAGAGCTACTTAAGGGAATCAGACATGCACTGTTCTTTCCACAAAAAGTAACAATCACTTGGAACAAGTATAGTTACTAAATTTTGTGTTTAGAGTGTGCTTTAGAGCAGACTGACAGTAGAAAACAGAAAAAGGGCTCTCTTAATAACTCCTAGGTAGGTTTAGCTTGATTATTCTTCCACCTAGTTTCATCAACAGTCTTCTAATAAGTGGAATTTTTTGTTTCAAGTTCTGGAAATAGCTTGAATGATAGTTCTGTTTTTCACCATAGTTGTTGGTTTTCATCTTTTTCCCTCTTCTGAATCATTGCAGGTATTTAAAGGGAAGTTTAGGATAGCTTTTTTAGGGACCCATGCCAACAATATTTAAAACTTGCTGTTTTGTTTGGCTTGCAATTTTTAAAAATTCCTGAAGGTTGGACATTTATTCTCCACTTTGTCATAGTTTCTACTACTTCCTACTATCTTAAAATGACTTATTCATTTAAGTTACCTTTCTGGCCACTGATGCTATCTGTGTTTGCTATCCCATCCCTGTTTTATAGGCCTGACAGAAAAGTTGGGGGGAATGAGGGGGTCATCTGGACAAATATTTTTCTGTTTTCAGGGATTTCTAACATTTCCAACTGAGAAACCAGGAGAAATCAATAATAAATTAATACAGGGAACCCTTAATGAATCCTAGCACTTTCCATTCACTCCTAAATAAAGGGCGGGAACGCCTTCAGAACCTGTAGAGTCTGTCTTTAGTCCTGAATGGGAGAAAGGAGTGTGAGGCCTTACAGAATCAATGTTTGAAAGGACTAGGAAATGCAAACTATAAGGAGTGACATGTAATGGGAACCTCGCCAAGTCATAAAACATTTTAGGCCAGGCACTGGGCCCAAGTCAACTAGCTGAATCCTTCATGCTTCAGATCCTCTTCATTTCTAACTTTCTGTCCTGCTAGTCAACTCTGAGGTGTTCCACGAATCTGAGAACGTGAGGGATTTCCCATGAGCAACCACCCCAATTTTGGAAAGAAGCAAGATTTCAGATTCCACACCCTCTTCTGGAAAGTCCATTTCAGATTCCTTTCTAATAGCCTAGGACCGTGGTTGGCAAACCATGGCTCTTTGGCCCCTGGAATGTGGCTCTTCCACAAAATGCCACGTGTGGGCGCGCACGTACAGCGCGATTGAAACTTCATGGCCTATGCGCAGAAGTCGGTATTTTGTGGAAGAGCTGCTATTTTGTGGAAGAGCCACACTCAAGGGGCCAAAGAGCCGCATGTGGCTCGCGTGCCGCAGTTTGCCAACCACGGGTCTAGGAGATGGAGGTGACACTAAGGAAGACCTAAAACCATCATGCAGAGGCATCCCAAACAGTGAACCCTCTGGTCTCTTTGGTAGAATTTATATTAGATTGAAATATTTTGGGAGGTATAAAAGAATCTACTATTTTTATTGATCAAATAATTCATTTTTACCTAATTATAAATCCTTTTTGTTTAAAAAATATTAAAACAGAATGGAGATTCTGATAGGTTGTTAAAAACACACACAAAGATTGGAATTTATAGTTACTAGGTAGGATCTGGTAATATGCACTTTTCACAAGCACCTCTGTTGATTCTGCTGCAGCTGGTGCACTGACTACACCTTAAGAAGCACTAAGACTTTATTCACACTTGAAATGTGTCTGCAAACTTTCCACTGTGAACTTTTTTAAAAAAATCTTTATTGTTGAAAGTATTACATATGTCCTCTTTTTCCCTCCATTGATCTCTTCTAGCCTGACCCTCCCTCTGCCCTCTGCCCCAGGCCTTCACCACCTATTGTCAGTGTCAATGGGTTATGCATATATGCATACAAGTTCTTTGGTTGATTTCTTTCCACCCACCCACCCTCTCCTGCTGCCTTCCCTCTGAGGTTCCACAGTCTGTTCTGGGCTTCTAAGTTTCTGGATCTACTTCGTTCATCAGTTTATTTTGTTTATTAGATTCCACATATGAGTGAGATCATGGGATACTTATCTTTCTCTGACTGGCTTATTTCACTCAGCATAATTCTCTCCAGGTCCATCCATGCTGTTGCAAATGGTAAGAATTCCTTCTTTTTTTTTATAGCAGCATAATACTCCATTGTGTAGATGTACCATAGTTTTTCTAATCCACTCATCTATTGATGGGCATTTTGGCAACTCCATACTATTTTCTATAGTGGCTGCACCAGTGTGCATTCCCCTCAGCAGTGTAATAGAGAACTTTTAATTGTCCCTGATTATAAGGGAACTGGCTGATGTAAATCTTCTAATAACTCAGAACTTTTATCTTAGTCATTGATTCCAACATTTTCCCAAATCCCCACCCTGACAGAAAGGGTTCTTCACTTGAACAGGAGCAGAAGCAAGTATCATTGATCATCCATCCATCAACTGCACAGTCAATCCAAGTTCACTACTGAGATCAGTTAGGGTTCTTCTTTCGTGTTAGAGTTTCAAGGGTACAAAAATTCAGAGGGAAAAATAGTTCATTGAAAGTAATTTGGAATGTGAGATTATTTGTTATAAAATTAGAAGAGCAATAGCATGAACTATATTATCTCATAAAATTTGAGATAGAGTAAATTAATTAAAGTAACTTACAGAAATGTAAATGTACAGTTGCCAAATGTATTTATATTTCTGTGAAACTTGTATCAGTCCATGCTAAGTAAGACGGCATCCTAAATGTAAGTATATTTCTATTAAAATAATATAAGCATTGCCTTTATCAAGGTCAATAAAGGCTGAAGTTTTGAATATATGTGATGTCAGGATGATGTGGATTATAATGAATAGTCATCTCTTTGGAGAATTTGCTCAGTTTGTGTATTAATTTTGCTTGCGGTCTTAAGGACTGAGTTTAGAAAGAAGTGGAATCCTGTTCAAATGCATGAGGAAATATTTAGGAAAGTGCAACTGTTGCATAAATGAACAAATTCCTGAAATAATTTACGTTTCCCCCTTTATAAGGATCCCTGTAAGCCTCATACCTTGTTTTCTCAAATAAGTCTAGAATTCACTTAAGATGACTGTTAGTAAGGAGATTTATACTCTCTGATAAGACTGTTTAGACTTTGAAAAGATTCCAGAAATGGCTCCATCAATGACTGAAGTAATGCGCCCTTGTTTGCACAGCCAACACTGTAACTTGCACGTGCGGCCGGTGAATGCATTCATGCCCTCCAAGTAGCAGTGTCTGGGGCACAAATGTTTCACAAGGTGCCGTTTGCTCTACATATTTGCTCACAATTTTCTTTTCTTGCCCTTTTGAAAGAGGATGGACTCAGACACAAGGAGCATTTACTCCCAAAGCAAAGTTTTCATATATGAAATGAAGATTGGCAGTTTCATTCTAATATGTTCCTTCACTATATTTTAAAGTCATTTTCACATAATGGCATGTCATAGAAAAGCTTAAAAGCAAAAATGAAATCTAGTCTGTTCTCCCTCCTCCCCCAATCTCCAGGCACTTAAATGAAGAATTTAAACTTGTCCCATTTCTGTCATTTACTTTCTAATTAATTTACTGTCTTATACAACTAAAAGACTATAGCTGGTCTTTTCCTTCTAAGGTTTAAGAACTTTCTGAGTTCTTGTGCTTTTCCTCTCTCTCTATTTCTCCTCCTCTCCATCTCTGCTTCATTGAATATGAATAAGCACCTACTATGTGTCAGGCACTGTGCTGAGCTCTGGGGATGCAAGTGTGAGAAGCTACAATTCTTGCTTTCTTGGGGGCTTATAGCCTAGTTGCGAGTGAAAGAAGAAATCAAACAATTACAATATACAGTAGGTCCTCAGGTTACGTCGAATATCTGTTCCTATGGTGCCACGTAATGCGATTTTCGCCGTAAGTCGGAACCCACCTACATAAGCACCTACATCACTCACATGGAGCACACACGCAGCAGTAATGAAGTGAAACAGTAAAAAAAAAATGTAAAAGAAAGATAATTCCTGACCTTTACTTGTGGTAAATAAATAAAAACCATAAAGCACATATGTACATACGTCGAAATGACGGACCTTTTTTTATATAAATAAATGGGAGATGGCAATGTAACCACAAAATGACGTGCGTCGAGTCCAATGTAACCCGAGGACTTTCTGTAGTGTATGATGGGCATATGACGTGGCTGGCGTAGGAGGGGAAGTGTACGTTGAGTGGGATTATCTGGGAAGATGCCTGACTTGTCTTGGGGGCAGTGAAGGTCCAATAATGGTTCCTTGAGAATCTCCCTTCGGCTGTTGTTAATTTAGGACTATTTCAACCTTTTAACTTTAAATGACATCATCCGTTGCTTTTTATAACAATCTTTAGTTTTCTAGAAGTTTCCTTGACCTTCTGAAAAGATTTTTCACATATCCTAGCCACCATGTTATTAAATAGAGATTACCTATTTAATCTTAAATAGCTCTTATGTTGAGATTTGAGGCTCTATCTGTTATAGCAGTTACAATGAGCCATCTCTTCATCTAGCTGTAGGATCCCCATAATGTCCCTCTAGCACTGAACACAGTGGAAATCCCATATGAAGTCTTAGGACTTGCCTCTCCCTCCCTTCCATTACCTGTCCCTCGATGAAGTAACAATTTGTATATCTTATTTAACTTATCTACTCCAAATTTCAATTCTGAATTTCTTCCTGTATCCCTTTTAATGTATTGCCTTACCTTTGAAAAGTTTAAATATACAATTTAAAGAAGAAGAATACATGCAGCAAAGTTTTTGAATCTTGTAGCAAATTTCAAAAAATATTGCTATAAGAGGTGAACACTCTGAATCACAATTATAGTTTCTTTATTCATTATATTACTGTATCATTTTCTATGCTAATAACTATGTGCTAATAAACTTAAGGGTATATGTCATTTTCTCAAGGCCTGTAGTATTTTGTCTATGCAACTAGTCTGATCCCTTCCCCCCCACGCTCCCGGCATATGGGCACTGTAATTTATCAGGTTTCATGACTGCTTGAAAGCTGAGAGCCAAATCTGTGACTATAGCTCTTTATGGAATGTACATTTGTATTAACTTCATCCCTGGCTCCATTTTAAAGCCATATCCTTGTTTTTCTTTCTCATCCAATTTTTTTTCCAAATGGAAATATCTTTATCGTTTAATTCAATTATGAAGTCAATTCATGCTCCAAGCAGCAACACTCAAACAATGTTGAAAAGCAAAGTAGAACCTGAAATATCCCGATAATCCCTTCCTGGCCCTTACTCCCAGGGAATGTTACAGTTCTCACCTAAGTTTTAGTGGGACATTTTGATTTCTTTTTAAACATCTATCTTAATAAGCTGCCTTAAATTCTTCTGGAACATAGCATGCACCACTAAATAAAGAATGAAAGTACTTTTAATAGTGCTTCACAATTTACAAAGCACTTTCTACAAGCTTTAGTTCATTTAATTTTATAAACAAAACTCAGCAGTTTCTTTTAAAATATGTTCATTTTATTATTGCCAAAAGTCTTGTTGATTTGGTTGAATTTCATTTATTTGCTAGTACATGGTTTTTGAAAGTCCAGAAAAAAACCCCTGTAAGTCATTTTTCAAACTTTGTTTACATTCTTCCCAATAGATAGTTGTATCTCAGAACAGGAATGACAACATATATGAATACATTGAGCAATAGAACTGGTTAAAAAAAAATCAGCCATTGATTGGGGGTCCAAAGTAACAATTGCTTTCAAATCATGCTTCATATCACAATTTGTTTTGATTCTGCTTCTATAAGGAATTGTTTTTACTGAGTCATTAAGGAGAAGCAAACAGAATTCTGTGTTCCCATGTGTTTATTTTCATTGTATGATTTTCCAGAGCTATCCAGACACTCAGTGTTGATTTTCCAATTTTTCTAGTGAACTGAAAGGAATTGTGTCCATATATACATTAATATTTCTTCCAGAATGAACTGAATGAAGCTATAACTTATACCGCTGCCTTCTATAGGTGCCTCTAGGGAAACTGAGGATGGTAACTTAGTCCCAGAGAAAGGGGTCTGCTTTCGGTGATTATAAAAGGCAGAAACTCTTGATGTCCAGTTATAAGCAACAATAGCAGAGTGGAATGTTGTTTAGCACATAGACGACAGTGCCTTTGCTTTTCTTGTGTTTGCTGAAGTGATTTTATAAGACATAGAAACCCAGCTCTCGAGACTTATTTTGGAGGTTCTGTAACACAGAGAACCTAAGATGCTGAGTACAGGATAAGTACTGCACTTCATCTGCCAACTTTCTAGAAGGCCTACAGCACCTGGGGGCAGAGAGAGCATGACTGGATGACGATGTAATGAAACAAAACATACCCTAACACATAACATACTTGGATTCCAAATGGCATTATTTTATGTGAGAACAAACTCCTATAATAAAATATTGAAAACTGAGAATTACCTACTAAGCCACAAGTACTTTCTGTGTAATAAATTATATTTCAGAGCCTGCCAAATCAGCACTTTAGAGAAATAAGGATTCTGATCATTGAAATACTTTGATAAGGGCCGTAGGAAGCTAGTTATCAGTACAGAATCAGTGTTCGCTTCTCATAGTGCTCATCAATGTGGTTTGCAATAGAATGTGTTCAATGCAGTTCATCAAACATTATTGAGCACCTACTGTGTGGCAGGTGGTGGGGATAGAAAAATGTCTATAACGAGATACCAAGGTTTCAAAGGGCTTATGAAATAACAGAGATATAAATTATTATTTTGGAGCTATAAATTTCTTTCATAAATGCATCTTGCAGGACTTAATTGTGCATTTTGTGAGAATAGGGATCATATTTTTCTTTTTTTAAAACATATTTTCATTCTGGCTAGAACAAAATGGAAACTGAATATTATTGTTGACAGACTAATTGACTTATGAAAAAACTGTTGCCAAGTTCAGGTAAACAGTTCCTGAGGTCCCCAGAGAAGATGAATGGAATTAATATGTCTGTTTCTAAGTGTAATTTTTTGATTCCTTTATAATCTCTGTTGTCCTTTGCTGTATTATTTGGACAAATCCTTCAACACATGGAGAAAGAACGACAATTTTTTGAAAAGGTTATTATTATATAAGATTTTCTGTGTGATAAAACCACACCCAATGGGCCTCACCCGGAGGAGCTCATATATGTTATTAGACTCAGGAATGTTAAGTGTGTTAGTTTCGGTCCCTGTTGGGCAGTCATATGACGCAAACGGTGACTCTGAAATGAAGCCATAATATATGGTTTAACCTCTTAACAGCTTGTGATGTCATTTTTTATGTGGTAAGAAAAACAAATGCTGTCACATTTTATATTTGAGACTCCCGCAAGCCAACATCAAGAGATTAAGTATGCACATTACTAACACACTATCATGAATGCAGTTAGATGGATGCCAGGAAATCAGCGTGACCTCAAGCACTCCTCAGTAACTCAGTGTTATAGAATGGAAAGATAAGTCTGCTGATAAGTTATAACCCTCATGAGACACTGAGTTTTCCCCTTAGAAGGAAAGAGGTAACTTTAAATATTTTGATCTCAATGTCAATTTATAGACCTCTGTCCATTCAGTTTCAACTAGTCTTAATGGTCATAATTTAAAAACCCAGAAACACAGTAGCTGAAACTAAATAAAAATCTGAATGTTCACAGGAAAGACAAAATTAAGACAGAGATTAAATCGGGACAGGGAATAAATAAGTGAAACCGTGGACTTCCCGGGTTTGCTTTCTGGAAATATGGCTTTGAGTCATTTCTGTGAGATGTAATACTACTTTATGTTTCCTATCATTTTTATTATGCACATAATTTAACAGTTTGTAATAGTCGAAGCCACATGTCCCTATGGACTGGAATACTGTTGAAACAGCTTCACTCAAGCGAGGAGACTTTTAACTGTATAATTCAGGTATGTATATTTTCTTTGAACAGATTTTGGGATATTCAGCTTGTCCAAAATGAACCTTTTGCTTGGCTGAACAGCTTTGCTCAGTGTTTTGCTTGTCTACCGAGGCAAATAAAGGCTGACAAGAAGGGATTTCTAGCTCGTTAAAGACCAACAGGAGAGGGAAGCAGGATGTGGGCCAGTTATCAGAAAGTGCCTTTCTTGCTGGACATGTTATAATGTACACGACATACTAACTAGAACTAATTTAGATAAATCTTAACTGTATAACAGAATGTGCACCTCCCCCTTCCTCTTGTTTCTAAGTATTTAGGGAAAAATATAACTTGTATTGTGGTGGATGTTCTGTATATATTATCTATGTTATTGACTTTTAGATTTCTCCTTGTTGGGGAAACTTCAAGGTGATAATAAGGAACATAATTGGTCCTACACCAAACTTCATTATATTTTTTTAGAAGAAGGAAGGGGTATTGTAATGTTTTATCTGTTCAATAATTATATGACTTATGAATTTTTACTTGAAGTTTGGCTAGGAATTTACATGATTAAGGAGTTTCTGATTCTGTTAGTGGATTCTGTCCATTCATTTAAATGGTCAGCCAGTCATTTATTTCATTTTTTATTTTTAGTAACTTCTATATTTCTAGGGCATGTATAGAACTGGGATGAACGTCAATAACATACAACGTCTGCAGTCTTTACTTGATGGTTTACTTGATGGTTAAGTGTCCGGATTGGCTCACAGAAAGATATGGAATATGGTACAAATTCATCCATTTATTAATTCAACACATTTTTATTTTGTCAAACATGATGTGCTGGGCATTTGGTCTGGGCAGGCATTGAATCCACAATGGTGAACTGCCCCTATAGAATTTACAACCTAGTGGGAAAGGGAAAGACATTTTGGTGAATCAATCACATTAATAAAAAATATGATTATTAATTAGAGTCAGTTTTCAGAAGGAAAATAGTACAGATACATAAATGCATATAACTAAGGAATCCAACCCAGATATGGGACAACTCAGTAGTTAACTAGATCAGGGGATTGGGAGGGAAGAGGATGGCATGTATAAGAGTAGTGATCCTGAGAGTAGCAGGCCAGTGTCTGAGAAGCATCCAAAAGGAAGGAGTGATTGACCATGACACATGGTTTTGCTCGGTGGGACAAGTAAGAAGAGAACCCACCAATGTTTATTGGACATGACAGCGTAGGGGTAACTGGTGACTGGGGGTAGTAGGTTCTATTTCTGGAGAGTGGTGGTGGCCAAATTCTGAGTTGAATGTGTTGAGGGTTAATCAGGAAGGGAGGAAGGTAATACGGAGTATAGATACACCATCAAGAATTATGGTTGTGAAGGAAAGAAGTTGTAAGTGGTTGAAGGAGAGATATTCATTTCTTTGTTTATACATGGGGAGGCCAGAGCATGTTTGAATATTGAAAGATAGGATAGAGTTTACAGGGAGGTGTGGACCATACAGCAGAGAGAAGGGAAAATGGTAGTAAGTTTTCTAAGTAGTTGAAGAAAGCAAGAGGAGATTAGATTCAGAGCATGTGGAGGGACTGGTCTTAGAAAACAAAAGGGCAGGATGGCTGAGGATATAAGTAGATTCGATGGAAAAGGTAAAGTTGTAGTTGTACTCATTTAGCTTAATAGGTTTTCTCTGAAAGGCAGAGTTCTGAATATCTGTTGAAGGGGAAGTGAGTAACGGAGGAGCTGCAGGTTTGGAGAAAGTGCAGAAGGTGGGGAACCTACTTTTTGCCAAGGGCCATTTGGATACTTATAACATCATTCACAGGCCAGACAAAAATTATCAACTTAAAAATTAGCCTGCTGCATTTGGTCTAACGTTTAATTAACTCACCCCCAATGGCTTGCCAGGGCCAGACCAAATTATTTTGTGGGCCTTATATAGCCCTTGGGCCAGACGTTCCCTACCCCTGCTAGAGGATCTACATCAAGATGAGTGAATGGACCAGGGAGGTTGATGGGCAGTGTTGAGAGCCAACTTAAGGGTGGTGAAAATTAAGCTGTGGTGACACTTATCTGACACTTGTGTGCCCCCCCCCCCCCAACAGTGTTTGGCTCCTGCAGGGTAGGCATGGAGAAAGCAGATACTTGTTTTGAGTTCAAGTGTCAAGAATAGATCAAGGCACAAGGGAGTGTAGGGTATTGGAACAAGTGTTTTTGAAACGATGGTCTCTGAAAATAGAGCCCAAAACATTCTGGATAAAAGGGACAGGAAGAGTGAGCAGTCAGTGGAGTAGAAGTGCCACCATGACCAACAGTTAGAGTTAGTCTCAATGAGGTGTTTTAATGTCTCAATTGAACGATTCTTTCATAGGTCTGAGTCCTGATGTCAGTCTCAGATGAAAGGGCTTGTGGCCCAAAGCAGAGGCTCTGGCAAGACGGGGCCTGGGGTGAGATGAAGAGCCATCAGTAGTAGTTGGGCTCTTTTGAAACTCCATGTGGATCCTAGTACCTGAGGAATGTGACATTTCTTAGTCCTTGTGTCACCGTGAGGTCATGAAGCTGCTAAGTAAAACCATCTGTTTTAAAGCATCCTCCCTATATTTTTTGCAGCATCAAGGAAACTTGATCTTCAGCGGATAATGACAATACTTTCTTTCACCTCATTCATTTAGTTCTTAAACTCTCCGTGACGTATATTATTTGGAAATTAGTTTAAGACTGTAGATTTGTAAGCAAACAATGAATAACCAACAAAACCAGACAATCTGCTAACATTTGAATCTGATGCCAGACACAAGGATCTGGAGCTGGACCTGTGGAAAGAAGATACTCTGAGGCAGTGCCATCTACTCATATTATACAGAACAAATAATGCGTTCTTCCCTCTCTCTGGTTTTCCCAGCACTAACTTCTCCAGTTGCCGGAGACCATCTCCAGTAATGGAACTGCTATCACCTGGCTGGTTTACAGCAGCATCTTCTTAGCTGGTCTTCCTCATTTAGGGCTCTCACCTCCCTTTTTACCCTACACTTAACTAAGCCTTACATTCTTGTTTCCTTCTGTTAACTGATTGTTCAAAGAAGAGAAGCTCACTCCTTCCACACCACATTGAGGTAGAAATCAATCAATCTGCATCTTAAAGTGTGAGACATTGGACAAGTCAGGTAATGCTCCTGGGCCTTAGTTTCTTCACCCATCTGTAAACTAAAATGTGGCTATTGAAAGATAGATGGAAAAGTTCTTAAAGGTTTGGAGTATGTGGTTGGGCTAGAGTTCCCTTTCCATCCTGAAATTCTGTTACTGTGTTCCCCACCTGGGTCTTATTCCAGTTTTGGGAGTATAGCCCTTGAGCCTCAGGATTCTCAAGTGGACCAGGGAGATTGACAGGCAGTGTTGAGAGCCCACTTACAGCTGGTGAAAATTATGCCGTGGTGACACTTACCTGCCCTGTTGGGGTGATCTGTGATTCGCACCTATTTGAGGGTTGTTTGAAGATTTAATTCAGTTAATATTGCCTAGCACTGACACCTGGCACACCGATGTGATGTGGGTCCTTTCTTCCAGCGTGGTGCTTTACCTTCTCCCATCCCACCATTTAGGCCCACCACCCACCAAGCCCAGTATTGCCTTTTGTTGATCAATGTTGTGGCTCAAATGTCCTAGCAAGACAAGCCATCTGCAACCCTCCCTAGGAACTCTTTCCTATTTCCAGCTCCTGTGGGTTTTATTTGTATTTTTTGTTTGTTTTTTAATATCTTAGCCTTTCTTCTTTACCAATTCAAATGGAAAGACTGGCCTAAAAACCCCTTGAAAAAAATCTCTAAAGATTTTGCCTTTCCAATTTTTATTTTCTGGGACTCTTAAGATCAAAGGGAGACTTTTTGTCTGCTTCTATTTTTTGTTTGTTTGTTTTTGTTTATATCTTGGCAATGCAAAAAATATGCACATAATGAGTAAATAGACGAATTCTGAGAAGCAGCTCCTTTGCCACATACAAGAACAAAACCCCCCTATTCTGGACACACATGCTGCTGCGGGCACATATGCATTCATTTCCTAAAGGCACTTCTGCCCTGGCCGCGCCGCTCACTGTCAGCAGACAGTGTGTGTCTGGTCTGTTTACGCAACTGAAACAGGCAGGATCCACCTCGGTCTAGGTCATTCTTGGGCTGCAACGTTTAAACACAGCCCTTGGCTTTAGGAATATGTGGACTGAATGAATGGTTGCTAGGGAGTATGGCGGCGTCTTCATTTTATGCTGGGCTCACTCCAATGCTTGCACGTGGGAACTTCACAAAAGTTATTTCACCAGCGCTGCGCTGAATCCTCTTATCGTACGGAGTTTACTGAAGTGGGGCCAGCTCCCCGCCTCTGCTCGCTTCCCTGCCAAGGTTCCAGAGGGGTGGAGTGGCCTGGAAGGCCGCTGGAAGAAGGGTGGGGTATTTGCTTTCTTATAAAGATGCTTTGGGAAACTGGCTCTGGAGCGCCAGGTTTTCAGGAAGAAATGAGCCTGGCTCCCAATGGCAAAGAAAAAGGGCACGGAGGCTTATTTGCCGGTAGGGAGAAAGCTTGAAAGTTCAAGTGTAAGTCATGAGAGCGTGGCCCCGCCCAGGGAAGGGGCACCCTGGCTTGCCCCCAGAAACCCACTGACACAAGAAAACAGCAAGTGAAGTCAGTCTCCATGAACTCATTTCTTGGGCTCCCTGTGCGTGACACTGGCTCCTGGGTCATTGCGTCCATACTTAGCTGTCCCGGGTTCCCACTGATCTAGAG
>NW_006291549.1:2163353-2163790 GCF_000327345.1 Myotis davidii
GTCCGTGTCCCCAGGGACAGGCTAGCACAGGGTAACGTTCAGTTCTGCCCCGCTTGCCACCAGTTTCTTAATCAGCGAATCATATTAAATCATTGATAGATACCAAATGAATACACTAAATTGAAAAGGACAACCCCCCAGTCCTCGGGGGCCCTTCCGTGGCTTCCAGGGCTCCAAGTTCCAGGCAAAACGCACAAGGAATGGCCCTGGGGACTCGTTCCCTTGAAAGCGCCAGAGTCCCGAAGACCTTTCCCTTCTCATCCGGCATTGACGCAGGGCGGGCGGGATGGCATTCCAAACACGAGCAAGACATGTAGCGCCGGACCCTCCCTTTAAAAAGAATAAATAACTAGAAGCCAGCAGGTAGCCCCGCTCCCCGAAAGGCGCACCGCGGTCGCTGCCCCGGCGGCTGGGTGTCTGCGCTCCCCGCCTTCACT
>NW_006291549.1:2164143-2210984 GCF_000327345.1 Myotis davidii
CGGGTCCTGCCTCCAGCTGGGCAGAGTCGGGGCGAGGAGGCGGCGCCTGAGCCGGGGTGCGGCCTTCTCCCGGGGAGCCCGAGACCCCGCACCCCTCCGGGACGATCCTTCGCGGAGCCCCCGCTCTCCTTCGTGGCGGAGGCTCAGGCCGCGTTGGGAGGCTCGGGCGCTGGGACACCCGCCCTTTCCTTGACCGGTGAACGTGTGACATCGTCACCCCGGGCCCCCGCGTCCCTGGGTCGCAGCAGAGCAGGGTAAGAGGTGCGGACGCCAGCCCAGGTGGGCTCCCTGGCGCTCGGATTCTGGCGTGTGCACGAGGACGCGTCCTCACCACGCCCCCTTGGAGTTCTCCTAGGCTGTCTCCGGAGCCCGAAGGGGTGTAGGATTTGGGGAGTTCTCCTGAGTGGGTGGCTCAGGCCCGGAGGCGGCACCCAAGGGCCCTGGGAGAGTGTCTAATCCACAGTCAGCTTGGCCACGGTTTATTCCTGAAGGACCCGGCAGGGAGTTGCTCAGGGAAGGGCCGGGTGTTAGTCAAACCCAGGGTGCCTGTAGTGTCTTTGGCATCCAGGCTTCCAGAGTCAGGTAACTTTTGATTAAACCGCACCATTTAGGCAGTTTGTACATAATTTAGCCTGCATGAATTCGCTCTTCGCAGTATTACTTGGGTAATTCTGGGAAAATGCCCAAATACTCTTGGCCGGAATTATGGCCAGATAGCCTCCCTTTCCTCTGTTTTGCTTATGGAGACTTGTCCAAATCGGGGGATTTCCTTCTCTTGCTTTTACTTAACTTTAGAAGCTTGTTTCTGGATCTTTATTTTAATGGTCACTTTGATTGGAGTGGTGCACTTTCTGAGGATGAGCAAGGACCAAGAATGATGGCTAAGAACGGCCCAGGGCAGGCTGGCCAGCAAGAGCTACCCTACCAAGGGACAGAAATTTTCAACAGGGAACACCTGCTTAGCCTGGAGTGTTAAAAAAAGCATTGCAAAAACGTGCCTTAATTATCAGCAAGCTGTATTCCCAACATGCTTTGCTCCAGGGCTACAGAATTAGGATTGCCTGTGGGAGCTCTTGGAACTCCCTGGCTGGGGCCACACCCCAGCTAGATTGCATCAGAATCCTTGGGGGCATGGGGTATCAGAATTTATAAAGCTCCAGGTGATTTCGAGGAGCAGCTGGGTTGAAAAACACTGTGCAAAAATCTGTTCTATAAAATCATGATCCCAAAAGGAAACTTGAAGGAGAACAGTGAAGAGGGCCTAAGGGACAGGCTCCAGAGGGCACCTTTAACTCGTAGCTTCCAGTCCTGCACTGTCCCTCACTAGCTGTGCCATTGTAGTCAAGACCCTGAACTCCATTTCCTCACCTAGGCAGGTTGACATCTAACCCAAATCAAGACAGAATGCCTTGTCTTGTTTCCAAATATCCACAGGGGTAGAAATTCTTACCCCTGAGATTTTGGTAAAATATCTGAGAATATTTGATTCCAACAAAATGCATAATGAATTTCTTAGACTTACGGGTTTGTGTGTTTTTTGTGTCTGTTTTGTTGTTGTTGTTGTTTTTTTTATACTTGCCCACTCTGCCTTTTCAGACCTATTTCAAGTCATTTGGTGCTTTTCAGATGATTAGGATTTTTCTGCATTACACACCTGTTCCTCCTTGCTCTGCTTGTCAACCAATTATCTTCTGGACGAAGATGATGAAAGCAGATTTGAGCGCGTGCACGTGTGTGTATGTGCGTGTGTGTGTATGTGTATGTGCATGTGCATGTGCCCGCGTGCGCGAGCGTACGTTGGAAGTGGTTTATTTAACTCCAAATGACTTTTTCTAGTTCCTCTTGGCAGGGCTGCTGTCCACATGTGAGGAGCCTGACTAAACTTGTCAGGGAAGGGATAGAAAAGAGTTTGAAGTGGTAGATGGTCCTGTCTCCTGTTAGAATGTAATACTTTACAATTAATTTACTCAGGTGTTGCTCAGAAGCAGCTGACCTTGCACCACTTTCTAATGTCCTCACTTAGTTTATTTTAAAACCAAATGGGCATTATGTCTAACCAGTGATTACACAGACCAGAAATTTGAGGGTACATAATATCAAGAAATCATTCTATCACCAATAGCCAATACCAAATAATTTGAAATTGTTTGGAATTTATACATTCTTTAAACAGCTTTTAAGTCAGCACTCATCCATGAAGGCATGACTACCAGAGTTATCAGACCATATAAATATACTAGAGGCCCAGTGCACCAATTCGTGCATGGGTGGGGTTCCCCAGCCTGGTTGGCAATGGGGGCCGTGGGAGATTGGCTATGGGAGCGCACTGATGGCCAGGGGGCAGCTCCTGTGCTGAGTGTCTGCCCCCTGGTGGTCAGTGCACATCATAGCGACCAGTCGTTCCGTCGCTTAGGCATATATATATGCCAGAATATATATATATATATGCTAGAATAAAAGGAGGGTCTATGTTCAAGAGCTTCTGGCTCCCTAAACTGAATTACACCTGAGCTTTATTCTCTAAAAGTCCAAAGAATGATTTAAATGCAAATGAAAATTATTTGGAAATCCCACCATTTTTTCTTTCTTTTCACTGAATTTCTGCTTTTGTGCTGGCTGAATCACCTTCCTAACTTGCAAGATTCTTTTCTTTCCTTGTGAAACTTGAAGGTAGCTCATTAATTAGGTTCTTAATGAAACTGATTATTTTACTGATACCACCTTCAGTTCATCAGCTGAACCCAAATTCATCCCATTGTCCAAATTGCTCCCAGGTAAGGAAGTAGACTAGTATTGGGGTTTAACCACTAGCAGTTATCACCTATTTAATGATTCCTACTACTTAACTATAGCAATCCCTGTAAAAATAAACAAGGTTGTGGTAGATCAACACAAATCTACTGTTATTGCTTAAAAATACCACTTAATGGCAATTCATGTTCTTTTGTTGACATATCAGTGATAGTGCATTCAAACATTAAGGTTGAATATTTTTATTTACTATGTGTTATAATTGCATTCTTGTTAGGAATTCAGTAGGATGGAGAGAATTTGTGCCTTTTTAAAAAATATATATTTTATTGATTTATTTCTACAGAGAGGAAGGGAGAGGGATAGAGAGTCAGAAACATCGATAAGAGAGAAACATCGATCAGCTGCCTCCTGCACACTCCCTACTGGGGATGTGCCCGCAACCCAGGTACATGCCCTTGACCGGAATCGAACCGGGTACCCTTCAGTCCGCAGGCCGACGCTCTATCCACTGAGCCAAACCGATTAGGGCGAGAATTTGTGCCTTTATGGGCACTTGATTTTCAGTTAAAAATTTTGAAGAAAAGAAGACTTGTTTCTTTTGTTATTCCTCTTGTATGTCCTTGCTCTTGTTTTATTTTTAATTTTAACATGATAATAATTTTGCATGGTTAAAAAAATTATAAAGGTTTTTAAGGAAACAGCAACTTCTTAACCCTAGTCAGTCTTTTCTTTTTGTTGTTGTTTTATGTTATTTTGAGGTATAATTTACTTACAGTAAACCACACATCTTTAAAGTATACACTTTGGTAAGTTCTGACATATGTGTACACAAACATCACCATTGCAGTTTCCTCATTACCATTTGCAATCCCTCCCTGCCCTTCCTGGCACCGAATGTCACCAGGCAAACAGTGATATACTTTCACAAAAAATTAATGCATCTTCTAGAATTTTGTGTAAATGGACTCATATAGTGGGTACCCCCATTTAAAAAATATATATTTTTATTGATTTCAGAGAGGAAGGGAGAGGGAGAGAAAGATAGAAACATCGGTGATGAGAGAGAACCATCGACCGGCTGCCTCCTGCACACTCCACGCTGGGGATCGAGCTTGCAACCCGGGCATGTGCCCCCGACCGGAGTCGAACCCAGGATCCCTCAGTCTGCAGGTCGACACTCCATCCACTGAGCCAAACCAGCCTGGGTGGTACCCCCTTTTTTAAAAAATATTTTTATTGATTTCAGAGAAGGATGGGACAGGGCCAGACAGATAGAAACATCCATGATGAGAGAGAATCACGGATCGACTGCCTCCTGCATGCCCCCTACTGGGGATCAAGCCCATAATCTGGGCATGTGCCCTTGACCAGAATTGAACCTGGGACCCTTCAGTCCGCAGGCTGACATACTATTCATTGAGCCAAACCAGCTAGGGCGGTACCCCCAGTTTATATGTTTTTTTCTTTCATGCAGCATAATTATTTTGAATTATCCATGCTGTAGCATGTATCAATTAATTCCTTTTTATTCCTGAGTATTACATTTTATGGATGCACTATGGTTTGTTGTCCACCAGCATTACCCTGTTGGTGCACAGTGTATTTCCAGTTTTTGGTAGTTACAAATCAAATTGCTATGAGGATTTGTATACAAATCTATATGGACGTGTCGTTTCATTTGTTTTATTTTAGGTAAGTACCTAGGAATGGAATGGCTGAATCATTGGTGTATGTTTCACTTTTTAAGAAACGGTCAGTTTTCAGAAGATTGTACCCTTTTATTTTATTTTTTATTAAATTGATTGGGATAACATTGTTCAATAATTATACACACACACACACACACATATAATACTCAGTGCACAACTTTATAATATGACATCTGTATACTCTATTGCAGGGGTCCTCAAACTTTTTAAACAGGGGGCCAGTTCACTGTCCCTCAGCCCACTGGAGGGCCGGACTATAGTTTAAAAAAAATAACTATGAACAAATTCCTATGCACACTACACATATCTTATTTTGAAGTAAAAAACAAAACAAAACGGGAACAAATACAATATTTGTATTTGCATGTGGCCCGCGGGCCGTAGTTTGAGGACCCCTGCTCTATCGTATGCTCACCAACTGAAGCACAGTCTTCTTCCATCACCATGTATTAAAACCCCTGTCTCCTCTTCATACTCTCCACACACACTTTTCTCTGGTAACCATTTTTTTGTGTCTATAAGTTTTTTTAAATTGTTTTGTTTGTCCATTTGTTACTTCCTGTTTTATATCCCATATGAGTGAAATCATATGGTTCTTGTTCTTTTTCTTCTGATTTATTTAACTTAGCATACTACTCTCAAGATCCACCCACGTTGTTACAAATGGCACTATTTTATCTTTTCTATGGCTGAGTCATATTCCATTGTATATTCCAGTATATGTACCACATCTTCTTTAATCATCCATCAAAGGGCACTTAGGTTGTTTCCATGTCTTTGCTATTGTGAAAAATGCTGCAACGAACACAGGGATACTTACATCTTTATGAATAGTATATCTAACATTTTCAGGTAGATACCCAAAAGAGAGATTGCTGGGTCAGATGGTAGCTCTAGTTTAAATTTTTTAAGGAACCTCTACATAATGTTTTTCATAGTGGCTGCACCAAATTTACATTTCTGCCAGCAGTCTGTCAGGGCTCCCTTTTCTCCACATCCTCTCCAACACTAGTTATTCCTTGTCGTATTGTTAATAGTTACTCTAACAGGTGTGAGGTGGCCCATTTTACATTCTTGCTGGCAGTAGATGAGATTTCCAGTTCTTCTGCACCCTTGCCAACACCTGGTGAGGTCAGTCTTTTATTGTAGCTGTGCTAGTAGGCATACTAGTAGCATGTTCTGGTGTTAATTTGAAATTCCCTCATGATGAATTATGTTGAGCATTTTTTTTTCATGGATTTATTTAGAATCCATATATATTCTTTGGCAAAATTTTGTATTAAAATATTTTATCCATTTCTTATTGGGTTATTTGTTTTCTTATTATTGAGTTCCTGAGAATTCTTTATATATTCTGGCTATAAGTCCTTATCAGAGGTATCATTTGCAGATATTTTTTTCCCAATATGTGGCTTGTCTTTTCATTTTCTTGACAGTGTTTTGGATGAGCAGCAATTTTTAATTTTGATAAAGTTCAATTTGTCTCATTGTTGTGTCGTGTTTTTTTTTTTGTGGTAGATTATGTGTTTGCTCTTGTTTTAAAGAAATATTTGTTTAACCTAGATCATAGAAATTTTCTCTTTTATAATTTTATGTGTTACATTTAGTCTATGTTTCATTTTCAGTTAATTTTTGTATGTGGTGCTTGATATGGAACAAAGTTAATTTTTTGGCCTATGGGTATTCAAATGTTCTAGCACGTTTTTTGAAAATACTGTCCTTTCTCCATTGAATTGCCTTTGTACCTTTGTTAAAAATCTGTTGCCATACCTGTATGGGTCTACTTTTGGATTCTCTATTCTATTCCAGTTAACTGTATGTCTATTGCTATGCCAGTACCACACTATCAGTAACACTATAGCTGTACAGGAAGTCTTGAACTCAAGAAGAGTGATTCTTCCTACTTATTCTGTTGTTTGCAGGACATTGATTTGCTATCTCTTATGAGTTTTAGAATCAGTTTGGCAATTAAAAAAGATGTGTGCAGGAATTCAGTTGGGAATGTTTTAATCTATAGATTTATTTTGAGAGAATTAGTCTCTTAATGTTGTTTCATAATTCCTGAACATTATATAACTGTCTGCTTAGGTCTTTTTAAATTTCACTAAACAATAGTTGGTAGTTTTCACGGTACAGGTCTTACATATTTTGTCAGAGTCAATGGTAAGTATTTCATATTTTTGATGCTCTTTTAAAATGGCACTATTTTTAAAATTTTGTTTCTGATCCTTGTTAGTATTTTTAAAAAATTGATTTTTGTAAGTTTGTATTTTCTTCAAGCTTACTAAACTCATTTATTAGTTGCAGTAGCTTTTTGCTATTTCCCACCAATTTTCTACACATATAATCATGTCATATGCAAATAAAGACAGTTCTTAACCAATCAGGATACTTTTTATTTCTTTTCCTTGTTTAATAACACTGGCTAGCACCTGCAGTACAAGATTGAATAGAAGTGGTGTGAACAGATATTCTTGCCTTGTTCCTGATCTTAGGAAAATATAATTTGATGTTTCCCCATTAAGTATGATGTTAGGTGTAGGTTTTCTGTAGATGCCCTTGAGGATGTCCTTTTTATATTTTTATTTGCTGAAAGTTGTTATAAAATGTGGATGTTGGCTTTTGTCAAATGCTTTCTCTAAATCTAATTATCATACGGTTTTTCATTTTAGTGTGTTAATGTGGTGAATTACATTGATTGACTTTCAAATGTTAAACTCACCTTGCATTCCTGGGATAAACCCAATTTGGTGGTAATATATTATTCCTTTATTTTATTTTTTTACATTGTTGGATTCAATTTGTTAAGTTTTGATTAGAATTTTTACATCTTTGTCTATGAAGGATATTGGTTGTAGTTTTTTCTGCAATATCTTTGTCTGGTTTTAGTTTCAGAGTAATACTGGCCTCAGAATAAGTTGTGAAATATTCCTTCTTTTTCAGTTTTCTGGGAGAGTTTGTAAATGATTTCTTCATTAAATGTTTGGTAGAATTCATCGGTGAAGCCATTCAGACATTAAATTGGCTTCCTGTGAAGATTTGTAACTATAAGTTTAAATTCTTTTTAAAAAAAATATTTTATTGATTCTTTTACCGAGAGGAAGGGACAAGGATAGAGAGTTAGAAACCTCCATAAGAGAGAAACATCAATCAGCTGCCTCCTGCACACCAAGGTACATGCCCTTGACCAGAACCGAACCCGGGACCCTTCAGTCTGCAGGCCAACACTTTATTCACTGAGCCAAACCGGTTAGGGCTATAAGTTTAAATTCTTGAATAAATATAGATTTATTGTGGTTATCTATTTTGTTTTGAGTTAGCTTTGGTAGTTTGTGTCTTCATGAATTTGTCTATGTCGTCTAAGTTGTTAAATTTATTTTCATAAAGTAGTTCATAATGCCTCATTATTTTTTCATTATATAAAACATATAATATCACTTTATCATTTCCGGTTTTGACTGTTTATTCATTATTTTTCCTGATCAATCTTCTTAGAGGTTTATCAATATTATAGATCTTCTCAAAGAAGTAGCTTTTGGTTTCATGGGTTTTTTTTTATTGATTTGTTTTCTATTTTATTATTTTCCACATCTTTATTTACTTTTTCCTACTATTTTATATTTCATTTGGTCTTATTTTTCTAGTTCATTATGCTGAGGTTATTGATATGAGACATTTAATGTTTTCAAATATAGGTGTCTAATGACATACATTTTTCCTCAGTACTGTTTTAGTGGCATATCAAAATGTATTTTCTTTTTTTTTCTTTTTAGTTGAAAAAACTATTTCCCTCCGACTTCCTCTTTTACTCCTGTATTTTGAAGTGAGTTGTTTAGTTTCTAAAAATCTGGAGATTTTCCATATGTCTTTGTGTTATTCTTTTTCTAGTTTAATTCCAGTGTGGTCAGAGAACTCATTTTATATAATTTGAATCCTTTTAAATTAATGAAATTTGCTTTATGTCCCAGAATATGGTATAATAAATGTTCTTATGTATATTTAAAAAGCATTAAATTTTCTACAAATTTGTGTCTTCTAAATTTTTCTGGTCAGTTTGTTATTGGGTGGAGTATTGTGTAAATCTCAATTAAGACAAGTTGGTTGAGGTTATTATTAAAATATTCTGTATCTTTACAGATTTTTGTATACTTACTGTATCAATTATTGAGAGAGGGTTCTTGCAATCTCCATTTACCATTGTGGATTTGTCTGTTGTTCCTTGAAGTTTTTGCTTTATTTATTTTGACGGTAATTGGATGCGCAAACATTTAGAATTATGTTTTTGGGGAATTGACCCTTTTCTCATTATTAGATGACCTTCTCTATCCCTGGCAATCATCTGTGTTCTAAAATCAACTTTGTCTTTATTAATATTAGATAATGTTTTTAATCCTTTGAGATTTTTCATGTTAGTTACTAGTATTTCCATAGGGTCTTTTTCTTCTTTTGAACTGAGTTAACATTGGTTTATAACATGATACAGGTTTAAGGTACACAATATTATAGTTCAACATCTGAATACACTACAGTGTCTTACCACCAAAGCTGTAGTTTTCATCCACCATCACTCAATTGACCCCCTTTACTCATTTCACCCTCTTTCATAGTCCTTACAGTATACCTTTAATGTGATTTATCATTCACCATTAGACTTTGATTATGATTCCCTAATTCTCTTTCACATCCTACTTTGGCAACCTTTCATGATCTTCTATCACATTTTAAAGACTCAATGGTCAGTATTAACATATTGTAATGGCTACAGTGTGCCAGGTGAAGTGGTATTATTCCATTTTTTTTCTAGCATATTTTCTTTTTAAAATACACAAAAACTCATAGACTCAGCCCTGGCCAGTATTGCTCAGTGGGTAGAGATCATCAGCCTGCGGACTGAAGGGTCCCAGGTTTGACTCTGGTCAGAGGCACCTACCTCGGTTGCAGGCTTGATCCCCAGCCCTAGTTGGGCACGTGCGGGAGTTAACCAATGGATGTGTCTCTCTGATATCTATGTTTCTCTCTCTCTCCCTTCCACTCTCTCTAAAAATCAATGGAAAATATCCTGGGGTGAGGATTAATAAACAAACAAACAAAGGAAACCTCATAGACTCAGACATGGTATTTTTAATTCTAGAAGGAAAGGGGAGTGAGGGGAGGAAAAAAGGGTAAAGGGGGTTAAATATATGGTGAGAAGGAGATGACTTTGGGTGGTGAGCACACAATGCAATATACAGATGATGTACTATAGAATTGTACACTTGAATCCTATATAATTACATTAACCAATGTCACCCCAATACCTTTAATAAAAAAATAAAAAAATAATAAACAGCTTTATTGAGATGTACTTCATATATCATACAATTTGCCCATTTAAAGAGCACAATTCAGTGTTTTATTACATTCTCAGATATGTACACCCATCACCACAGTCGATTTTAGAAAATTTTGTTACTCCAAAATGACACATTTATTCTTTAGCTACTACACTCCTATTCTCCACCAACCCCTGCCCCAAGCAATCACTAATCTACTTTCTTTATACATTTTAATACCCTGAATTTTCATCTGAATGGGATCATATAATATGTGAACTTTAGGGATTGGTTTCTTTCACTTAGCATGTTTTCACAGTTCATCCAAGTTGTAGCCTATATTTGCACTTTATTTATGGCTGAAAAATATGGCATTGTATGGACATGCCACATTTTGTTTATCCATTTGTCTATGGATGGACATGTGGATTGTTTTCACTCTGGGCTGTTATGAGTAATGCTGCTGTGAACATTCCTGTGCAAGTTTTTGTGTGAACGTGTTTTCATTTCTCTTGGGTAAATATCTTAGGCTTTGTACGCTCTAGTACTGTATCTGTTGCAACTACTCTGTTTTTACAGCACAAAGCAACAATAGGCAGTATGTAAATGATTGAACCTGGCGGTGTTCCAATAAACTATTTACAAAAATAAGTGTTGGGCCAGATTTTGGCCCCCTGGCCATAGTTTGCTGACCTCTGAACTAAAGTTTCATGATGATGTGCCTTGATGTGGGTAATTTCAATACGGCATGGTAAGTTCTTTATGTCCTTGCAATAGGTCTATATCCTTTAGTTCAGGGAATATCATTTTCTTATGTCTGATACTTTCCTTGCCAGCATTTTGTGTTTGCTTTTTGTGAAACTTGTTAGTCAGTTATTATGCTTCCTGAATTGACCATCTACCTTTTAAAATCTTTTCTTTATTGTTATGAAAGTTTGTTGCACTTTCTAAAATACTTTATCAGTTTTGCTTTTCAAGTGTTCTTTCGATAGATTTTCAAGCAGTATTCCTAGTTGTAGGCAAAGCGTCACTACCCTCCTCCCCTTTTGCAACAACAGGTGTCTCCAGGTCTGCAGCCTTCCTGACCTTCACCGGGCCAAATGGTCTTGCTTCTCACATTGTAACCCTCTGCAGGCACAGTTCTGTCAGTCAGTTACACGTCCTCCACCAGTTTTCCATATTCAAAAAATTTGGTGGCATCTTTTCTCTGCCGTTGTCTCCATTCCAGTTCTCTTGCCATCTTTATTTCCTTACTGTTATTTTAACAGACATTTGGGGTGTTCCATCTGCAACATTTAACTGGAAGTTAGCACTGTTTATTCTTTATTTCTATTTTTTTTGTCCTGATTCATCTCCAAATCTCATTAGCGCTCCTTCTGGTTATTACGCACACTTTCCAGCTATTCATGCTCCCCCCCCCCCCCCCCCACTCCCTGGAATGGAGATAAGAAACGCCCTAACCTCTGTAATAGAAATTGACAGGATTAAAATCAACTGGTATAAATACGGATGTAACAAGACAATAACCGGCAGAACTTCTCTGGAGATCCAGACCAGAACTTGGCTGGAGATCCTGGCTAGGCTGCTGATCAACTGAACGCTGTCTCCGTGTCATTCCTTCTTTGCCGATTCCGTCCACACCTTTGGGGACCCCTGGACCTGCTGGGGTTGGACCCCGGCACCAGAATAAATATAAACATTGGTCAGTTTTACAAAAAAGACACTGAACTTTAGGTTTGAAGACCTTGGTTCTAGTTCTGGATTTACTGACCTGAGCAACTAAGAGAGTCATATGTTCTTCAGGGAAGGGAATCGATGTTTACTGACCGCTAGCCACCAAACATGGAGATACTTCCTCCATCCCCAGTTTTGTGTTCTAGTTTAAATCTTTCAGTCACTACCCTCTAGTCCCTGCTTCAGTAAATACAGTCTAATTTATTTGCTCACAAGTACAGCACAGAAACATAGTTTTACAAATTTCGAAGTTAATATTCAGAAACAGTTTTATGAGAGAACATGGAGTCAACATGATGTAAAGATCTGGCCGTAAAATCTCACATGTGGGATTAACATTTATTCTCTATGGTGTGACTGAGGTCTAGGCAGCTCTTTTTTTTTGTGGTGGAGAATGAAGATGAGGTGAAATGCAGGAGGAAATGCTTTTGAATGGTTAGTCATTCCATATCAGTTTTAACATTTTAAATATTTTGCACTAGGATGACCTGTAAGAAAAGAATGGTGCATTTTGGGGAGGGGTGGAGTGGGTGGTGCAGGAGCCATGGATTTCTGTTCAGCTCTGTTCATGACTATGGGATTCTATAGCCGGGAGGAACCTTAGAGAGTTTTTAGTCTTATGCTTCACAAACTTCATTTTATGTAGGGATTGGTTTGGCCCTGTCACTCAGTTCCAAAGGTCACCAAAGACAGAGCTGTCCAACCAGTAGCTGGGAAGCTTTCAAATGGCCCCACTCTTAGGGATTCAGACTCAACCGGGAAAGGATGGGTCCTAGGATACCCCTTCCCCTCATCCACGTATCCAAGAGGATTCAGGCACAGTTGGACCAAAGGCCACTCTGTTGGGAAACACTGATCTGATCGGTCGTATTTAAGGACGTGAGAAATAACATCTTAGGAAGCTGAGTGGCATGTCCCAGTTTGTTAGTGGGAGAGGTGGGAGTGGACCACGCGTCTCATAACTCCGCTCAGTGATTTTTCCCTCCAGAGCCTACACTGTTATTTCAGTGTCTAGTTACATCATGAACTAAAGATATGAACCACCAGTTTAAAGTGTCTTTATTTGTAGTAACCTCCGTTTTTTACAAATGGTTTTCAGATGTTTGGGAATAGCTTTAGCTCTCAGTCCCACTGCCTGCAGCAGAGGCATGATGGGGAGGAAGAAGGAAAGGAAAACCCCCCAGCCCCTCACATAACCTGCTGGAAACTGGCTTCTGTGTATTTTCTTCTCGAGTCCTCATGCCCCTGGAAGATTAACAGATACTTATTTAGAACACTGTCCAAGGCCTCCGGGAACTTGACACTTGGTGAAAGGGAGAGGACGTGCTGCTGCACACCTTCTCTCCTCAAGCGCGGTGTAGCAACAGTTGCCACGGTCTTGGAGGAAAGGAAGGAAATGCTTCGTGTGCCTGTTATGTAGGATGTTCTCCCCATCTCTGTCCCAATCCAGCCAAACCAAACACACGCTCTTCTGTGAGTCATGCACAGGGTCCGGCGTGGAGAGGAAAGACATTTTCTTTACTGAGAATAGTCAGTTGTTCAACTGTGTACATTGAATGAAGAACGATCATTGTGAATGTCCTTTCAGAAGTCAGTTGCGGAGACATAAAGGTTCTGGACTGTTAAAGAGTATGTATTGATGTTCGCTCAAATTCAGATCCTCATTTTGTAATGTTTCTTTTAAAACTGTATTAGTCAGGAAAGGCTAGGTTATACTGTGGTAACAAATAGCGTCCCCCCCCCCCCCCCCCAATGTACTGGCTTTAAAAAAAAAGGTGTATTTCCTTGTCAGGCCACACAGTCTGGGCGGATTGTCAGGAGGTCTTGGCTCACTGTGTGTACTTGGGCATCGGTGTTGACAGCTGCTTCCATGGCTGCAGGCAGATGAGAAGGCCGCTCTGTCTTCCCCAGGCTGCTAAGCGCTTCCCCTGACAATGGCTGGTGTCAGATCTGCTCACATTTTATTGGCTAAATCAAATTCAAGAGGGTTGAAAGTGTACCGATATCACAAACCCAGAGTTGTTATTTGATGGCTGTAGTTCCAGTTTTGCCAAATGAAAAGCATTCAGGAAATTGGTTACATAACAATGTGAACGCATCTTACCCATTTTACGGGACACTTAAAATGGTTAAGATGGTAAAGTTTGCTTTAGTTTAAACCTCTTTAGCTTTTCCAAACCTCCAGGCTTCCAAGATGTGGCCTAGATGTTTAATTTTTCTGACTCTGCTGTTTATATGTGAATAGAGGTTCTCTGACATTACTGTAAAACCACTTAACATTATCTTTGACTTACCATTTAAATTAAAAAAAAATTATAATTGGCAAAACACACACAAACGTTACCATCTTAACCATTTTAAGTGTCCCGTAAAATGGTTAACATGCATTCACATTGTTGTGCAACCAGTCTCCAAAATGCTTTTCATTTTGCAAAACTGAAATGATAGCCATCAGATAACAACTCTCCATTCCCCTCACCCCTGGCAAACACCATTCTACTTCCTGTCTCTATGAATTTGACTCTTCTGGGTACCTCGTTTAAATGGGATCATGCAGTATTTGTCCTTTTGTGCCTGGCTTATTTCTCTTAGCGTAGTGTCCACAAGGTTCATCTATGTTGTGGCATGTATCAGAATTTCCCTCCTGTTTAAGGTTGATTAATACTCTTATTTGCCACATTTTGTTCCTCCATTCATCCGTCGTGAACACTTGAGTTGCTTCTACCTTTTGGTCATTGTGAATGATGCTGCTGGGAACAGTGGTGTTCCATTTTATGTCGGCTTTTTCTGTATGAAAGAGAAGCAGCACCTTCTTCTCCAATTGGCTGTTGGAAAGGCCCAGGAAACAGTGAATTTAAACAATGGACTAACAGGTTCACTTTGGAAATCTTCTGCAAATGGTTGCAAAAGCTGAGCAATATACCACTCACCTCCTGTGCATGAAACTAAATCAACAGAGCCAATGGACTCTTGTGTTTGGTCTTGTAGATAACCTGCAAATCTTGACATTTTCCAAGATAGGAGACAGTAGGTGGCTAGCACATTATTTTTCCTCTTACGATCCGGGAGCATGGCAAAAATAAATTATTTTCTTCCTTTTCATACATCTGACTCAAATACTGTGTGAAGGGAGGTCAAATATGAAACAATATGTAAAATGGAGGCATGCAAATTAATTGCATGCATAGCACAGATGCGTGGAGGGGCAGGGTGGAATTTTGGGAATGGTGTTGAAAGGAAAGGAAGTAGACCAGGATCCAAACTCTGCTTGCTACTTGCTAATTGCATGATTTTGGACAAATTAGTTACATAGCCTTTCTGAGTTTCATTTCCTCCCCGCTCCCAACCTCTAGAATGAAGAGCTTGATTACATGCTCTTAGTGGGTTAATAGCAGTTAATCATAACTTCTAAAGTGAACAGGGGTTTCCAACCTTTTTCTAATGTGAACACTTTTTTTCAACACAGAAAAATATTAATAGGTCTCTTTGATGGATTTTTTAGAAATGAAATCAGAGTATGGCAGCTCCTTTTCTTAACGCTTTCAGTGGCTTTCTGTTGCCTTTAGACTAGTATTTCTGAACTTTTTATTTTATATTGTGACCTCCCCTTCCCCTTTTAGACATTTTCCTCTAAGCCAACTCTACCTACATGAGATTTTAACACCATAAACCCCATTGAAGCGCCTCAAACCATTGTCATTATTTAAGTTCTCTTCTTTCTGTTGAACCAGTTTTTCACTGCCTCGGGGACATGATTGCCCCCATTGAGAATGATGCTTTCCAGGCGTGGGGAACCTTTTCTCTGCCAAGGGCCATTTGGGTATTTATAACATCATTCGCAGGGTATACAAAATTAGCCTGCTATATTTGGTCCAACATTTAATTAATTCACCCCTAAAGCTTTGGCTGGGCCACACCAAATGATTCCGAAGGCCTTATATTTGTCCGTCCCCTCCTACCACCCCCCTGCCGGACGTTCCCACCCCTGCATATAAAATAAATATCAAAAATATAAGTCTTTGTTTTACTATGGTTGCAAATATCAAAAAATTTCTATATGTGACATGGCACCAGAGTTAAGTTAGGGTTTTTCAAAATGCTGACACGCCGAGCTCAAAAGGTTCGCCATCACTGGTCTATCCAGTCCACTGGCCTCCTCTTGGTTCCTCAAGGGCGTCAAGTTTGTTCCTACTTCAGGGCCTCTGTACAAGTTGTTCTTTTTGCTGGAGGGCACTGTCTGTATTTTTTATTAATTCATTTATGTTCATCCATCTGCTCTGTAGCTTAACTATTGCTTCCCCAGAAAAATCAGTCCCTCCGGCTCACTCTGCCCAGTCTATATTAGATCTCTTCTGCTATTCGCTCACAATGCCCGCTTTCCTTCAAGCACTGGTAATTTGTAATGATATGCTTATTTGTATTTTTATTATATGTCTGCCATTCCCCAGTATATTGTAAGCTCGAGGCCAGAGACTGACTTATTTGCCTCTGTACATGTCACATCTAGCTCAGTGCCTGGAATTGTTGAGAAAAAAAAAAAAAGAGTGAATGAGGTGTTTTTGAGAACATAGGCAGTGACAGAACTTCTCTGAACTGGTATTGCTTTTCAATGAATATGTGCACTCATGTTAAGTGTTCTTAAAAAAAATAGAAGTAAAGTAAAATACATTTATAAATTGCTGATCACAGTAGCACCTGCATTAGGTAAGGAAACACTAGCTGCCAAAGCAGTGCAATCCTGAAATATCCGCGTTTTGACAAAATAGTTTATTTCATGTTCACATAGAAGTCCAATTGGCAGCGCTGAAGTGCGGGTAGAGGCTCTGTTTAAAGCAGGCATTCAAGGGCTGGGCTGGGTAAGAGCGTGCTGTCTTTAATGCATGGCTTCCAGGGTCACCCTGGTGCTATGTCTGGATGCCAGGGGGGGAAGAGAACATTGGCAATTGCATGGGAGGTTTTCCTGGGGGTGGAATGCATCACTTCTGCCTGTATCCGTTTTCTGCATTCCTGACCAGACTCAGATCTCCAGCAGGGTCCAAGTTTCCATGATCCCATCACAAGAACTCAGTCCCAGGGCCACACATCCTAGCCGGGGAGGCTGGGAGGATAGCCGTGAACTCAGGAGGTAAGCGGGCTACCTCCATAATACACGCGGAAAGTCACACACACATGCAAATTGATATGCAGGTGTCTGTGGATTTACAAGTCACTTTCAGTAGCATTCGGGCCCAAGACCTAGAGAATGGGAGCCATTAAAGGCAGGCATATGTGTGTTTTATTTTAGGAGAGGTTTTAGTCTAGTTCATCCTTTTCAATATTAAAAGGAGGGAGAAGGTGGACAGAAGTTGGGGTGGGGGAGGGCTGGGCTGTGCATCAGAAATGCACTATGTTTATCTAACGGAACAAACCACTCATTGCCATTAAACAACTAATCTTCCTGGGCTCTTCTTGTGTAGCGGTGTTCAGAGTGCAGATTAGCATCTCGTCACCTGAATGTAAGCCCCGTTGGGGTTTGCTTGGGCTGCTGGCAGCATTGTCATTAATAAAATGGAGCCTTCTTCTTTTTTTTTAACCAGTGAACTGTTTTCAGTTCCCAAATCACCTGATAAGCCTTATTCTTTTGATGAACGACAAATAAAAACTAGTGCTCCATCCCATGGGGCTGCTAATCAAGTAGTGTCTGTTTAAAGATAAAAAAGGCCTATTGTATGTCTGGCTTATAAGGACATAGGCAGTTGTAATTGAACTACGAAATCATGATACTGTGCTTTTATCTGGGCCGAAGCTGACCTGGCCATCCTCCTGGTTTGCCAGTCTTCCTTCCCCACGCCATGGGATGGGAGTGGAAATATGAGCCGGGCATTGCTTTTCTGCGCAGCTTGTGAGCCCTCTCAGCTGCTCTCCTTCGCAGAGAGAAAAACATTCTGAGCGCGGGTTGCCAGGTGGGCTGCTGTGCTATGTCTATTCCATTGCTTTGAGGAGCTTCCGAGACTTGCCCCGTTCTTTCCGCTTCTGTCGTCCCCCTCACTCTATACCAGCGGTTCTCAACCTGTGGGCCGCGACCCCATTGGCGGTCGAACGACCCTTTCACAGGGGTCGCCTAAGACCATCCTGCATATCAGATATTTATATTACGATTCATAACAGCAGCAACATTACAGTGATGAAGTAGCAACAAAAATACTTTTATGGTTGGGTCACAACATGAGGAACTGTATTTAAATGGCCAGAAGGTTGAGAACCACTGCTCTCTATACCCTAGGGATCCCTTTGGAAAAGCGGAGGGAAGAAAACAGGGTTTGGTGACCAATGGCCACCTCCAAGTAGAAAAATGTCATCCATTTTAAATTCTAACATTTCAAAAATTTAATTGGCAAATTGGATGTGTTGCTTTTCCTTTTGCGGAGGTCAGTGCTGGCCTGCTTTCTGTGCTTCGGATGAAGCAGAAAAGTGTTGGGTTGACATGATCTGAAAATTGTGGCCGTTGTGAACATACCCTCCAAGCAGGTGGGTGAGGTCTCACCGGCATCCTTTTCGGTGCCATAGTAGGATCAGTAAGAGGTTTATGCTAGTCCCAGCCACGGCCAGAACTGCAAGGGATCGCCCTCTGCAAGGATCTGCAGCGTGGCAGATTCCAGAGCGGTGCTTCTGTGAGTTAGGAATCATGGTTCTTATTCTGAGCAAGTCGGCAATGTAAAAGCTGGGTAGACGCGGCTCTGCGGGATCCCGGCTACAGCAGGAGCCTTGGAGTTACATTTCACTGGATTGCTCCTCTGCAGAGCTTTAGGTGTCCCTGTATTTGGCAGCCTACTGTTTCCTGCTGGATTTTGTTCTAGGTCTTCCCCCGAGGAGAAGATGGCTGTTCAGAGGAATGCTTATTGAGTGGGAATGTGGGAGCCTGTCAGCCAAGCATGAGCTCAAGTACTTCCCTTTCCTTGCAGCTGGAGTCGATTATGTTTTTCGCTGCCACTGTTAATGAGTCCCGAGCAGCATCTGTGGAGAGCGGGGTTGGCACTTCCAGGGCGGTCTGCCACCTCGCCATCAGTGGCTGCAAAGCGGGCCCTGGGTGTAGAGCCCATAGGACTGAATGTTGGGTGGGTGGTTCTTTGAGACTCTTTTTGAGGGAAAATGGGAAATGATGGAATCTGACACTGAATGACTTGCCAGTTACCATTTATATCAGGCTTTTTGCGTTCTTGTTGCTTTTGTTTTAATCAGAAGGCCTTCTGGCGGTAAACAGGTTTGGTTGAAGGTGAAGGAGAGTTCTCTCTGAATTTTAAAGGCTCCTCCTACACTCATTCATTTTTGGGGGGTGACTTCTGAAGCTGTGACTTTGGAACAGATGACAGGAAGTCCTTCTACTCAAGTTATTTCATTCATTTTGTAAATCTTTTCTCCGTGTTGGGTGGGAATAAATGTATTCCCTTCAGTGCAGGCTGTCCCAGAAGACGTTTTCCTTTTAAATACAGTGATCTAAGCAATCAGGTTATTACTACAGATCACTCTCCATGTTGTATTAAACACACACACGCACACGTAAAATGCAAGCTCTTTGGAATTTCTTGAGGAATCCATGGCCTGGATCACTCCTTTTGCATTGTAACCTGATGTATGATCTCTCCCCCTACATGTTATGACGCATTTCTTCAAGTGGTTTGACTTTATTTTCTGGATTTGATTGATCATTTCTTTCAGATCAATTCAACGAGAGCACTAAAACCATCAAGGAAAGGACCAACCCCTCTGCATCTGGGGTGCTCCCCGAAGCTCAGCATAGCACCACGCGTGGTAGATACTCCTTAGGTTACGTGGCATGCCTCTCCTCTGGCTGCGTCATCAAGAGCCACAAGCCAGCTGGTAACTAAAAAAGAGAGACAGTCATTCTCTCTCATCTTCAGAGGCCAGAAATCAAGGTGTCAGCAGGAGCGTGCTCCCTCCGGGGCCCTGGGGAGAAGCTGTCCTTGGCTTCTTCTAGCTTCCCCTGGCTGCCAGCTCTCCTTGGTGTCCTTGGCTCCAGTCTCTGCCTCTGTCTTCATATGACTTCTCTGTGTGTCAGACCTCTCTGTGCCTCCCTTGTGGTGGCCTTTAGGACTCACCTGGATAACCCAGGATAATTTCCTCATCTCAAAACCCTTAATTTCCTCACACCTGCAAAGACCCTTTTTCCAGATACTGGCCCTGGCACATCTTTGGGAGCCATGCTCAAGCCTCCTGTACCCATGGTTTCTGCATGTCCTTGTGGCCAGGCCCTGGATCTTCATCTAAAGCACAAAACTGCAGGGATATTTGTTTCCGTTTTATTTTTGGTGGCTGTTTACTTCAAGTCACTTCTGTTTTTAATATCCTCTTATTTTTATTCTTTTGTCTTTAGGATATCAAATTATTTGCATGCAAATGGCTTTCACTGCAGTGAGAATGGCTTTGGTCTTGGCAGTCCGTCATTCATCATGAGTTTCACAGGCTGTTTGGGACTGAGGGCAAAGCATGATAGCTGAAACGAATGAAAAGCTGGGGATGGTGTCCACAGCAGGGCTATTGTGCATATATAAGTCAGAGGACATCACAGTCTTGTCATTAACAATATGTGTAATTTCCCCATAATCTCAGTTTGGAGCATTTTATTCTCTAAGATTCACTCCTTTTTTTTTTTTTTTTAAGAATTCATTTCCTTTAGAATACCTGACTCCATAATTCTTCAACTCTACTGGGACCTACAAGCCCTATTGCTACCACCTCTTCACTTACCTCTCTCACCTTCTTTCGCTCTGTGGCCAGCTTAAAATGCCTTGGCCAACCATTATCCACTCCCTCAATTTCTTTCTCCCGTTCTCTTTGGTGCCCTCACTTGGCTAGACCTTAATCAGAGTTAATCCCATCTCACCAGCTGAATGCCATCGCTCATAATTCATGATCAGTGTCCTTAGATGGGCCATTATACTGCTCAGCAATCATACTACATTCTCCTACATACTACATACTCTCCCTTTTCAAATAATGTTTTCTTTTTATTCTCTGATCAAAACTCCCAGTCACAACTTCCTACTTGAGAAAATAAAAGCCATCAGATATCTGCACCTAGTTCACAGACTTGACTTCTCTCCAGTTATGATGAGTAAACCATCCACTCCCCCCAAAAAGGCCAATCTTTCCACTTGGTGTCCCTGATCTCATCCCCAGTTGCCTTTTCAAGGTCATTGTTGTAGTAATTCCTACCTCCTTTTTTGTGTCCTCTTCCTCCCTTCCTTCCTCACCTTGCATACTGAATTTTTGCCACCAGTCCACAAACATACTCTTATCTCTGCTGTCATAAAAGCTTTCCCTTGATACCACTTGCCCCTTCATTTATCACTCCAGCTTCCAACTCTCTTTCCATTGAAACTCTTTGAAAGAGTTTCCTATATTTGCTCTAATTTCTCTTGAATACAGTATAGTCAAGCTTTCATACCATTGCTCCTCTGACATCAGGGCCATCAGTAACCTTCATAATACCAGATCTAGTGGGCAGTTCTCAGTCCTCATTTGACTTGACTTGTTAACACAAATGGCCATTCCCTCTTTTTGTAATATCTTCTGTTGCTTGGCCTCCAGAATACCACACTCTCCTTTTCCTCCTGCATTGCAGGCGGCTCTTCTACTGTCTCCCTTGCTCCTCAAGGATCAGTTCTTGGCCTCTGGTTGTCTCCACACTCAGTCCTTGGTAATCTCACTCAGTATCATGTTTTAAGTACTAATTAGACTCTGATGTCAGATTTGTATCTACAGCTTAGAACTTTCCTAAATTTTTAAGTTCGCATATTTACCTCTACACTAGCATTCCTATATGAATATTTAATAGGCATCTAAATCAAAACATGTAAAACTGACTTCTTGACCCCCCCAAACCAAACAAAAGCAAACCATGCTGATTCTCCTGTAGTTATCCCCCATCGCATTGAAAGGCAACACTTTCTCCTTTTGCTCAGGCCAAAAGCATTGGGGTTGTCCTTGATTCTTTATTTCCGTCATACCTTACACCTGATTCACTAGCAATGCTATGAGCTCCTCCATCTATAGATACAGAAGAAAGTCCCTTCTTATATCTTCAATGTCACCATCTTGGTTCAAATGACCTTCCCCTTGTCTGGATTATTGGAAAAGTGCTATCTATTGGTTTCAGCCTCTGCTATTATCTACCTCAGTCTCTGCTCAGTACAGTATCCTGGTGATCCTATTAACCTAGGTCAGGTCATGGTATTCCGCTACTTAATAACCTCCCATGCTCTCATCATTTACCCCTTTTCATCTCAGAGTAAAAGCTACAGCTTTAACATGGTTTATACTGCCCTGTA
Organism: Myotis davidii; assembly: GCF_000327345.1. NCBI lineage: Eukaryota > Metazoa > Chordata > Mammalia > Chiroptera > Vespertilionidae > Myotis > Myotis davidii. Next base: position 2,185,981 of record NW_006291549.1, read on the forward strand.
ACTCTGGCCACCTCGCCGATCCTCTCCCCTCTGGTCTCCCTCTCACTGTGATTCAGCCACATCAGCTTTCACGCTATTTCTTGAACATGCCTGGCATGCCCCACCTCAAGGTTTTGTATTTAGTTCTTTACAAAAACACAACAAAATAAAATGATGTCTTTATTTATGCTCATTTCCACTCCTCCAATTTGGGGACAAATATGCATGTGGAAGTAGTTTTTCTAAGCATAAATTCCTTGCTGTTTGCTGAATAAAATCTAATTTTGTGTGAAATGCATTCTATGTAATAAAAGCCTAATATGCTAAGTGTCCAGTCATCTGGTTGGCCGTCCAACCAAAGCGTAATGTGCTAATCATATGCTAAGCCTGCTCAACTGCTTGCTATGATGTGCACTGACCACCAGGAGGCAGATGGTTGACCAGTTGCTATGATGTGCACTGACCACAGGGGGCAGATGCTCCAATAGGTAGGTTAGCTTGCTACTGGAGGCTGGCTGATTGGGACTGAACAAGACTTGCCTGACACGCCTCGGAGCCCTCCTCCAGTCCCTCCATGGCTGGCCAACCTCCTGCGTCCCTCCCTGGCCCTGATCGTGCACCAGTGGTGTCCCTCGGCCTGCCCCGCACCCTCTCGCATCCAGAACCCCTTGGGGGATGTCGGAGAGTTGGTTTTAGCCTGATCCGGGCCGGGACACCACTGGTGCACAAATTCACGCACTGGGCCTCTAGTTTACATAAAAAGAACCTTGAGCTTTATGTTACTTTACAGACTTGTTATCTCTCACTATTGCAATTCCACAAATTAGTTGAAATCCTCATTGCCTTATGCATTTTTTTTAAACCACTGTGACTCATTTTTATGATTCTTTTATCTCTAACTAATGTACTTCACTCACATTGCACTATAGACTTAGAGGATTGAAGGTACCCCTAACATTAGTAGACATTCACAGACTTGCCATGGTTATGACAAGTCTTCTCTCATCCAGGGCCTATGGGGGAAAGAACACAGGCTCAACCACATGACTGGCGGTGCGACCTCAGGCAAACCTCATCTGCTCTGTGGCCTTTGTTTCCATCTGAAAAGGGAAGGATGTGGAACCAGTTACTTTCTGAGGTCCTTTTTTAGCCCTAGCAATCTGGGAATGTAGACAGGGGCAGCACTCAGGCCATAAATACCTGTTAGATTGTATCGAGGTCTTTCCCTTTTCTTGCATGCTTTTCTTTTTGCCAGCTTTCATTTTAAAATTTTCCACCAAACAGCTCTACCAGAGGCAGAGGACTCCCAGAAGGTACCACCCCTGCTGACTGCTAAATATCTCCCCAGCTTAGCCACTGCTTGCATGGATGGACTTTCCCTAGAAGTTGGCCAGTGTTAGTCCCCTTCCACAAATAAACTTTAAAGTACTCCCTTGAAGAGTGAGGAGCTGCCAGTGGTACTGGCAGTGAGATTTATAATTATGTTTTGATGCTTTCCATGTGACTTTTGGTCTGAGGGCTTGCGTTTGGTTGGGTGGTACTGACAGATTCCCCATGGACATGCTGTGCACCTGCTGGCTATGGAGGGAGCAGGGTGGTAGGGCAGCACCTTGTTCCTCAGGCCCTCCGCGAGCCTCTGTCCTTGGCTTTTGCTGTCTCTGCGGCTGTAACCTCTGCCAGCCTGCCTTCCGTTGTGCCTCCTGCATGGCTGCTGCTGAGGAAAGCCTGGCACTTCTCAGCTCAGACATGCCGAGTCCTGCTGCTGCAGATGATGAGGAAGGACAAGCACACAATCTGGGGGCTAGGCTCTAGGTTGGGGTTATCTTTAAACCTCACAAGAGCCCTTCCAAGGAACCTTTATTCCATGTTAGGAATTGATGAAAGTGACCTAGGTGTTAATTAGCAACCTGTAAAGAGTGGCTATGAATTCACAGTACATGCTCTCTCTGCTGCTCGGAACTGTCTTAGATACAGCTAGTGCTACTCTGAGGTCCTGTAGGGTTAAGTAGGTTTTGATGGCTTGATCAGGAACACAGATCTTCAATCTGTATCATTGTTTTATCGAAAAAGATGAATTCCTATTTTTAAACAAGTTTAAAAACCTTGGCAATAGTAACCCTCTGTAGGTTGCAGGGCTTGATTTCATTGTTGATTTAAGTGCCATTTTTGGTATCTACTTGGGTCTTCCTCTGCTAAAAAGATGAAGACAACTGAGGTTTGTTGAGAATTGGTTGTTCATATTATGTTTTCTTATCTTACTTACAATAAAATATAAAAACATACCTCTACTAACAAAATCACACAACTAGAAATTAGGAAAAAGGAAGACTCTAATGCTTTCTCTTAAAACATGCATCTTGAGGTTTGAATAAAAAAATGATAGTGTTTTATAGTTTAAACACAATTTAATTGTGACATGGTGCACCTGCTTGCTTTTAAGAAGAGAAGTAATAGAAGTTTAAGGAGGAGGGAAAGTGACGTGGACACCCAATAACTCTTCAGTGATATCCTGATGAGTTAAGCATAAATGAATCAGAAACAGATGGACTTTCTTTTCTCTTAAAATACACATGGGTTTAAAAACCAAGGGAAACTATGCTTGGGGAAAAATGTTTTTTGTTAAAGCCCAAATGTTTGAATTATAATTTGAGATTTTCATAGGATCCAGCTAGTAGTTGTGTGCACTCATCTCTAATTTAGATGGGTGTGTGCATAAGTCGAGCATTTAAACTCTTCTGTGGGGCTGCTGTCAGGGAGGCATAACAGTCCTGTAAAATGACATCAGGCACAAGGGCCTTATGTGCAAACTCGTTTCACATGGCTTCTTGGGTATTGAGTAACATGAATTTCATGTAATTTGATTCTTGAAAATTTCATAAGGTTTACCTCAATCTTTATGTGAAAGTGGAAACAGTTTCAAAGGGATACCTCCAGGTGCTGTACCGGGCATCTTTACTCTCTCCCCTTCTGCCAAGGGTGGAGTGTCATCTCCATGACCTTGTGTTTAACTGATTCTCCTTCAGTTTCTTTGGTCATTGTTCCAGGTTTAGTTGGAGTCGGGATTCCCTATAATTTGTTCCACTAGCTGCAGGTGTTCCTGTGAACTTTGCCTTAACTTTGACTTTCCTGTAAACTGGAAAATTGCAGTAAGGTGTCGGTTGGATATCGGGAAGCCCCCTTGCCACACAAAAGCTGAGTGAATACTAGAAGAGATTGCCTGTCCTCCTCCTCTGATAAGATCCTTTCTTGTTGACTGGCTCCACTTGCTGTGCTGTTTTGAGGAACTGTGGGAATGGTGACCTTTTGAGAGCACATTTTTTTAAAATTATGAAGCCTTTAACTCCAGTGGGCACATCCATTGCTTTCCCCGATGTCTTCCTGGGTTTCTTAACCTGGACCTGGAGAAGACCCATTCATGTGGCAAATCATTAAACATCTTCTCTGCCTAATGCCTCAGTCCCTGCTAGGAAGGAAAATATCCTTCTTTATGCTTATGCTCGCTCCACACTGAACTTGAAATCTTTCCTTTTTCCCCTCACAAAGATCCATCAGTTCCCACTTTTACTCTCCACTTGTAGAGCTTGGTACCTTCTGTATATGGATTAGTAATCTGGTTTCACAAAGACTGCTAGGCTTTCCTTCAATCTCTAGAAAAGTCTATATCTCCAAACCATTTTTATTTTGTTTCTTAATTGGTTCCTTCCTTTTTCTGGTGAACTTTTTTTTCCCAGCATAATCATGATATTACTTAACATTGTAAAGCCTTCTTTCATTAGATTTTTAAGAACAACTATAATTTGGTTTCCAGTTTTTTGGTTCTAATTAAACTAGTCACTTCTTGGGTGCCCTTTATTTATTTATTTTTTTAATATATTTTATTGATTTTTTACAGAGAGGAAGGGAGAGAGATAGAGAGTCAGAAACATCGATGAGCGAGAAACATCAATCAGCTGCCTCCTGCACATCCCCCACCGGGGACGTGCCCGCAACCCAGGTACATGTCCTTGACCGGAATCGAACCTGGGACCCTTCAGTCCACAGGCCGACGCTCTATCCACTGAGCCAAACCGGTTTCGGCTTGGGTGCCCTTTATTTCTTTGCTTACTCTGATTTCTGTTCTATGCTAACTCTAATGTCAAGCATGCTAATTTTTTAACCTCATTATGTTTTCACCTTATTCAGAAATCTTCAAGATTCTCTTTAAAGAATAATGTATACTTGACTAGTAACAATGACTTATGACTGTTGATTTATAAAATTCCACCTCAAAGGAAGCTTTAGCTTATTTAATGAAAGCATGATTATACTGTTCAAAAGGAATCTCGCTGGAAGTTCTATTTTTTCACTTGGTGTTTGATGTTCTGCATCATTCATTCACTTACTTACTTAGAGCACATATATTGGACACACCATATTCTCCTACTATATTACGTACTAGGGATAAAAATATGAATAATATATCACCTTGCCCTTGGAAAATACATAATCAGAGGAAGATAGACACATATAAATCTATAAATTATATTGCAGTAGACTATATCTGCTATGATGAATGTGAAATAGGAATTTTTAGGTGTGAAAAAAAAGGCAGATTTCAAGAATTTTTAAAACTAAAGGGGTCCATGGAAGAAACACTGGGTTACAGAGCTACAAAGTTACATTTCCATAAGACAAAGGAGAGGCAGCAGTTACATTTCCATAAGACAAGGAAGCAGGGAGCCAGCAGAAGTTATATTTACATAAGACAAGGGAACTGGGAGTAGCCAAAGGTCTATATTTATAAAATAAAGAAGGAGGGCCTCACATGTCCCCTGTGAGGTTTGACCTTTGTGTGCAGGAGTTGCTCTAGTGACCAAATCAAAGGGGAATAGTGACCAATCAGTGGGGATATTGAGGCACAAAAACTGCAGCCTTTATAAATGGGGTGTGTGGGGGGTGGGTAAGGAGGTAGAGGGAAAGGAACTGGTGGGACTTTTTCTCCCCTCCCCACATAGGACTCTGTACTTGTTCTTCAATAAATTTCCACCTTTGCTATACCATCTTCTGTCTGTGGATTCATTCCTCGACTCTGACAAAGAATTCGGGGAAGCCATCCTGCCCAGCAGAATACCTCGTGTACCACTCCAAAAAATCTCATACTAAATGTTTTGAGCCCTCTGGGCACATGGAGGAGGGAGTAATAAAGTTGACTGAAGTAGGGGAGGGTGTCAGCGAGAAAGTGACAATGGACTTGAATCATCTTGGCTGAGTGGAGGAATGGGGAGAACCCCAGGGTTTTGGTAGAGACAAGCATTATAGAGGCATGGAAGCATGAAAAAGAAGGGTATGTTGGGGTTGCGGGGAAGGCATGAAATAATAAGTGTGACTAAAATGTAGAGTGTGGTAGGACCAAGAACAGGACATAGGCCGGGTGGTAGGTTAGACTAGAAAACTCTTTAAACCTTGATAAGGAGTTTAATGTTAGACTAGAGTTATTGGGGTTTGTTTTAGCATAATGAAGTGATCTAAACTGTTCTTAAGATTATAACCCCTATACCATCTGGAAGATGGATTTGAGAAGACAAAAGACTCCAAATGGGGAGATGAGTTGGCATAAGTATTCCAAAGAACTGGGTGACAGTTAATGAGGGCTTGAGCAGTAGGCTGTAAAGGACAGATTTCTTGCAATAGGATTTGATAGCAAATTGAATACAGCAGCCAAGTAGAGAAAGAGAAGCAGCTGATGAGCTGATAGCTCTAAGAGATACATGGCTTATGTAGATTGCCCACAATTTACTGAGAAAGGAGTACAGAAAGACAATACAATTTGCAGGGGTGGGGGGTATTAGGGGATATATAAAGAGTTTAGTTGTTTACTTGTGAAATTGGAATTTGCTAGGGGGCATCCAAGTAAAGCTGCCTGGTAGGCATTTGGGAATGCAGGATGGGCCTGCCAAAGAAGGAGTTTGCATTAGAAATAGCAACCTGTCATGTCCTTTGACTTCCATGATCTGAACAATGGCACTTTTTATATACATTTAAAGTTCTTAAGGACAGAACTGCTTATGCCTAGATTGCTCTTTTTTAAAAAATTTCCTCTTGGAAACCTTTAAATTTTCTTGCTAAATTATTCCATTAACATTTCTCTGTGACTCCAGATTTTGATGCTGATTTTTAAAAAATAAGAGTTGTTATTTTTGGTGCCAATTTCAGACCCTTCGGAAAGATAACAGTTTCGTTTCTTTATGCCATTTTGAAGCTGTAGATCTTCAGCCAACCACGTTATTTTCTGTATCAGAAAAGGGAGAAGCCAAATGTATTTTTCTTGGTCTACACATTTCAGACAGGTGAGTTCCTGGCTGTTGATTCTTAGAAAGCTTTCTATTGCTTTCCTTATCTCATTAAGCAAGATGGAAACTCTCAAGATCTGTAATTTTCAATTTGTAGTTACAGAAATGCATGATTTGGTTGCCAACCAAAGCAGCTGGTGATATACTGGTAGTTAGGCAGGATGCTTTAAAAGGCTTCAGGCATTAATCTAGTTTTTGAATACTTGTAACTTATTCCCTAATTGAGGAGACCACTTTTTATGCAATTTCAATATAGAATCTGTAAATTTTCTTAGTTGATGCAATCTCAAAAATTTGTGCCATCAGCAGGGAGAATATCCTGTATCAAACATATGCCAGACCTCATTTTTCAAAGATCCTGAGTTTTGAGTGTAGAATCAGGGGTGATATTAAATACTTAATGACTAGTATAGTACTCTGTACTACATGTAAGTATGTAAATGTTTGTTTCTTTATTAAAAACTATTATATGATTCCACCCACCTATGTAAGGTATATAATAGGCAAATTGATAGAGACAGATAGTAGAACAGAAGTTACCAGGGGGCTGGAAGAAATGAAGTTACTGTTGAAATGAAGAGTATTGCTGACAACATTGTTTTTACCAGGATGGTATGATCTACCAAATCTGTTTGTATTTACAAATGCTTTTATCTTCAATGATGAACTCTTAAACTAGATTTGCAGTAGCAATCGCACTGTTGTCAGCTGTTTCACGGAAGAGAGTCAACTTCCCAAAGCTTCACTAAAAAGTGTGAGGAATCAGGTGATCATTAGCATCTGCTCTCCAAAGCATCTGATGACCATGATCCTTCAACTGTTTGTAGTCATGTCCATAGCAACTGGGGCATGTAGTTGTGCTAATTACTGGTAATTCTCTCTACAAGGTCAGTATTATTACCCCATTTTACCTGGGAGGAAACAGGCTCAGGTAGATTACGCATCTTATTTGGGATCATCTAGCTACTTAGAAACATCTGTATGATTGAAGACTTTTATTCCACTATAAATCACTGCCATTCTAGTATCTGGCATCCTTAAGTATAAAATGAAGGTACGATGATCAAGATGTTTACTGTGAGATAGATGCTTCATTTCTTTTTCCCAAGGAAAATTCCGCTATTTCAGCACAGTCTACTGACCAGTCTATTGTTTCTCTTCCATTTATGATGCCTTCTCTTTCATACCCAAGTTCTCATACAAGTATAGGATTGTGTCTGGGCTTTCTGTTCTGCTGCATTGATCTTTTTGAATGATCCCCTATAGGTACAACCATGTTCTAATTACTACAATTCAATGTGCAATAATGTACAGGTCTTGTTACTTGGAAACAGTTTTCATCCTCGGCCCTCTGCTTCTCTTTCCTCCTTTTTTCTTTCAAATGTCTTAGTTATATTCAGATCTTGACTTTTTCAATTGAATTTTATTATAAATGACATCTTTATTATATTACATCTTTCCATTCTTGAAGATGCTATATTTCCCACTTACTCATAGGTCTTCTAAGGTCTTCAATATAGATTTATCATTTTCTCTAGAGGCTCTTGTATATCTTTAATTGTATTTCTGCCTAAATGCTTTATTAATACTTTTTGTTGTTTGAGATGGGACATTTTTCCCTTATATTTTCTAATGAGTTGTTATCAATGTGAAGCAGTGTTATTAGTTAGTATGGAAGAATGTTATGTATTTTATTACTTTTGTATCAGATTATGTTACTCTTTGTGCAAAGTCTCTCACAGGCTTTCTATCTGACTTAGTGTAACATCCAAGGTCATTACAATGATCTGTGTAGCCCTACTATGATCTCGTCTCATGACCTCGTTCTTGGTTTATCTCCTGCTCTTTGCTTTCTTGTTTCATATACTAGTATATATATATATCACCTCAACTTCATCATTTTCTCCTTCATTAAACTTTGAGTTTCTTCATAGCTCTTGCTATTAACTGGCATTTCATTACGTTTTAGTTCCTTTCCTGCCTCACCACACTATAATTTTGGTCTATGACAGGGGTTTTGTTTTATTTACTGTTGTATCTTCACTACCTAGAACAGTGACTGGCACAGGGTAGGCTTTTAATAAATACTTGTTTGAGTGACTGAATAAATGAATACAGCAGCTTTGCTGAATTCTCTATTAGAAAGTCTAAGACAAAATATTAGAGCTCTTTTGACAGTCTGTAAATCATGACAGTATTGAGAGAGACATACTTTTTATTATGGCCCCTTGTCTCCAGGACTAATAGTGTGAGCACACATTATTGGCTAACAGGAAACCTAAGTGGGCACATCATGTTTCTCCTACATGCTTCTTCTCGGAAGTCTTTAAACCTTCCTGTGTACTCAAGCCTTCTCTTCCCATCCGGTGAGCTGTTTCCTCTGAATCTCCTCAGCACAAAGTATTGGGCCATCCCTGGTGAACTTAAGTAATTCCCTTAAATGTATATTGGAGTGTCAGCATCTACAGTGGGGCTTTGACTTATGAGTTTAATTCGTTCCGTGACGGAGCTCGTAACTCAAATTACTTGTATGTCAAATCAAAAAGTGAACGAGTGAGACACGTGATGCTGGGCTGATGTTGTGGCGTTCACTGTGACGTTCGCTGCGCCAACTAGTGGTGGGGTATCTGAAGCTGGCTCATAACCCGAATTTTAGCTCCCAACTCAAAGCAAAAAATCAGCCGAGAGAAGGCTTGTATCTCGAAAAACTCGTTAGTTGGGACACTCGTAAGTCAAGGCCCCACTGTACTAAGGTTGTATCCTTTATAAGTATTGAGCTACTTGGCAGTTTGGCCAAGAAACCAGAGCTGGCCTTGAGACAAAGCTTTGTCAGATGAGTTGCCACGTGGCTAGAAGTTCAGCTTGGTCTTACTGCTGCTATTGATGCTCACAGTACATTTGTCACAATGGACGCAAGTGCACTTGTCCATCCATTCACTCATTCATTCACTCATTCTATAACCTTTCATTGCAAGAGCATGCTTAAGGCACTCTACCTAATGGGGGGGGGGTTGCATGACAACTGGGGCAAAAATATTACTCTTGGGGGGTTCATACTCTATTTGTGAGATGTATGGTGCTGAAGGATATTGGGTTAGTGGAGAAATTCATCCTACCTGGCAGTCTTGGGAGATTTCACAGAGAAGGCAGCAATTGAGCTAGGCCTTGTTTATTAAAGGATGCAGTTGCCAAGGGAAAATGGAAAACTGGCTTTACAAAAGCAAAGTGCTTTTGATCTAGACCTTTCACTTACAGTAATTTGTCCTACAGATATATATGAGTACAAAGATTTATTCATGAGGGTGTTCATTCAGTATTGTCCGTAAAAGCAAAATAATGAAAATGATTTAAATATCCCTTATTATGGGACTGGTTAATAAATAGTCTACAGCTTTAATAATGTTAAGAAAGCCTGAATGCTCTGATTTAGAAATGTAAAATTAGAAAAAAATTTCTTTAAGTCTCAGAATAATACATGTAGAAAGAAAAAGGATGTGCTTATATATGCATAGAAAAATTCTGGAAGGATACTGTTTTAGTTATCTATTGCTGTAAAACCACTTAAGTCTAAGTGGGTCAAAACAACCAAGTTTTTTTTGTTGTTTGTTTGTGTTTTTATGCTCTTGACTTTGTACATAAATTTGGTCAGGATACAGCTGGGAATGCTTACTTCTGCTAGAGAATAACTGGGTCTCAGGTGAGGTAGCTTGAATGGCTGGAGATGGTTGGATTGCTGGAAAGAGCCATATATCTGGCTGTTGGTTGGGTTCCTTGCTTCATTTCCACATCACATCTATATTACCCATGGTTTCTTCAGTCCCAGGTCTGGTGCCTAGGCTGAGATAGTTGGAATATCTGGGGCTAGTCAGGGGTTTCTAAACTCTTTCTCTCTCTCTCTCTCTCTCTCTCTCTCTCTCTCTCTCATCTTTATCTCTTATCTCTCTCCAAGTGGTATCTTTATGTGCAAGCATGGGCTTCCCCACAGCGTGACAGTCTCAGGTAGTAAACTTACAAGGCAGCTGGCTTCCTCCACAGTAAGCATTCCAACAATCCAGGTGGAAGCTGGTAGGCTTCTTGCAGCCTGGCCTTGGAGGCTGCAAACATTACCTCTGTTGATCGTGGAAGTCACTAAGACCATCTCAGATTCAAGGAATTGGGTGCCACTTCTCAATGGTGGACCTGCAAAGAATTTGCAGCTGTCTTTAACCTTTCTTGAATCTATATAAATTCTGATATATCAGAAGTTAGTTAATAGTAATGACATAAGAAGAGGGACTTAGGGGGATATTAGGGAGACTTATAATCCATTGTATGTTTTCCAGAACTGTTTAATATGGAGAAAAAACACACACCCCACATTGTTATATCTATGTGATGCATGTTTTTAATTTTAAAAAAACCCCCACAAACAGCCCCAAACCTAGTTATTCTTAAAATGCTCAGGGGGCATAGCATTGTAGGACTTACGGAGGCATGGCAAGGAGCTGTGCTCAGCTGTTTGGACTGTCCCTCAGTGTGTCCAGGAAGCGCTTGCTCTCGTGCACAAATAAGGGAGTTAGAACCTGAGAGCAGGGGAAGGAGAAGGCTAGGCGTTTAGAAAGGGAAAAAAGTTAGTCACAGGTCTGTTTAGGGTTTTCACTTCAAATGGTAATCACTCAGTACAGGAAAGGTTCATATTTCCTCTAAACTTCCTGAATTCCCTCTCCTTCCACTCCAGCCATTTGGTGGTGCTGGCCCTGGAGTCTGTCAAGCCAAAGGTGAGAAGGTGCCGGGCTGCTCTTGAACTCCTGCGGCCCCTTAGGAAGTGTAGCAGTGGCATCCAGGGGTTAGATGCCAAAGGATATGGCCTCAGTTAAAAATAATGAAGAATGGGTAAATATACATATACACCTCTATATTTTATGTCTTATGAGTATGTTTCCTCATGTAGACAGAAAGTTATAAAAAGATTTATTCTGCCCCCTTGCATATACATGCCATGGCTTTCTCAGAATAACACAGAAGTCGCCTCTCATGTGACAGTTAGCCCTGTTCCCTGTGGTTCTCTAGTCCTTGGCAACCTTTGAGGCTGTTTGCTCACCAAAGTGGCTCATTTCTTCTTGAGCCCCGGACTAGGACCAGCCAAAGTGAAGGAAGGCTTTCGCTTTCTTAATTTGCTTGGTTTGCTGAAGCATGAGTCTTTTGAAAAATACCAAATTTAGGATTGTGGTTATAATGTCTTGTGGGCTTCTAATTTTATGTTTATTTATTCAATTTTATTTTAGGAGTTGTCTTTTTTTTAAAATTTTGAAGCTGTCAAAGGAAAATATAACTTTAAACGTATTTGCTAAAGTTCTTAACAATGACAATCAAACACCATGGACAATCTAAATATTTTTTTAGTTCAAATATGCAGCTATACATGAGACTAATATTGCATAGATCAAATATTATATTGAACAGAAATTTACATTTTTATTGAATATATTTTACTAGTAACCTATGTATAAAAAAACAATTTGAACACTCAATTCTGATCTTGCTTGTTTGACTGAACTGCTTGCTACAATTCGTACTGATGGTAATATTGATAGGTCATTGGTAGTATTGCTAGAGTTGGCAATATTGTTAGCAGTGTTCTCTTCTTTGGTATAAAACAGTTAGTAACTCTAATGAGTTTTATGTGACTTAAGCAAATAAAATACTTGAAGATTGCAAAGAAAGTTTCAAATGTATGATGGGAAACGTGATGACGATAACAGTTTCGATAGGCTTAGATGCAGGCGGGCCTTTGTGCCTGCAGCCTGACTCAGTTTCCCTGACCCCTTCCTGCATTTGGACTGTGGGAAATCTCTGTAGTGCCACAATGAGCTGTTGTCCTTCCCCTGGCTTGAGCATGAAAGTGAAATACTGAGTTCACTGCTTTTCTTTTTATCATTCACCTACAATAATTAAAATCATCCTACTTTAGTTCCCTTAATTGATACCAGTAACGTGCATAACTATCAGATGATCTAGACCAGAGGTGGGCAAACTTTTTGACTCGAGGGCCACAATGGGTTCGTAAACTGGACCGGAGGGCCGGAACAAAAGCATGGATGGCATGTTTGTGTGAACTAATATAAATTCAAAGTAAACATCATTACATAAAAGGGTACGGTCTTTTTTTTTTTAGTTGTATTGATTTCAAACGGGTCGGATCCGGCCCGCGGGCCGTAGTTTGCCCACGGCTGATCTAGAACCTATATTTTATTTTCATGAAAATGAAAACAAAGAAAAAATGGTCCCATGTTCTCAAGAAAGCCAGTATTAGAAAGATTGGTTTAAATTCATAGATCAAATGTGTGTGTGTGTGTGTGTGTGTGTGTGTATGTATATTTCAACATATAAACAATACACACATATATTTAAACATATAACAATAAATGAAATGTTATAGAAGAGCTCGCACACACACCCTCTGTTTAAGAAATGCTGGGAGCATAGAGTAGCACACTTTACTAGTAATCTCCTTAGAATGTTGTCCTCACTCCCTTTCTGCCCTCCAGATACTGCTGTTGCTTCTTTCTTTAACCCCATCTTCGTTATGATTGCTGATCCCTGTGCTTTAGACACTAACGGACTCTGATCGATAATACCACCAGGGCAAGGCTGCCCCCATCGTCCTTACAGCTTTGGGGCTTCTGACTTCTCCATCCTCAGGCTTTCTCATCAGTTCACTGCTCCCGCTGCTGCTCTCTTGCCAATCTGATTTTTGCCTCTCCTAAGGTCAGTCTCCAAGGGAGGGAAGCAGTCACGCAGATTTGGCCTTGGTTCCCCACTGCAGTGGGTTGAATAGTGTTCCCCCAAATTCATGTCCACCTAGACTCTAAGCATGGGGCCTTATTTTGGATGAGATCATACTGAACTAGGGTGGGTCCTCAATCCAATGACTGGTGTCCTTAGAGGACACAAGAGACACAGAGAGGATGGCCCTGAGGAAAGTGGCAGAGATTGGAGCGATGCAGTTACAAGCCAAGGGACAGAAGCTAGGAAGGGACAAGGAGGGATCCTCCCCAACATCCTTCAGCGGGAGTGTGGCCTGCCAACACCCTGATTTCAGACTTCTAGCCTCCAAGACTGCGAGAGGATACATTCCTGTTGGTTTAAGCCTCCCAGTTTGCAGTAATTATGGCAGCTTGAGGAAACTGGTATATACCCACCTACCAAACTATGTTGATGTCTCACTTTTCTCCCGCTGCTTTGTTTTCTAATCCTCCTTACAACTGTCTCTTCTTTCATTCTTCCTTTTTGTCTCAAGTCCTTTCTCCTCTTTCCATTCAAAACTGCTATTTAAGGAGGCATGAGTAAGATTTCACTATAGAGGGAAAACCATCTTTTCAAACAAAACCCCCTTCCTAGTTCCTATTAATGACAGGGTAGACAATAGGGCCACAGTAAATGGTGTTAGATTTGTTTTTCCACTAGACATTCAGATGAGATAATAGGGGAAAGAAGCAACTCGTAGAAACATTCCCTCCTTCTTGGGAAGTACTTAGCAGTCTTGTTTTCCAAAAGCTCAAGTTTTGTGAGCAAGTTTATCGCATTAATTTTTGTTACAGGAAGATTACTTTAGCTGATGTTTTGCTTCCAAGTAAAATTTGTGGAGTGCTAACAGTGTCTTAGGCTGGATCCAGAGCCAAAATGATTTGCTTATCCCTAGATGAAGAATGGCTCATTAATTGGGCATTGGACAAAATGTTCTTTCCTTCTATTTGTCCTTAATTGCATTAATTAGCTGCAATTTCTGTGGCATTGTATGCCTGGTGCGTAACACATTCCAGGGCAGTTCAAGTAAGGTGATTGAGGAATTGGATTTGTGTATCCAAACCAAAGGCCAAAAACTAAACCCAAACCCACATTTCTGCCATGCCAATGAAGGCAAGAAGGACAATTACATTTGAGAACATATGAGATCTTGCCTGCTATAAACAGTGTGTACTATTATAGAAAGATAACACTATTAAGTTCTGTAAGAAATTTGGGTTTGTCATAATTCCAGGCAGTAGTTGAGAAGGAAAAAAACCCATATCAGTTTGGTATTAATACTGTCATATTTTAAATCAGGGCTAAACAAAATTCTGACTAGGCAGAAATTTAATGTTTTTATATTATCAGGACCCTAAAAGTATTGAGTTGAGTACTTTACAAATACTTCAAATTTTAGAGACTTTCTAAAAAAAAACCCTTTAAAATTATTCTGAGGTTTTCTGTCTGTGGGAATAGTAACTTAAAATAATTCTTACTATAGTGCATTATAACATTCAAGTGCTAACAAAAATTGTATGCATAGTTTAAAATGTGAAAAATAAACTTGAAAGGGTTTCTAAATATCTTGAATCTGTTTAAGTTCTCAAGGAAGGTAAAGGAAGAGTTAAATTTGCATCTAGGATTTTGCCAAACATTCGATTTTTAGTTATATGATTAATGTTATTTTTCATTTATATGATTTAATGTCATACTTTTTTCTCATCTTCTACTTCAAGATTTGCTACTTTTGGTTTTTAATCATAATTAAATAATTATGATTATTTAATGAATATTGTAGAAATAGATGAAGTATTTTCCTCTCGTTCCCTACCCACACCTTCACTGAGTATTTGAACTATAGCACAGTCATGGTTACATTTTAAGCTGACATGTTCTTCTTTTTTGTTTTTCTTCTTTCTTCTACCCTGACCCCTGCATCTAGAGTTTGACTTTCTCGGTATGATTTTCTAAGTCCAACCTAACTAGTCCTTGAAATGGGTCATTATGACTCTGCTAACAGTGGTTTGGACACTGCTTACACTGCATGTCTAACACAGGAGTCACTAAGAGAAAGGGTAGTGTGCTTGTTAGGATTAATTTCACTAAACAAGATGTAAAAATGCATTTTCTCTTTCTCATCAAACACCGATGGTCCAGGCTGATTCCTGGTTTCGTGATTCTTTCTTGATTTCCCTTGTATTGGCTTCAACACACAAGCTTGTGGTCCAACAAGGCTGCTCTAGCTGTGCTCTCATGGCCGCATTCCAACCAGCAAGAAGGGACAAAGGCACCTCCCCTGAAGGAACTTGCTAGAAGCTGTATGTGTCATCTCTGTTTGCATCCTATTGGGTAAATCCTAGTCACAGGAATACACCTAGCTTTGAGGGAGACTGGGAAATGTAGTCTTTACTCCAGGGAGCTATTTGCCCAGCTCATTGGAGTTCTATTTCTGTGTAAGAAGGGGAGAAAGAAAACTAGAAAATAACTAGCAGTCTTGGTCATTGTTAGAGAAAGAGAAGTCAAGGTGCTTTAGAGAAGGTCTCAAACTCTGTCATTGACCAACCTTGTAACCTTCTATACGACACCCACTCTGGGTCTCAGTTCCTAATTATTTTTTATTTTATAAACATTAATTGGTGGTTGCTTCCTGAACAGCACTGTGCTTAATAGGAAGTAGATAGGAGAGCACATAGAACGTTGTTCTTTCCTTTCCTTCCCTGTGCTCATCTCAGATTTCCGAAAATCTCCCCGGAGATGCATTACCACCTCCACCTATACCTTACAGACTCCCTTTGCATTTTCACGGAGCCCTTCATTTCCATCCTATATCAGGAGCTTGCACAGTGTCTGGCATGTAGGAAATGCTCAGTGAATGGTAGCTATATCAGGTATATGGACTGTTGGTCCCTTTTCCATTCCTGTTCCTAAATTATCATGTAGAAATCTTTACTAAGTTATATCATTCTAGAAATAAATATTTCAACCAGACTAGAAAACAGTCTTCAAGTACACCTTAAATCATCTAGTTTTCCTGTGTGTAATTTCGGCAACTTAGCATAATGCATCAAAAGTGACTTTGGAATCGTGTGGTCCCAGGTATGTCTTTGGGCTCTGCCAATTTCTCACTAAGTAAACTTGGACTTATTTTCAATTTCTCTGAGTCTCTGTATTTTCATCTTTCTAGTGGGAATAATAATGACTTTTCATGGATGTTGTAACTACTTACAGGAAGATAATAAAGGATGGCGATGACCTGCACTAGCTATTTTATTGTTTAGTTTCAGCAGCTTTTAAACGATTGCATTAAGTCTGCTTACTTGGTTTCAGCTTTAGATACATTTTGAACTGGAGTGCCCTTTGCCACTGTGTGAAGTGCCAACCATGAGAAGGAGCCTGCTGTGGGAACCCCCTCCAACGGCCTGTGACCCTTCGGAGACCATTCGCTTTTCTGCCCAGTGTAAGGGGGCTGCCGGGTGGAGCAGCGTGGGTGTGGTTACTCTGGTTCTAGCCCAGTGATGGCGAACCTTTTGAGCTCGGCGTGTCAGCATTTTGAAAAACCCTAACTTAACTCTGGTGCCGTGTCACATATAGAAATGTTTTGATATTTGCAACCATAGTAAAACAAAGACATATTTTTGATATTTATTTTATATATTTAAATGCCATTTAACAAAGAAAAATCAACCAAAAAAATGAGTTCGCGTGTCACCTCTGACACGCGTGTCATAGGTTCACCATCACTGTTCTAGACCATCCTGAGAACCCCAAGAATTTGGGTTCCTTTCCAGCACTTCCTGGAGAAATTTAAAGTAAAATTCCCATGCTAATCTTAGAAACACAGCAGCTCACTTTTATACAGTGTTTCATGTTTTGGGGCAGGTTCTCTTGTAATGGGGAGATTGGTCATCTTTCCTATACAGATAGATGACAAAAAGTGAGAGTTGTAGCAGTTAAGGGAGGTAGCCAGAGGTCACAAAACAGCCAGGGGCCAGAGCTGAGCATTGATGCAGGTGCACTCATTCCCAGTCCCACTTTATTAGGTGTGTCTTGATCTTTTGCCAGCAGACCAGGTGGAAGCCAAAACCCAGGTGAGGTCTTAGCAGCCGTAGCTGTTACCTGAAGGGCTATCATGAGACCACACTCTGGGGGAGGGCAAGGAGAGCTTGACCCAGAAATGAACTCGTCACATGAATTTCCTTCGCTATGAGCATCACAGTGATACCTTCTGAATACTTCTCTGTCAGTCTTTTTACATTTTCATCTTCTCGGTCTTTTGCTCAATATCAAGTGTTATGATCTTTGTCTACGGAAATAAGCCCTGGTCAGCGTCAATTTTGTGACATCTCCCATCTCTTTAGTACTATGCTTTACCATATACTTCCAATGTTAGAGCAACCATCTGGGACCTGCTTTATATGTGTGAAGAAAACCTCCCCTAGAACATTCTACCCTATATAATAAAAGGGTAATTGACCCTAATGGTGGGACTACCAGAACAACTGCTCGGCCGGTCACTATGAGGTGCACTGAGCAACTCTTGGTCCCTCCACCCAGCCGGCAGGCTCTGATCACTGGATGGGGAATGAGAAACAGGGGATGGGTAGTAGGGGACGAAGGCGGTGCCAGGCCAAGGCCCCTGCCCCGCTGGTCACCCCACACACAGAGGGCGACCAGTGGCGGCGGGGGGGGCAGTGAGTGGGCAGAACTGTCTACACCGCCCCCCCAACCCCCACCACACACACACTGGCCTGCAGGCTCCGATTGCCAGATAGCCAGATACTGAACGGGAAACTAGGGGTGGGTGGTGGCGGGGGGCAGTACCAGCTGCCGGCAGCTGGGGAAGATGGCCCTGATCGCAGGCCAGGTCTAGGGACCGACCCCGCACGAATTCGTGCTCTGGGCCTCTAGTGTTATCATAGTCACTAATGGCTATAATGGTGACACAGCAGAAAATGATGAGGTCTTGGCACAGGCCGTGCTTAAAGTTCAGAAGTTCAACTTCCAGGTCTGCCACCAATCCTTTGTGGAGGTTCCATGCATTAAGTACACAGTTTCCCCCATGTGATAGTTTTAAAAATTATGATTCTTAGTAGGGTTGTATATTTTCCATTTTATGTATATTCTTATCTTTTTTTTTTTAAGAAATATGTTTAGGTTTATTTTTTTCCTTTGAAGACAACCTTGCACAGCATGTAATTTCATTGGCTCAACAGTGATGTCATACTGAAAGTACACAGTCTTGTAGCTAAATTTCCTGGTGAAGTAATTGTCGGTTGGTATTTCAGAACCCACATCAATTGAAAGAATTTCTTATGATGTCACCTTGCGTCAGGGCAGGGGTCCAGGAGATAGGTTTTCCTCTGTCCTTCAGGGCACAGAAACATGCAATTAGCTACCTTTTGGCAAAATATTCTTGGAAATAAGTAAATGATATTAAGAGACCCATTTGAATATTTCCATGAAAGTATTTTTTTTTAGTTTTAAATTTAGGATGATATTTCCAATTTCTATCCAGCTTCCTTTTTGAAGCTGAATATTTTTTCCCTTTATTATAAAAAATTTCATACATACAAGAAAGTACTGTGAAAACCCATAGACTTCTGCATAGATTCTCCAAATTTAACATTTTAACATTTTGCTGTTTCCTTTATCACATATTTTATTCATCTATCCTCCTAGATAAATGGAGTTTTTAAACATCATTAAAAACTAAAGAAGCCTAGCTTTTATTTTAGACTGTAGAACTTGGAAATTAAAATTTTTTTTTAATTTACTGATTTTGAAAGAAAGGAAGAGAGAGAGAAAAAAATCACCAAATATGTTGTTCCACTTATTGATGCATTTGATCGAACCTGCAACCTTGGCATATTGGAAGGATGCTCTAACCAACTGAGCTACCCAGCCAGGGCCCCTTTGGACATTTTAAGAGGAAAATTTGAGCATGTCTACAGGTTCTTCAAGAAGATACTTCATTAAAGAAAGCGATTTAAAGATAATTCTTGTTTAAGGAATAAAATATGGCAGCGGTCTTATTGAAATTGAGATTAAAAGGTGGAAAAAGTTCCATATGAAAAATAATAGGGAACCAAACAAAATGAATGCATTTTTAGGAAGTCATAATATTCTGATTGTCTGCATGTTGTTGATTGTAAAGAGACAGACATTTAGTTTAGGAAGCATGAGTTCTAATTGCCTCCCTCTTTTTAACAGGAGTCACCTCACTGTGGGAAACCAAGTAATCCAGATTAAGATCCAAGTTGAAGGACAGTAACTATTGTAGCCCTTTATCCCCCTGGCCTATCAGAATCCTTGTTAGTAGTTCCCCTCAATTTTATTGCTGAAATCTTCCCAGGAATAACAGAAGTCTATACTCTATCTCCTTATTTTGCTATTTATGAGCCAAAATTTTAGGAAAGGATTCCTCAGTGATAGCCGGAATAGTCATGCTGGCTCGCGCTTTTCAATTCCCCTTAGTCATATTTAGCTGTGCCTTTGACATGCTAATAGATTTATGTCACACAAATTGTTTTTGTTTTTGTTTTTTTAGTTTAGTGGAACATATAGCACACAAATTAAACAAACTTATACAAAGTGTGGTTTAAAACAATTGAAGAGAAAACATGTCCCGAGTTTGACTGCCTCGAACTTAGAAAATTGGTCAAAAAGCCTTCAAGGTTAATTATTAGTGACACATTATGCATAGGAAAATAGTTCTTTCAGGGTAGTAAAAATATTTTGTTGGTCTCTTAACGTAACACCATATGCTCTGGGTGCCTTTAGTTAAAAACGGCTGTCTTGTTCATGAGATATGTCATCCCTATATCTTCCTTCCATAGATTTTTGCCTATTGACTTTAAAACTATTTACTGGAACCATATATTCTCCAGACTCTAGACACGATATTCCATATTTTATGATTCCATTTATATAAGATTCTTGAAATGACAAACTTGTAGAGATGGAGGACAGATTAATAGTTGCCAGGGGTTGGGGAGAAGGAGAGAGGCAGGAGGTGGTATGGTTATAAAAGGACCACACAAGTGATCTTGTGTGGAGATGAAAGTTTCTTGGATCTTGACTCTATTGGCAGATGCATAAACATACACATATGACAGAATTGTATAGAACTAAATACACACATACACACAAATGAGTGTGAGTAATACTGTGGAAATCTGAATAAGATACATGGATTGCATCAATGTCAATATTGTGGTTATGATATTGTATTATTATTGTGTAAGATGTTACCATTAAGATAAATTGGGCAAGGAGTACATGGGATATCGCTGTATCATTTCTTACAATGGCTTGATAATCTACAATGATCTAAAAATAAAAAGTTAAAAAATTTTATTCAGTGACTTTCTTTTTGGGAGAAATAATTCTCTTCTTTAAAAACAGAATTCTGGCATTCAGTTCATCTAGCCTTTTTTTTCCTCTTAGCATTTTTACAATTAAAATTACATATATAAGACAACTTAGAAATTAATGGGAATAAAGATAAACTTAAAATTTTAAGAATCTTTTAGTAATTTTCATTATTTCTATTTATATTTTATGTATAATATTCCAGTGGGACAAGTTCCATAGGAGAAAATTTCATATTAGAATAAAAGTGAATAATTTATTTTTAAAAAGAAGAAATATGATACAACTGAAATTTAGCATATTTTGTGCTTTGTATCCCTGTAGGTTATACTTACATTAAATAGCAATGCCTTATTATAGACCATAAAGACACGCATATTGATATCTCATTGATCAAATGCTGTATTTCTGGTATCATGGAATAAAAAATATTTTACCAATGTTAATTACTAACTGATGTGCTGTATAGAGCCTGGTTTAAAAAAATATTAAAGCAATCACACTACTTATTATGTCAAGTGTATCTAATTATTAGAGATAAACATAACTGAATCCTGGTAAAGATTGCTATGGTATCTTTAAAGAAAATTCCATTATGCATGATACATTGGGGTATTCAGGATTTTGACAATTTCTATGACTAAAAGCAATTATTTTCTGAATTTCAATTCAGTGGGGCTTGAATAATTGATTCTGTAAGAGTTGGAGGCCTCAGGGGCATTCAAGTTACCCACCAAGTACGTGTGGTTGATGCGTCTCCAGGATAGGAGCATGCTAGATAGTTTGATTTGCTCAGCATGCTGAGACATCCCAGGCCTCTGGGTGAGCTGGTCCTATATCCCAGAGCCAAAACCAAGCAGATATTTTTTTGATGACTGCACATCTACTGCCCAGGGATTGATGCCTGCCCAATCATGCTGCTTCTCTGCTTTGTTCTTCCCTTGCCAAATTTTGAACTAGTGAAAAGAAAAATTAATTTCATATTACCGAGTACCAGTTCAGTGGAATACAAGCTGTTTGTTACATTGTTACAAATTTATTGTAAAGTATACACATTTTAGGAATGCAGAGGCCCATCAAGAGTTTGTAGGATAGATCCAGAATGAGGTGGATCCAGGAGGCCATCCGGATAATGACATCACGTAGCAACGCCCCACTTCTTCTCCCTACCTACTAGCCTCCTTGCAGTTTCTTTAGCCCAGGAACATGACTTGCTTTAGAGCCAGGTGGAAACATTTTACACTTTAACCAAATGTCTGTGAAGCGTTTCCATGCCTCATCTCATTTGATCCTCACAGAAGTCCTGGAGTAGGTAGATAGGAGACTCAGTAGAGTCCTGTTTTCTTTTCATTAGCTGGAAAACAGAGATTTAGAAAGCTTAGAAACTTGATCTCACTGAAAAGAAGTAAGAAATGGGGCGGCAATTGCATGCATGTGTTTCCACTCGTCATTGCTGATCCTGAATTTGGTTGACATTTCTATATAGGGAAAGGGCAAATAGCGATATTAAAATATTTCTCCTAGTTAATTTTCTTTTAGTGTGCACGAATTCATGCACCAGGCCACTAGTATGAAATGAACGCTTCAAAGCACAGTTCTTGCTTTAAGGGAAACAAACCTATAGGGAAGACAAAGAATAAGTAAGTAGTTATAGTCATTGATATGTCAGAATGCTATGATGGATGGAAGAAGTTTGTTGACTGATTGACTAACTAGAGGCCTGGTGCATGAAATTTGTGCACAGGTGCAGCCCCTAGGCCTGGCCAGTGATCGAAGCATGAGTGTCTGGCATGGAAGAGCAGGTCCCAGATGACCTCTTGGCCCTGGCAGCACCTGGGCCCCTGGGCCCCTGCATGCCCCCCTCCGCCCGAGTCACAGTGTCCGAGTCCCCATGCAGAGATGCGGTGAGTGCAGCCGGATGCCATGGGCTAGGGCACAGTGTGGGCCTCTGGGCCACCCAGCAACTCTGCATGGAAGCCAGGCAGGCAGTGCACTCTCTCCTGGTTGGCCTCGCAGACCAGCTCCTGCGCAAACCCACAGGAAGCCTGACTGGCCCCTGCAGTTCTGGCAGCTGCAGCCTGGCTCACCCAAAGACACCATGCGGGTGTGGGGTGGGCTCCTTGTGGGCGTGTGGCACCTGAGCATGGGGGCTTCCCCTGTGCGCGAGCCCTGGCTTCCCAGGGGAGGGTAGTATGGGGGCTGAGAGCGAGTTCAGCGGACACCCCATATTCTCACTGCACCTTCATCCCCCCACCCACAGGTAGCTGGCGAGAGGTCGCAGTGTGTAGCTGACTCACGCCATGTTCTGCACTGCCCCCTGGTGGTCAGCACACATCATAGTGAGAGGTCAAATTCCCAGTCTCCTGGTTGAACTGCCTGTCAAACTGCCTGAGGGGACAATTTGCATAATTAGGCTTTTATTATATAGGATTTTTTGGTTTTGTTTTTAACCTTTACTATAACTCTGCCGTCCCATCTTTCGCTACATATACAGAAAACCACAGGAATAAATATATACCTTAATGAGTTATAAGGTGAACACCACCCAAGACAGGAAACAGAACTTTGTCATCTGCTCAAAAGCCTCTTCCATGTGTCACATTCTTGTTACAACCCCTTTCCTTCTGTAATAGGTAACCATTATTCTGCCTTTCCATAGTATTTTTAATTCCTTCTGTTTTCCTTTTTATAGTTTTATCACCTTAATGTGATTGTGCAAAATATGTATTCATCAACAATGTAGTTTTTAGTCTCATCCTTTTAATTTTCTTTTTATCTATATACCCTTGTCCCTCCCTCCCATCCCCACACTACCTTACCCCTCCTCATTCTTTTCCTTATAATTTTCCATTATAAAACAGGGCCATTTGACCAGTAGAGTTTTCCACACCTGGGTTTTGTTGATTGCCCATTTGTGATACAGCCTAGCATGGTCCTCTGACTTTGGTATTTCTGCAAATTGGCCACAAGACCCAGGGACTGGACTAGACTCTGGGGCTATCTTTTTTACTTGGCTTGATCACGTGTAGCCTATAACCTCTTATTTTCCTGTTTTTTATTTTCTTAGCAAATGTTGATACTTACTGCTTATATCTCTTTGTCCATTGGATGGTTGCAAATGGTGATGTTCTAATTCTAGCATTTCTTTCTCATTTATTAGTTAGATTACTTCTTAAAGAAATATTTCCCCTCATTCTCTTATTTGATTACATAGTGGCACCGTTCATGTAAGAAAAAAATAAATGCTTAATATTTTATTTAGCAGTTATCAAGATAATGACTTAGTTTTCTATCATCTTTTGAAAGTGACCAATATTTTTAAATATCATATGCATTCATGGAGTTAACGATATTTGGGTTAGTTTCAATCCTTTGAAATTTGTTGTGTTGAAATTCAGATTGACTGAATTCAGATAGTTCTTCCAAAACCACTTTCAGTGTGAATGATATGTCAGGACCATAATAGAGCCACTAAGGGAAGCTTATTGTGGCTGGTTTGATCATTTTCTTTAAGGTTTTCAGTAGATCTAGGAAACCAAAAATTAAAACTCACATACACATTCTTTCCTAGAATTGAAAATTTTGGGAACTCCTTGTATATTCAAGGCTCTTGATTTTTTTGTGTGTGCCAGATTTCCTTCCAGACAGCTTATACCAACTTTGATTCCTACTATCACATTATTTATAATTCTATTGTTAATTAGTTTCAGTCCTTTTGCCAAATCAATTTGCCGTGACTTGCTGTTAATATGTTTTTAATTTAGATTTGTTTCTAAGTTGCTTAGTATATTTGTAATTTTTTAAAGATATATATATGAAATATGCAAATCGACCAAACAGCAGAACAACTGGTCGCTATGATGTGCACTGACCACCAGGGGGCAGACGCTCAATATCAAAGTTGCCCCCGGTGCTCAGTGTGCTCCTACAGGGGGAGCACCGCTCAGCCAGAAGCTGAACTCATGGCTGGTGAGCACAGTGGTGATGGCGGGAGCCTCTCCTGCCTCTGCAGCACTAAGGATGTCTGTCTGAGGGCTCCTGGACTATAAAAGGGTGCAGGCCGGCTGAGAGACCCCCCCACAAGTGCACGAATGTTGTGCACTGCGCCTCTAGTTAGTAATAATAACCATGACAACACTTTTCTTCAGCTACTACTATGAGTTAGGTACCACTTTACACATAGTCCTCAAAGAAATCCAATTAGTTAAACATACAGGGTGGGGAAAAAAAGGTTTACAGTTGTGAGTACACAGAGTTTATTCTTGTATTCTTATTTATTAATTACTAGGGGCCCGGTGCACGAAATTCGTGCACTGGGTGGGGGTGAGGGGGAATGTCCCTCAGCCCAGCCTGCCCCCTCTCACATACTGGGAGCCCTCAGGCATTGACCCCCATCAATCTCCAATCGCAGGATCGGCCCCTTGCCTAGGCCTGACGCCTCTGGCAGAGGCGTCAGGCCTGGGCAGGGGACCCTCATTTCCCCCCATCACTGGTTCTGCCCCCAGCCCCGGCCTGATGCCTCTGGCCCAGGAGTCAGGCCTGGGCAGGGGACTCCCC
>NW_006291549.1:2211109-2211722 GCF_000327345.1 Myotis davidii
GCTCCCATCGCTGGCTCCACCCCTACTTCCTGCTATCACTGGCCAGGGCGGCAAAGGCGCCTGATTCTCTGATCATGGCTGGGGGGCAGGGCAAAGGCGGCTCTTAGCTCCCCGCTGGGTTTCCGATCACTGTCAGTGGCAGGGGGCTTCTTCCTGCTTTCCCTTTAGCCTCCCTGCATTGTGCCTACATATGCAAATTAACCGCCATTTTGTTGTCAGTTAACTACCATCTGAGTTGGCATTTAATTTGCATATAGCCCTGATTAGCCAATGAAAAGGGTATCGTCGCACGTCAATTACCATTTTTCTCTTTTATCATATAGGATTGTAGTATTTATTTATATTACAGCTATAAACCTACTTTTGCCCATCCCCATATTACATTACTTTCTTTCTTTTTTTTCTTTTTTATTGACTTTATTGGGGTGACATTGGCTAACAAAATTATGCAGGTTTCAGTGCACAATTCCACAACACATCGTCTGTACACTATATTGTGTGTTCACAATCCCCAGTCAAGTCTCCCTCCTATATTGACTTTTCTTGATGAAAATGAGATTTAGGGAGGTTAAGTACTTCCCATGCAGATTAGAAATCTATAATTGGATTTTCA
>NW_006291549.1:2211770-2225729 GCF_000327345.1 Myotis davidii
TTTTCTTGAGGAACAAAGGACTTAAGGCAGCGGTTCTCAACCTGTGGGTTGCGACCCCTTTAGGGGTCAAATGACACTTTCACAGGGGTCGCCTAAGACCATTGGAAAACACATATATGATTACATATTGTTTTGTGATTAGTCACTATGCTTTGATTATGTTCAACTTGTAACAGTGTAATTGGGGGTCCCCACAACCTGAGGAACTGCATTAAAGGGCCGCGGCATCAGGAAGGTTGGGAACCACTGCTCTAGGACAATGGAAAGTCTATCCAGACTTGGTATCTGCCAACAATTGGTTGTGTAGTTCTCTCTCAGCCTTGCTCACTGACCGCTTGTGAACTGTCATATCTCATTTTTTGTTGTATAACCTGGGGGCAAGATGTTAAGCACTGCTTTTCCTGCAATCTTTGTTGAACAGACTTTTGTTTAATGTAGCTTTGGTTGTTCGAGGAGGAATCTTCTCTTATTCTCTTCTTGGTTCTCTGAAACGAATATGACTTCATTGAAGATTCCAAATCTTACTGTGTACTGAGTCCCCATCGTGTCTCTGCCCTACACTATCATGTTGTACATGTCGATTCTACACCTCCCGGAAGGCATGTGCCACCAGCAGTTCTATCCTTTTCCTGAAGTGTGTGTGTGTATTGTCTGTATGTATTTCCTTCCTGAGTATTGTAATTTCTAAATACATACTGGAAGAGAAAAAATGAGAGGATGGTATGAGAACAGCATGTGGACATTTCACATTTTCAACTCATGCTATAGAGGTATGGCTGCCCAATTTTCTGATTAGTTCAAATGCTATGTCTCCCCACCAAAGTCCAGGCGAAGAGGGGCAGAAGAAATTATATAATTCATTCAAACTGGTAAGTGTGCTTTGTTTCAGATGGTGAAGCAGGCATTTACTACTAATGTTTGGTTCTTGGTCTACCTTCATTAGTAGAATTTTCTTCTGGATCCTGGCAATGTGTTATTCTTATTCATTGGACCTGGATTGACTTCATCTATTTCTGGATCTTTGTAGAGATTTTAGTATAATGTCAGAAAAGGCTGTGTTACTTACTTGCTAGCACCATGCAACTTTTAAACCAATATTCATAAATAAATTTTGATTATCAGTTATTTTTGAAACAGCTTGGGAGACTTTCTAATATGACAAATCTTTTTTTTACAAAATATACATTTTTATTGATTTTGGAAAGGAAGGGAGAGGGAGAGAGAGATAGAAGCATCAATGATGAGAGAGAATCATTGATCGGCTGCCTCCTGCATGCCTCCTATTGGGGATTGAGCCTGCAACCCAGCATGTGCCCTTTACCGGAATCGAACCTGGGACCCTTCAGTCCACAGGCTGACACTCTATCCACTGAGCCAAACCAGCTAGGGTTAATATTACAGTTCTTTACTTGGGTTTTAAACATAATTTCTTTAAATGCAGAACAACCAAATCTACATTAAACAAAAGTCTGTTCAATGTAAACTACCTCAATAACATTTCACATAGGATTTTTTTTTACCAGAAAAAAACTAACTACCAGTACTGACTTTTAATTGCATTGACCCATAAGATACTTATGATGTGCTTTGCTGGTTCTTTCTTTTGAGGCCTCTTTCTGAATCCTGCTTCAGTTCTGTATGATAAAACTTGGTTCCTCCGCCTGTAGCTTCAGGCACTTATCTCCTGATTGAATTATATTACTCACTGCCTAGAAATATTTTCCTGATGTGTATATATTAAGCTTAACTTTGATAATTTGCATAGACATCGACTCTGCATGAACATCAAAGAACAAATAGAACAGAAATGGAGTGTTTACTACATTGCCAGTTAAAATCAACTTTCTTCTATCGGGAGAAGTAAGCTTTCCAGGAGATAGGAAGAAAAGGTGATGTGAGGGGATGATATTTGTTGGACAGTTTTTAACTCTTCCTCAGCATAAAAGACGTGTAACTGGTAAATGAGACTGAGTTATGTGGAAGGAAGCTCTGAGACAGGCTGACTTCACCTTCATGAGGTATCTGGTTTCAGACACACCATTCAGCCATCCTTTATAATAAAAGGCTAATATGCAAATAGTCTGAATGGCGGAACAACCAAACAACTGTTCGTTATGATGTGCGCTGACCACCAGGGGGCGTGTGTGGAACATGGTGGGCATTGGCTGCAGCAGGATGGTGGAGCAGATGAGTGGAGGTGCCAGCCCAAGGCAGAGCGCCAGTCGCTGTCATCGGGGCGAGTTTCTGGTGGTTACTGAAAATTCTTTGCTAGTTTCTGGTGGTTACTGAAAATTCTTTGCTCCCACACGCTGCGGTCCCGCCTGGCACTCGCACCTGCCCTGCTTGCACCTGCTGCTGGTGCTGGAGTCACCACTTGCACCCACTGCCAGTGCCGGCCCCACTCACACCCACTGCTGGTGCTGGAGCTGCCGCTCACACCTGCTGCCAGTGCCCAACACCAATCCCAATCACTAGGTGCCATCAGCAGGTGCGAGCAGTGGCTCACCCACTGCCTGTGCCGGCCCCACTCACACCTGCTGCTCTGCTGGAGCTGCCGCTCACACCTGCTGCCGGTGCCCAACACCAATCCCAATCACTAGGCGCCATCAGCAGGTGCGAGCAGTGGCGGCTGCTGGCCCTGATCATCCCTGAGGGCTTCTCCACTTCCCCATGCTCTTGAGGGGTGATCAGGGCAGCAGGTGCTGTCATTAGGTGCGACCAGGGCTGGTGCCATCAGCGCATGGGAGCAGTGGCAGCAGGAGTGCACTGGGCCCCTAGTATTGTCATAAACAAAAAGGAATTAAGTCAGTAAATTAACGCTCTTTGAAAGGACTGAAGGTCTTTCCTTTCCACATCCTACCCTTTTTTTAGAGCTAAGGCAATGCACACAAAATTTATTCGAGTATTAAATGCTATTTATTGTCTAAGAAGGAGTTCAGAAAAAATACTTTAGTAGTATATACTAAATGAAGTAGAACGCCTAGTTCTAAAAAGTATGTTTTTATTTACACATTAAGAAGTTATTAGAGAATGTTTTTAATAACTGATAGAATTTTCTAAGGCTAATATTTGTAATAGTAACAAAGTAGAAAATAATTTTATAAAGAAGTTAATTTAGTCATATGCAAACTTTTGTTGGTGTTAATTAAGTGTTCTTATTACACGCTGTATTAAAAATATAAATGAAATTCTTTGTAAAAGTAAAATCATGAAAATCATATAGCACAGCAGTAAGATGAAAAGTCGCAATGCTGTATATTGGCTTATGAAATAATGTACATGCTTCACCCCATGGACAAATTGCATGATTTCTGATAAAGTCCAGTCAGGGCCCCAGTTTTATTTGTTGAGTTAAAGGCACAATCACATAAACTCTTGCATATACACTTCAGAACAATAAAACAATACAATAGAGGATCATACTATGTTATATCACACTATTATATTATCAAGTACTATTTAAATAGAATATTGTTAGATTTCTATTTTCTCTAATGCCTTTTGGTGAGGAAGGTCATGTTAATCCAAGGACCTGCTTAGAGTTTCCACAGAATAGGTACACATAATCAAAGAACACGTAGTCTTCTGGCATATAGAATCAAAGAAAGGACATGGGAACATATGAAAACCAAGGACAATTAGGATTTTCAGCAGACAGCATGTGTGGGGATGTGTGTCTGCATGTGTATGTGGTTTCATACACAAAAATCGAGTGACTTAGGGTTTATCCTGTGTGACAACATACTAGTACTATAAATGTTAGGTTCTTCATTTTCCTGGGGAAAAGGAGGCCTGTATTAAAGGAAGACAATTTTTGCACATTTCTCTCATATGTTCTAGAAATGGTTTACATGCAGGGTCAACGACAGGGCCACATATTTCCTCAGGCAATCAGGCCAGGCTGTGTTAGCTGCTCTTTTATATCAATGAGTTCTAAGACCCACTGAGGCAAATGCCCTTGTATCTGGTGCCGGCGCCCCTTTCTTTTAAAGTTTAGGTTTAAGCCCTTCCTTACCTTTTACCTACCTACCTGGAGAGAAGCAGTGAAATAATCTATCACTCTAGGAGCCTGACTCTGCACTTCTGTGCTGATCTTTCAGCAGCCTCCAGCTCTTGGCTAATCTCCCAGGAGTGTAGTCGGATGCCTGCTATGCATTTCCATTTGGGTTTTAAGACTGGTTTTTCTTATTGAACGTGTCTCCATCATCTTTCCCAGCTCCCATTTTAGGCCATCAGTGTGTTCTACTTCAATTAATACTCTACCACTTAGCTACGAAAATCACGGGAGTCATCTGAGACCCCTCCTACATGGGCTCAACAAGCCCTCCAACCCATCCTCTCCTCGTTCCCTGGCTGCCTTGTTAGCTGTTACTTGGAGAATGGCGATGTCCTCCTTCCCTGGTCAAAGCATTCACCGGAGCATCTGTGCCGTTTTACTGTTTCTAACCCGTCAGTGATTTTTCACTTTCCTCAGGAGGGAATCGGAGCAGCTGGGCATGGAATTCAGGTCGTGTGGTGACCTGCCTTGAGCCTCCAGGACAGCCTGCCCCCTTTCCCTTCCCACCTTTGATCTTACGCTGCCATGAATCTGAGCTGTGCCAGTGTCCAGGCTACTGCACTGACCTCCCTTCCTGGCCATGGCTGTACGGAGAATCACGTGCTCCTCCTCTACCGACACGCTCTTTCTCACCTTTCACATCTCGGCTCCTGTTTCATCCTCTCCACCCCTGAGACTGGGTTGGGTACCTCTGTGTCCCGCTGATGCCACATGCCTAGTTCTATCTTTGCAGTTGCCTGGGTGTACCTATGGTTATGCTATCTGCTCATGTGCCTTGCCTGTTTGAGGGCTGAAATGAAATCTGACATGTCTAGTACAGTTCCTGGAGCATAGAAAATGATTAGTACATTGAGTGATATGTACAATTTTAAACATGCCATGCTTTAATTATTGCCTTACTAAAAATGTGCACATATATTTTCTGTGTAGTAAATTTGGCTATTGGTACATGTATATCTGGACACATGCAAATGTACACATCAATAACTAATTTTGCGCATATATATATATATATATTCACACACACACACACACACACAGACTTTGATTTTTGAAATGTGACCTTCAGACTGTGAAGAGCAGTCAGGTATGAGAAAAGCAGTCAGGTATGAGAAAATGAAAATGTACCATCCAAAAACTATTTTCTACAATTGATTTTTTGGGGGGAATGGGTAAAGGTGCAAAAACGTAGTCAAACAAACTGCCAAGTATCGTTTGAACATTAAAATGACCTTCTTTTCTGGGAATAGTGCCTTGTCTCCTCATCTGACAAGAGCACATTCCTTGGGATCTCCAAATTAGTGACTTAAATTTGTTTTGGCTTGTTAGCCTCCACATGCCCGATGACTCTCAGTGCTGGTCTAACTCTGACTTTATGTGGGCTTCTACATCTAGGATCCACACAGCCTAGCTAATTATAAGTCTCAGGCGTCTTAGAATTGGTCCAAAATTAAGTTAACCTATGAGTCTAAAAGTTAAAAAGAGAGAGAAAAATGGTTAATTCACAAAATACTTGTGCTGTTACTGGAAAGGTAAATATTTATATGGCTTTATTTATTCAAGTGATTTTTCCATGTCAGTGGCTGTTTTTAAAGTGTGGCCAAATGTAAGTATTTCTACCAATTGAAGTGGGGCTTCTATTCAAGTTTATCTTATAAAATTCACTTATGTTTTAGTGTTTTTTTCTAACTGCATACTTGAATCTGCCTGTCCAAAGGATACATTTTAACTACTTAAATATGAACATTAGTCAGAAGAAAATCATCCTTTTGTTACTTATTTTATGGGGGGAAAGCCAATTCAAACCATTACCAGAGAAATTGGGGTATCCTCTTCCCCATTGGGTGCTGGGGGTGGAGTCCTTACAATATCTTGAGAAAAGGAATGTTTTGATACTCGTACAGGAGGACGAGTGATTTTTATTTTGGTGGAATTACATCCCTGGGTTTCCAACGTCCCATTCCAGTGATAGAGGAAGTGGGGCTGGGGCTTCAGTGGAGCTACAAGGACAGCCAGTGTTCAGAGCTTCCATTCCATGTTGCAGCCAGGTCCTGCCCAGCATCTATTGAAGAGTACAGGAAAGCAACTGGCCAACAATTAATCAGTTACGAGTATGCAGTTTTGTTGATCCTTGGCTATTTCTCAGAGGCCTGAGTTCTTGAGTGTGGAGAGGTTTTCATGGGTGCATTTTAAGGAATAGTAGAATGCTAGTCTCACTTTCCCAAGTGTTTCAACTGAAGGTAAATTGGTCGGTAGGAGAGACACATTTCTTGAAATGCCAAGCTTCAGCGACTATTGTCCTTGGAGACTCAGCTGTCTGCCTCTCTGGTTGTCCATGTAAAGCAGGGGTGGGGAATGTGTGGCCCGTGGCTGTATAAGCCCCTCAAATCATTCAGTCTGGCCCTACCGGGGCGTTAGGGGTGAATTAATTAAATGTGGGCCAAAATATAGCAGGCTGATTTTTAAGTTGATAATTTTTATGGCTCCTCTCAATGATGTTATAAATATCCAAATGGCCCTTGGCAATAAAAAGTTCCTCCATCCCTGAAAAGGCTGAACCATACATTCAGCTCAAGTGTCCACATGGCTGCAAGACCAGGAAGTTGGGAATAGACACCCAGAAGACATAGTTCTGGGTACTTACCCAAGTAAAAAGCCAGCAGACATAAGTGGAAACTCAGGGTGAACAAATATCAGAAAGCAAGAATGATTCAGAATCCACCTTCATTGTGTATGAACATCCTTTAGACTTCTCCACTTTCTGTCATCTGGAATTTTCAAAGATAAGATACATGCCCAAGTTAAGACTATGTTGAATATAAAGAGGATTGACAAGGAGAGACATTTAAAATTCTGCCCATTGTCCCTACGTGGTTTCAGGTGAGCCCTCCGCTTTGCCCGCGCCAGCAAGCCCTAACCGAGAGTGTGGTATTGCGGCACAGTAACGTATTTCAAACTCCAGGTGTGTATGCAGAACCAGTACTTGGCCTTAAAAAAATTTATTACAGATGTCTGGAATTGAAGACTTGACTAGCTGCAAACATTACCTCATACTTCATTTGACACTAGCACAGTTGGGGGGAGATTATAAAGGTAAATAAAAATGTGCTAAAATGTAAACGTGTGCTATTTCTTTAGCAAATTGGGCTTTCTTGTTATAGCCATTTTAGTGTTTTATGAGTCAGATAATAGAAATCCTGAAATTAGGTACAGATTTACAGCTTGTTAGGGGAACAGTTCCCATTAATCCCTTGAATATTTGATACTCATACTCTCTTTCTTGGACTTAATGAGAATAGCTTCTTTTATGTCATGCCTTTTTTTAGAGTTTTCAGGGTCTCTGCAAACTTGGATGACAGGCAAAAAATGGACTGTCTTGCACTGAGAAATCAGAAGCGATGGCAGTGGTGGGTGCACCAGGGCAGTGAGTGCAGGCTGGTGATTCTTCTTGTGTCCGTGTCATGTTTTCTCATCCTCAAGGCAGGTCCCCAGCTGGTAAGCACCGCACTGTAGTTATCTTGGAGGCCCAAGGAGGCAGAGCACAGAGAACACAGTCAATACCATCTAATGATTATCAGCAACAAAAATGTGGCTAACGGGGATTAAATGTCCCAGCAATCTGACCCTATGGTCACATTAAATAGGTTGAAACATGACATGGGGATCTGATCGGTGCAGAAAAAGTACTCAGGATTTAAAAGAAATATGTATGGATGCAGGAGGTGCTTGGAATATCGACCATTTTGGACTCATAGACTTAGCATGTTTGTAATAGGCTACTAAGCAGCCTTTTTAAAGGGCTGGGCAAGGAGGGCCTGTCTTGGCCAACAAAGCCACCTGAACTGTTCCTGTAGAAGAAGCTGGTCATGAAAGAATTGATTAACCATCAGATCGTTGTGGAAGTCAGCCAGCTTTTCCAGAGGTCAGTACAATCAAGTTCCCTTAATGTGTTTCTTGACTGATGGAGTCAAGAGCAGACCCAGTCATCAAGAGTTGAGGCAAGCGGCTCTTGAAAGAACTCCTACATTCACGTTCATCTCTGTGACAGCCCAGGGTATACTTGCTTGTCTGTGCTGAGACCCCGCCCCAGGATCCCAGCTTATTTTTGTATCTTTCTTTTAATGACACAGGCCATGACAAATACGTTTTGTTCCGCTAAAACAGTAATTGCAAAAGTGCACTCTGAATTCAGTTCTGTGATTTTTGACTTCGCGTTGCCTGGTGTTAATCACTGGTTCCACTATTCTGACATTTATGGCTGCGTTTCATCTGGGAAACCATGTGCGGTTGTAACAGGGAGTTGGCAGGTGCGAGAAAAGTGTAAGTGAAGCTTTATTGGCATTGTTTTATTCCTCAAGATTCCTTTCAGAAAGTGAAATAAGAAATATTGACTGAATTGGACAGACTGGCATGTTCGAGCCTGTTAGAAGTGGGGCCTGACTCTGAGTTCATATGGTACTCTCTATTGATGTCACTGCTGTAGTGACAAATGTAACACTGGGTTTCAAATAATTAGTTTTTATTTTACCTCAATAATTATCCATTTCCATAATGAAGATTAAGTAACCAGTTAATAAAGAAATAGAGATCAGATGGCCCCTAACCAAATCTATCGTAAATTTCCCTAGGGATTATTACACTGATGTGAAAAATCACAAGGGTTCACACCAGTCCAGGTGTTATGAGTTATATTATTGTTTTATATAAAATCCCTTATCAGTCTTAAAAAAAAATCAGCTCATGGAAGGAAATGGCCATCACTGTAAAGTAAAAGATCTAACTTCCCCTGCCAACAGGAACCAGTTTGACATTAAGGTCGGTTAATGATTTAACTTTTGCTGATGTCAGCATGAGTGTGATACTGCTTTCAATTATCAGTAAGATCTTTACCTTTTGGTAGGGGAAGAGAATATATATGTATCACATGTGTATAATATATGTTAGAATAATGATTTTTGTTTTTATTATAAACTAGAGGCTTGATGCATGAAAATTTGTGCGAAAGTAGGCCTTCGTTCCCCCAGCTGCCGGCACCAGCTTTCCTAGCACACCTGGGACCCAGGCTTCCCTCCTCTGGTCGCTGGCATATACCCAGAACCCAGGCTTGCTTTTCTCGGGCTGCCCACAGGAACTCGGGACCCTGGCTGGCTTCCCTCCAGCCCGGGCCTCATCAGGAAGGACATCTGGAAGACGTTCGGTCTAATTAGCATATTGCCCTTTTATTATTACAGATTATGATTGCATACTTCATGTGCATATTTGTAACAAAGTTTCATGTTGGTGTACTTCAATGTCTCTCCTTTTTTTCCATTATTTTCCACTATGGAACGTATTTTAGACACTTTTCCCCCTAATTGCTCTCTCTTTTCCTTGTATGAAATTAAATACTAAGAGTTTGTTGGGTAGGGTTTTTTACGCACTTCAAAACCCAATTTTCACACTGTTGGGAGTGACATGTCTCTCACAGAAAATGAATGGCTTATTTGAAATTAACTTACGTGTAATAAAATTGTGTTCAGTACAGAAAAATCAGAATACAAAGCAAAGCAAACTTAAAAGTTACTCATAAATTCACCCTTTCATACACTATCATTGATATCTCTCTTATATATGTTGCACTGGTTCTCTTTGAGTTCCCCAAACACAGCTGACTCTTTCCAGCAGGCTATTCTACATGCTATTTGTTTTGCCTAAAAAGGTCTTCCCTAGGCTTCTTTTTTTCCTTTTTTAAATATATTTTATTGATTTTACAGAGGAAGGGAGAGGGAGATATAAACATCAGTGATGAGAGAGAATTAGCCTCCTGCATGCCCCCTACTGGGGATTGAGCCTGCAACCCAGGCATGTACCCTTGGCCAGAATTGAGCCTGGGACCCTTCAGTCCACAGGCCGACACTCTATCCATTGAGCCAAACCAGCTAGGGCACGCTTTAAAGTTTTTTTGCAATAATCGTGCATCAGTTTATGTTCCAACCAGCATTGAGTGCCCATTTTCTTGCACCTTAACCAACAAAAAACATTATCAATTTTTAAAATATTTGCCAATTCGATAGGTAAAACACTTATTTTAGTAGGTATTCTTTTATTTCTAGGAAGGGTGGTCATTTTAAAATATGTTTGTTGGCCATTTGTATTTTGTTTGCCTTTTTAAATTTTATTTTTTAATTACAATCAATATTATCTTGTATTAGTTTCAGGTTATAGCAGTGATGGCGAACCTTTTGATCTCAACGTGTCAGCATTTTGAAAAACCCTAACTTAACTCTGGTGCTGTGTCACATATAGAAATGTTTTGATATTTGCAACCATAGTAAAACAAAGATTTATATTTTTGATATTTATTTTATATATTTAAATGCCATTTAACAAAGAAAAATCAACCCCAAAAATGAGTTTGCGTGTCACCTCTGACACACGTGTCATAGGTTCACCATCACTGGGTTATAGCATAGTGCAGAGATTTTTGACAGGTGTACCTTGGCACACTGGTGTGCTGCAAGAATTTTTATAACATGCAATACCTGACTGTTTAGTCAGGGGCACTGACCTCTTTTCTTAGACTGTCAAATGAAAACTGACAATAGCCAACACAATAAGAGCAGTCAGGTGTAAATGAATCAAAATTATACCTATATTTTTTGTGTGTGAGATCAGCAAAAATATATTTTTTCGTGTGCCACAGAACTTTAGTAATTAGTTTAAATGTCATAAGACGAAAAAGGTTGAGGACTAGTATTATTGGCGTAGTGGTTATGTTTACCCTTTTTCTGATTTGAAAAAATGAGTACCTGATTTTTTTTCTTTAGTATGCAAGTATACAAGATCAACATAAAAATTTTCTTGATGTGAGAAAAAGCAATTTCTGAATATAAATTTACATTAAGGCAAAACAACTTTGTATTTAAGACTGAACTATATCACTTCGTAAGAGGAACCTCAAGATCTATGAATCTTTCTCACATTCTTTGCAATAAGTTTATGCATCAAAATATATCACTGCACACATTTTATTGGCCTCACCTTGCTTTAAACTCATTATACTTAACCTTCTGATTGTCACATTTAATTATTAAGCCATGTTATCACAAACAAAAAGAACCCAGAAAGCCAAATGATTTTTTTAAAAAAATTTAATGTTTTTATTGCATTTAGAGAGGAAGGGAGAGAGACATAGAAACATCAAAGATGAGAGAGAATCATCAACCAGCTGCCTCCTGCACACCCTGTACTGGGGATCTGCAACCTCACATGTACCCTGACTGGGAATTGAACCTTGACCTCCTGGTTCATGGGTCGACACTCAACCACTGAACCACACTGGCTGGGTACCAAATTATTTTTTAAATGGAAATATTGAGTAACGGTTATAACCACTGCTTATTTTTTAAAAAAACTTATCTTTATTGTTGAAAGTATTACAGATGTCCCCCTCTTCTCCCCCATTTACCCCCTCTACCCTGATCCCGTTCCCTCCCCATCACTGCGTATATTTTTATTGATTTTAGAGAGAGGAAGGACAGACAGAGACAGAAAGATCAATGTGAGAGAGGAACATCAATTGGTTGCCTCCCACATGAGCCTTAGCTGGGGATCAGACCTGACGGGAATCAGACCAAAGACCTTTTGGTGTATGGGATGACGCTCCAACCAACTGAGCCACCCAGCCAGTACACAATCACTTATTTCTTTTTTAAGAAAATATATTTTTATTGATTTTAGGGAGAGAGGAAGGGAGAGGAGAGAGAAACATCCATCAGCTGCCTCCTGCATACCCCCTACTGGGGACTGAGCCCACAACCTGGGAATGTGCTTGATCAGGAATTGAACTGAGGACTTTTTTTAAAAAAATATATATATTTTATTGATTTTTCACAGAGAGGAAGGGAGAGAGATAGAGAGTTAGAAACATCAATGAGAGAGAAACATCGATCAGCTGCCTCCTGCACATCTCCCACTGGGAATGTGCCCGCAACCCAGGTACATGCCCTTGACCAGAACTGAGCCCGGGACCCCTCAGTCCGCAGGCCGACGCTCCATCCACTGAGCCAAACTGGTTTCGGCGAACTGAGGACTTTTTGGTGCCTGGGACAATACTCAGCCAACAATGCGACACTAACAAGGGCTCATAATTGCTGGGCATTATCTCTTGATAATACTGTTTTCCTTTTGAAATTACACATTATCAAAAGACTGGTAATTGTATTATTTCTGTCTCAAACAATGACATCAGTTCTTCACTCTTTGGCACTTTAGGTCTTTTTTTTTTAAAAAATACATTTTTTATTGATTTCAGAGAGGAAGGGAGAAGGAGAAAGAGATAGAAACATCAATGATGGGAAAGAATCATTGATCAGCTGCCTCCTGCATGTCCCCCTCTGGGGATCAAGCCCACAACCTGAGCATGTGCCCTTGACTGGAATCGAACTTGGGACCCTTCAGTCCGCGGGCCGATGCTCTATCCATGGAGCCAAACTGGCTAGGGCGGCACTTTAGATCTTAACTGCTATACCAACTTTAGCTGGTAGGAAGGCTGTGGGTAGAAAGAAGCATGGCCTTTATTCATGGTTAGGAGCTTTTATCGAAAATCTCAGCAACAAAGTAGATAATAATACACCGAAGTCAAGGAAACAACTTTCGATGGAAAATCTCAAATACTTAGCTTCATTATACATTTTGCCAAGACTCATTCTACTATATAGTAAAGAGCATAGGCAAAGTGTATATGGAATTCCATGTGCTTAGTCTATCCCACTGTGTTAGGAGTCAGTTGAGTACATTTTATGCTTATAACATTATGATGCCTATTTAAATTATGCGGAAACCAAAGTTCAGAGAGGGTTAGTAGCTTCCTGGCTGCGGCTGGTCCAGAACAGTGGTGACATTATTGCAAACCTTTACCCTTGCCATGACCATCTACGTAAATACACAGGAATATAACATTCTTATAAAAGCAATGGTAAGTGTTACATGGTTATATACATAGGCAAGTGGGTCTGAAAAGTCCCTGGTAAAGAGGTTCTAAGCCTCTGACTGATTCAGGGGCAATGGAGTGACCACCTCAGGAGCCCGCTGAGATCTAAGTTGCAAATACGTTAACCTTTCCTCAGACTTTGAAAAATCCAAGTCTCTGAAGGGGTGAATGGTTATGGCCCAGCACGTATCTCCCAGAATCCCTCTCCAGATGGCCCAATTTCCTACCGCACTGCCTGAGACCCTTAATGAAGAATATAAAGAGCAACCTGAAAACCTTGGATGTTACTAATACAGTTTTTCTCTGATATGAAAGCTGAGAAAGTGGTCATCATTACATCTGAGTTTTGCAGGAGTCTTTCCCACCCTGGGCACATACATGCTTGTGTGAGTTTTGCTAGTTAGCTTCACAGATACCACAGTGTGAACCTGGGCATATTGGAGGGGAGTACACTTGACATTCATAAGTCTTTCCCCTCTGCCAGATGCTTTTATATTCAGGTACTCCTGGATATGATTCCACATGCATGTTTCCTTTCATGTAACTTCCTTGACTAAGTGACAGCTGGTCTAATGAATTTCTTGCTTACTCTTGGAGGTGCTTCCATGGGAGCACTAACGGGCCTTTACATCTCAAATGCCCTGTATCACCCCTCTCCACACCATTTCTACCCCCTTTACCCCACAGCCATCAAGGGCTCTGTGCTTGATCTTCCATACCAGGAGAGGTCCAGTTGGCATGATTCCTTCCTTTGCCCACTTCCATCCCACGAACTGATGTTCTTTCTTACCCTTCTATGGCATGAGGTCCCACGTGCTCACAAGATGAACAGAGTGGGCATAGAAAGCAGCAAGAAAGACGCCTATCCCGCACCCTGTTCTAGGTTATCTTTCCCTGGTTATGTAGCAGACCCTGTGGAGAGGTGTGTGTG
>NW_006291549.1:2225921-2238560 GCF_000327345.1 Myotis davidii
GGCTGAGGAAATGGCTGGAGTGGGCACCTTCCTGGGTGCCTTAGTGAATAGCCAACTAATGGCATC
This sequence comes from Myotis davidii, assembly GCF_000327345.1. Lineage (NCBI taxonomy): Eukaryota > Metazoa > Chordata > Mammalia > Chiroptera > Vespertilionidae > Myotis > Myotis davidii. The sequence goes on from NW_006291549.1 coordinate 2,225,988, forward strand.
CTGGGAAAGTTTATCTCTACCTGCTGTGTTGTCTGCAATTCTCATGTGTTTAAGGAAAAAAAGAAAAGAATGCCTTCTAGTCTTTGATGCTTGTAAAATACATTTAATGTCATTTATATGGTTTAATCTCAACTCTCCCCCTTTTTCTTAAATTATATTTAAAAAATTCACCAGCCGTGGTTTTGCTAACTTTGTTCATGTCCAGAAAAAATATTAGTACTTGGTTTCTTTAACCTGTGGGAACTAAATGTTACTTTCTCGTCTCTTATGATTTATAGACTGAGAAGTCACGCAAATAGGGAGTGAAGGCAAGGTTTGTGTAATTCCAAAAGTCCTACTGGTTATGTTATCCCTGCTGTTATCCCACATTATACACAGCCCATTACTGAATTTGAAAATCAAACGGAATGGAAAATTGCAAGTAGGGAGAGAGGAGTATTTATTTATTTGAATTTACATATGATGATAAGTTTACTCAAGTGAATAGCCAACTAATGGCAGTAAGTATTATCTTCTATACTACTGCCATATTCAAAGATGACAGAGGCAAATTATACATTCTTCCCAGCATGGGACTTGTTTCTCCAGAGATTTACATAGAGGCTCTTGAGGGAAAGATCATAAAAATGTGAGGAGGTTATCTCGTCGGGTGGAGTTGTAAGAATTATGAAATCATGCAGAAGGGTGTAGCACACATCTGGCCTTTTATGAAGTTAGGGGAAAGTGTGACACTCATTCCTGTTCAGCATGTTAAATCACATGTTTGGTCATGGATTATTTCTCTTTCATTTTAAAGATTTTTCTCCATGTATATTTTCTAAGAATAAATGGTTACCTGGAATACTCCGGGGAAGTAATGACTGAAGTTCATGCTTTTCAGATTGTCCACAAATAATATAATTGGAGTCTGTCATAGCTCAGAGGACTGTTCAAATAGAAATTCTTTGGCTATTGGAAATGTGTTACATTCATGTGTATTGGTCATACATTTCCATTTTGGGGAAATCTGTTCCAATCTAATGACAAATGACAAGATTCCATCACTGTCAGCAATTTTAACATGGTCACCATTAGCCTTTCTCTTAGTTAATTTTCTGGCAGGAATTACATAGTGGTGCTTATTAATGGCAGTACTTTGGGGTGTGGTTGATTCTTGAAGTTTTCTAAATCGAAGGGCTGTTGGGCTCCTCATGTTTATTAATGAAATTGACTATGACTTTCTGCAAAATTTGTTGCGCATTTTCAACTCTCTCTCTCTTCCACTTCATGGTTAGAATGGCGCACTCTCGTCCATGGGATATGGATATGCCGCTGTTGAAGAATGGTTGTAGCTAAGCTATTCCTTAAAATCTGCATCTAAATGTTAGTAGGAATCACATGTGATCATCTTATTGTTGTCTGCTTTTGAGAGCTCAGAGAGGTCTTCAAAAACAACTTACATTTGGATGAATTTTTAAAATTTGATATTTTTTGGTTTCCATTTTTAGTCCAACCTTGAGATAGATATATATATATATATATATAATTTTTTTATCCTCTCCTTCTGGTGTCCTTTTAGAATTAAGGGTAAAATTAGATAGCATTAATAATCTCTACTGGGATCATAACAATTTCTCACTTCTTTTTTTGCTGTGTTCCTCACTTGATTATTTCTCCACTGTGGCAGAAATAGCCTTTAAAATTTCTAGAAAATTGTTGTCATTCTATATGGTTGGCAGAGGCGATACTCAAAATATTTAGCCACTGGTCCATCAAAGGCACTAACTAATTTGCACAGCCACTCCAGCCAACTCCAAGGGACGCTGACTATAAACAGCCAGGCTATCTGTGTTCCTGCACAAGGACCGAGGAGTGGCTGGTTGGGTATATTTGTGGAGCATCTGTCTCAGCTTTTCTGTCTTTTTGCTTTTTACTCACTGTGGGGTCAGTATCATAGATCATCTAAAACGCTGACAGAGAAACCATGGCAGTAAGTCATTTAAAATGACACTGATGAAAGAGCAATTAGAAAATGGCTTCTATGTCATTTTCATGCGGACTGGTAATAATTAGGTCGTTCAAGGCAATTCAGAAATACATTTATTAGATTTTTGATGTGTTCAGTTTTACTGTTGTTCCATCCTCCTTCCGTGTCTGCAACATACTTCACAAATACTAATTTCCAGCACTTACACCGAGTGTATGAAAGAGAACTTCCCTGCATTTAAGATAAGGTTAACAAAGCAGGGAGATTACATCCAAACTGTCAGGTCGGTGGTAAATTCGGGGTCAAGGCTCAAAAGAGAGAGTTCATTCACATCCCTGATTTTTCACGTTCCTCTGAAGTCCAGGCCTGGGCTCTTCTAGGTAGACAGGGATGTTTACTTAAGCGTTTTAAAGTGATTTATTAAAGTCGACATATCAGCATTTTCTCTATGCAAGTGAAATCCTTGAGAGATTACACAATTAAAAAGGAAATAGAGGAGACCTCGCCCTTTACAGGACCAAAATTCCCTTCAGCTGAAGGCACACTTGGAGGAAGAGATTCACCATTTTTAAAGAGGAATGTAATCTGTTGATGTTTGTCTCTTTCTATACCAGAGATTCTTTCTGACAGTCAGAACGTGTTGCTTAGCACTGCCTAGGGCCGTGGTCAGCAAACTCGTTAGTCCACAGAGCCAAATATCAACAGTACAACGATTGAAATTTCTTTTGAGAGCCAAATTTTTTAAACTTAAACTATATAGGTAGGTACATTGTTATGAACTTAATTAGGGTACTCCTAAGGCTTAGGAAGAGCCACACCCAAGGGGCCAAAGAGCCGCATGTGGCTCTTGAGCCACAGTTTGCCGACCATGGGCCTAGGGAATTGCAAGCCCCTCTCCCTCCAGAGTTTTCCTTAATGGAGAAGGGAGGTGGAAGTTAAGGGCCAAATGTGCCTTTTTTTTTTTTAAGCTACACCTTGCATTAGTACTTGTATCCCCTCTTCTCCATTAAGCTGCAGGACCCAGCTTCTTTCCCATACTTTTCTTCCTGAAGGCAGGCCAAGAGGAGATGAGAGACACTGTGTCCCAAGTCGCTCTCTGTTAGGTCTGCCCAAGGCATGGGACCCCGGAGGAATTCTTTAGGCATCTTTGAATATCTGCCTTGACCAGGTACTGCCTGTTAAGAAGAAGAAGCTTTACCCTCTGTGCTGGCAAAAGAGGGGCAGCTGGTAAAACAAAATGGAAGGTAGACAGGTTGAAGTGAAGAGTTCAAATGAGCCAAAGCACTCAGTGAGGTAGAACTGGCTCTTTTTTTTTTTTTTTTTATAGCAAAAGGAAGTTAAGTGCTTATATATAATAGTAGTATCACAAAACCATTTTATTTTAGATTGATTTAGAATAGTTTGGTCTACAGGAATGAAAAGACTGAGGATAAAAAATTTTAAGTATCTTCAGCTTTATTATTTAAAGAGTTGCTGTAATGTGTTCTAATTCTAACGTTTTATTCTGCTAATTCCTTGTCAAATTGTTTTTTTATAGAAAGCATTCATGAGAAGGCCTTGTCTGGAGTTCTTAGCTAAATAGAAGTTATACATTTATAATTAGCAGTATTTATGTAATAGGAGTTGGTGTGATAACATGCTACATTATGTATAGCTTAGTAGGTAGAGGTGCCTGTTCTGGAATGAGATGATCCAAGTTTCAATCCTGGCTCTCCACCTATTGGACTTTGGGCACGGATTTAACTAGTTTCTGCCTCAGTTTCCTCATCTCTGAAATGACATAGGAAAGCAGCTAAGTCACAGGTTGGAGTGAAGACTGAAGTGCCTTAAGATAGTGTCCAGCATGAAGTAAGGGCTCAAAAATGTGGGTTGTTATTACTAAGTAGACATCAGCCTTTGTGGACTGCTAATAATTTTATCACTCCCTTTCTGATGGGTAAACATTAGTCTCATCTGTATCAAATTATCAGATTCTCAATTACCTGTTTCCAAAGAGTTTTTTCTCTTTTTAAATGAACAAAATCTCATGCAAGTTTCCCACTGTGTTTCCACCCTCTCCCACTCCCCACCCACCGCAGCGCCCCCAGCCTTCATTAAGGGACCAAGCGCCGTGTTGATTATGATGATGAGCACAGACCTTGCCTTGTTTTCACTCCTTTGCTGTTACTTCCCTGGCTCCCAAACGAAGATGTTAGACAAGATGGGTGTGGGGATAGCAGAGACCCTGTTAGTTTAGGGTGGAGATGGTACTGATCGCACCACAAAGAAGTAACCGCCTCTTTTGTTACTTGTTCAGAATGAGCACTGAGGTGAAGATGAAACACACAGGGATCACTGGGCAAGGCCGCATTAATTCTTGGAGAACTGTACAACACGCTGCACCATGGTTCTGGAAGGTCATCACAGTGCTACTTCGTATTGTTAACGTTCAGGGGATTGTTTTCCATAGTGAGTCCCAAAGTGCTTTCAGCTGCTTGCTAGCTGCCAGCCCCTTTCACCCAGCGTTTTCAGTTCCTTTCCCTCCCTCACTGCCCCCACCCACCTCCTCTGCTTTATCCTCCTGGATCTGAGCTCTGCATCTCATTCCCTGTAGGCCCCTCTCACCACCACCCCGTTGCATTTTCTATGGTAAATAAAAGAATCTCCCACTGGGGTAATGTGACATTGGATTTTGCATATCTTTTTGGTAACATGAACCAGAGAAGGATGGTGAATATTCTCTTATTTACAAACAATATACACATAATTCCACTTCGCTGGAGATAACAGTTTGGGCTGCCTTCTGATTAGCCTCCTTGCAACTGCAGATAAAGAACTTATACCAGCTTTCATTTGAGCAGGCATTTTGCCTAAAAATTGACCCTTTGATAGTGAGCCTCTCAGGGCAGCTCTGCATTCCACTGGTGCCATTAGCATGTGGAGCAGGAGCATACAGAGTTGGATTTCTCCCAATCAGTTTAGAGTCTAGCTGAAACTTGCACCGAGTATGAAAGAAAAAAAATGAAGCCAATGGGTCTAAAAATAGGTTCCCCAGTTAGAATTTGCAGTTTTGGGTTAAGGGCCCTTTCTTGCATTCTGATATTAACTGTAATGAACTAGGGTGTCGGTTACAATTTTATAGAGCCCAATTATCTTGTTGAATAAAGAACAGACTGATATTGGCTGTGATGAAGAATTACTGTGTCATATACATGGGTGAGAGAATACATTGCCAGATTATAAATGAGAACATTCGTCCCTCCTAAATAGTCTAGCCAGGAAATTAATTCATTGGAAATCTTATTTACACATATGCTGGTGATGTGTATTACTTGCTAATTCTATGTAAGTGGCTCTACTTTTATCCAAGAAAAGAATCCATTTGAAAAGAAAAAAATGTTTCTCAGTACAGTCCTCAACTCAGTGATATCTGTGTTACACGGAGCTTTAAAAACAAGTCCTGGCCCTTGAATTAATAAATGGCAGTTCTGCAAAAAGTACTAATACCTACCTTCAAGGGTTCTTTTGAAGATTTTGAAGATCATATGTGTAATGCATGGTATAGGCTAGCAACTCACAAATGATAGTATTATTTTAAGAAAACAGATTTTCCATAAAGTTAGAGACTCATGTGTCGACATAAGAAACCTGTAGAGTATTTTCATAAGAGGTCATTTGAGCCAAACTGATGACATGTGCTGGGGAGCAAGATTTCAAATGCTCTGGAGGATAACAGTTCTGCAGTTTCTTTTATGCATTTGAGGTTAGGGAGGCAATGCAAGGAAGATTACACGGAGGTGGGAGAAAGCAGGGCAGGGATTGCATTACAGGATTACAGGACAGTTAAGATTTTGTGCTCTCCTGAGGGTGGTCACGGCTTATTTCAAAGGTGTGTTAACCAAATGCACAAAAACAATGGACAGGACTTGCTTAAGGCAAAGATAACCTGATACTAAAAAAATCACATGCCCGGAGCGTGATTACCCACCATGACCTACCCAGGTAGGAATTTCTGATCAGATCACCCAGTGAGGTTACGTTCCCTATAACTCCCTTGTTTTTTTTCATCCATACATGGAAAAATCACATCTTTTATTCTGGATCTCTTGTTTTTCAATTCATGATGCTTCATGTTAGCTGCTGCCTCCAATTACTATTCCCTACTGAAAATGCCATACTGACAGCTATGCCTTCACGTTCCTTGGAATGACTGGCCCCATGGCATTCTCCATTAATGATACAGATAGTATTCACCATTAATAAAAATTGGACCACTTAAACATCTCAGATAGACTTAGCCTTTCCATTCTTAGCAAGCTAAACAAGTCAATGTGGCCGAAACCGGTTTGGCTCAGTGGATAGAGCGTCGGCCTGCAGACTGAAAGGTCACAGGTTCGATTCCGGTCAAGGGCATGTACCTGGGTTGCAGGCACATCCCCAGTAGGAGATGTGCAGGAGGCAGCTGATCGATGTCTCTCTCTCATCGATGTTTCTAACTCTCTATCTCTCTCCCTTCCTCTCTGTAAAAAATCAATAAAGTATATTAAAATAAATAAATAAATAAAAAAGTCAATGTGATCCAATGAGTGGAAGCAGATAGTTGTTAAAAGAATAGTTATTTAATATATGCACCTATGCTTACAAACATAAGCCAACCCACATCCACAACAGACCTATACTTGTTGGAATTCAAGTACCAGACCATTTATTTTTTATTTATTTATTTTTTAAATATTTTATTGATTTTTTACAGAGAGGAAGGAAGAGGGATAGAGAGTTAGAAACATCGATGAGAGAGAAACATCGATCAGCTGCCTCCTGCACACCCCCTACTGGGGAGGTGCCCGCAACCAAGGTACATGCCCTTGACCGGAATCGAACCTGGGACCCTTCAGTCTGCAGGCCGATGCTCTATTCACTGAGCCAAACCAGTTACGGTCAGACCATTTATTAATAGAGACCAGTGTCTCCAGAAAAGGCAAGACATAGCACTACACAACTAGTAAAAATGAGAAAAAATGGAAAGAATATGGCTAGCATACACACTTAAGAAAATGATAAGGGAGCCAAGGGGTTGGGGGACAAAGCTAGGTACAGAGGGAAGGCTGAGGAAACGTGGGTGGCTTGCCAGCAAAGTAACCCAGGCTGGTCCATGAAACCAAGAAAAATGTAGGCCTGGTCATGGACTCGCAGATAGAGCTATGGTCATGGAGTGGCCTATCTTGAAAGAAAGAAAACAGAGAAGGAAGTGTCTTCTACATGCTGCGAGAATTTCAGTAACATCAGGGGATGCCACGCTATGTAGTCTTTCCTCTTAATAATAATCTGATATTCCCAGGTCACCTGGGGAAGGAAGTGCTTTGGAAAAGGAAGCGGTAATGAGGGGCAAAGTCTTAGAAAGTCAGACTGTGGAAGGGGTGGGTGGGTTCATTATAAGTACTTAATTTCCGGTGTAGGAGGTAGAGTTCTGATTCTGTGTCTTATGTATGAGGTGACCTAGCAGGCCGTGGCTGTGACGTCTGCTGCTTTCCTGCCTGTTTCATCTCCTGGATGCCTCAAATAATCGGAGAGGAGACACCAGAAAGCAAGCACATGTTTAATACAAAGGCTTCATGAAATCTGCAGGCCTGCTGTGCATCAAGGCGATGTAATTCATTTACTTTTTTAAAGCGGCGATGATACACTCTTTTTTGCCCTGCATAGCATCTTTATTATGTATGACGAAAAAAAAAAAGCAACATTGACTGAATAGCACTAAAAAGAAAAAAAAGATAAAAGCAGTAAGTTTGAATATGTGATTGTAATAATGAACACAGAGATAATACACATACTGTATACATAGCTTTGCGCTAGGAGAAGTGGTCCATTTATAGTTTTTTGCTATCATCTAAAATATGAGTTATGCCTAAGTCCTTTTGTTTTCTGCTAACTGGGACAAGAGACTAGAACGTGAACTCTGTTGTAGCAGGGGCCACAGTAAATGTGTATCTCTATATGATCTAACAGGTTAGCTACAAATTGTGATAACTCCCAAAGAAATATACCAAGAGAACAGCTTCACGCTCCTCAGAGAACACTTTTGCTAGTTATTACAAACACTTTTGTTAGTCACTGTAGATTTTTGTGATACCTGCAATGGAAAAATGTACCACTGATGTGTTACTATTATCATACTATGTATTGGTGTTTGTCTTCAAGCTGCCCAGCAGTCCTCATCAGCTTTCATTATGCAGTGCTCGCCCCAGACACCATTTCAGGTACGTTTCTTGTCTCCTGAAAACACCTGTATTCCTCTCTTCACATAATTAACACTTTCTCTAATAAAAATCAAGGTCACCCTCATCTGTTCTTTTCTTTAGGTTAAATTCTCTCTCCTCTGGACACAGAATCAGAAAGGGGAAGGGCACCTCTCTGAGCCAAGACCCTTTTGTCATCCACAACTTAGGTCCTCTTGCTACCCATACCAGGGGTCTTGTATGTTCATCATCTTTTTTATTTCTGGGGTATGTACTTCCTCCCAAACTATTATGCTCCTAGGAATTTATAGCTCCCTTTTAACTTGGGAAAAACATTCATTTGGTTCAAATATCCATTCATCATCGTCCATCCAGTAAACATTTGTTGGATACCTATGTCTCACTTAGTGCTGGTTGTTTCTAAGAGACAGAAATAGACGTTGGTTACCTTGAACAAAGAAGGAACGCATTGGAAGGCTATGATGTTGATCCATGAAATGGGTGCAAAAGTGTAAGGATCTGGTTGTGGAGATGACCTGGGTCAGAACATCTCAGGGGAATTCAGGTGGCAAGGCCTTCAGCCAAATCTCTTCTTTAATGATCCGCAGCTTTTCTATCACTCTTTCTGAAGTGTAAATTCCAGGAAGTGACTGTCTGATGGGCTTGGAACACAATCCTATCCATAGACCTGAGAGAGGTGGGAAAGCTGGATTGACAGTCTCACTAGACTGCACTCAGTGGGGGTGGAGGGATGGGCAGTTTCAAGATGCTATTGCCAGGAGAGAGAGGATGTGCATCAATGGAGCAAAGACAGTGGCTAGCCATTGAAGCCTACAGTATGTCAGGCAGCCACCAAGCCGGCCTTTAGAATAGAAAGACAGCTAAGGGAAAACTGTCATTTACTGAAAGGAGTAGAATTGGATGTGTGTGTGTAATAATGAGTCTAAAGATGAAAAGGTATTAGACACATATCATGAGATACATAGGAGAAATAGTCCCTTTCCAAAGATCAAGGAATTCAACTGCCAAAACAGGAATTATGGCCCAATCACACTATCTTGTCCCACTGAGAAGATGAGACTGGAACTGGTCCAGGGTGAATAGGAGTCCCTGTCCCCAAGGAGCTTAAAGTTGGTGTGGAGCAGAGTGTAGGAAGAGGTAATTTTAAGAAAATGTACAAAGCTCCTGCTATGGGAACGCTGAGAAGGTGCATCTAATCTTAGGGTGGGCTGATTCTGAGGTTGCCAGGAAGAAAAGAATAGCTCAGCTAGAATTTAACATCAAGTGGTCTGTGGTAGATGGGATGGTGCAAAGGTGGGAAGGCCATTCAGGAGAGAATAGCTAGAGGAGAGGCAGGAAGGTGAGAAATAACGTGTGTAAAAGGAACGGTGGCAATTCTGTGGAGGAAGATTTTGAGGGAGGGGAGGTTGGAGGGAGAATCTGTGGGACACTGTTACAGGGCAGCGAGGAACATACTAGAGAGGGCCATGGGATGAAGCTTGGGGAATGCCTGTTGGATTTGGTAGGTAGGAAGCCAGTGGGGAGCTGGGAGAGGGCAAGTTTGAGTAGAGCAGGGCAGGTGGAAACCAGATGCAGTGACCTAGGAGTGAATTGAAGGTAAGGAGGTTGACAGGAAATGGAGGCTACTGTGCAAAGAGGTGTAGATGAGAAGGAACAAAGGCGAGTTCACTCACAGCTGGAGAGGATTGTGGAGTGAAGGCTGTACTTTTATGCCCTGTGAGGATGAAGTCAGTAGAGAAGAAAAAATTGATGATGCAGAGGGAAAGTGATACTTAAAGATCAGAGGAAGAGGACTGAGTGTTGGCTTTAAATAGAAGAGATGACGTCTGATACTAAGGTCAGGGCATAAGAATAGGTTTCATACGGAATTACGTGAGTAGGAGGATGAGGCTGTTCAGGGAGGCTCATATGGATAGTCGAAATAAGGACTAGACAGTTTAGAATTAAAAGAAAACCTGGGTTCAAATTTTGGTTCCAAAATCTAATAACTGGATGACCTTTGGAAAGTTACTTAACTACTCTGTGTTTCAGTATCCTCACTTGTTGAATGGAGACATTAAAACTATCTCAAAGCATTGTGACAAAATTAAAACATTGATTATTATCCTTGGCATCTAGTAATTACTTTATAATAGTTATTATTATTATTATTATTATTATTATATTGTAAGTATATATGATCAGAACATTAGTGAGTTGTGTTGGAATATACATGGTCTCATGTTTAAGAGTACTCTGGAACCAGAGGGTCCCAGCTCTACCGTACATCAGGGATGTGACCTAGAGGATGATAACAGTATTTACTATTACTGAGATGATTAAATAAATTCATTCATATAAAACACAAAGGATTCCGTAAGTGTTAACTGTAATGAGTATTTTAATTCACTCCTCAGTATATATTGTTATCTCTGTTTTCTAAGGGAGTGGCTCAAAGTGCAGAAGACTTAAATGACTTAGCAGAGCCAGATAACTAGCGAATGGCAGAGTTGGACTAAAACCCAGATTCCTTGTGTCTCCACATTCTAGCCACTTGGTATTAACTCTGACTTTTGACCTACCCTCTACCTTTGATCTTCAGTACCTGCTCATCTGTTTTCTCAATTGCTTATCATCACATACTCTGTGAGCTCATCTTGACGTTCGCTTCTAGACTTATCCTTGGGTCTAGCCAACCCACTTGTTGTCCTGCCCTTGTGACCTGCTCCAATTACTGAATGTAAAGAAGCCCCAGGCAAGTAAATATAAATGTGTTTCACCCAGGGATTTTCTAAAAGTGTGTGAGGGAGGTTGCAGATTCTTCAGAGAGAAGATACCATAACACCTACAAATACCGAAGCTGCATTTGTTTCTGTGAGTGTAGCCAAAGAGATCTGCCCCGGCAGTTCCAAAGATGGTGCACATCTGTGCACGCTCTCTGCGTACACGTGTCTGCATCTCTTTCCCAGCAGCACAGCCGTTGTTTTACTGCAGTACGAGTCAGCACATTGGAAACACCCGAAGACTTACCATTTGGATTGTAGTATGGATGCTTGATGATAAAAGTCTGACCCTGTTTCTGCTCTTGTAGCAAATCTGATGGGAATCTTAGTTTTAAACGTCATATAACATCATGACCTTTCTTTGATGTATCGTGGTGTGGCGGACAGATGTACTTAAGCATCAGCATTCGGAGTATTTAAACTACCCTCCTTTTTCATAACAGGATTAGAAAGGAGAATGGGCCTTCTGTGCAATCCAGCTTTACCATATGAAAGAAAATGTATGTAAAAAGCAGATTCTCCTTATTTAGAAATGAGGTTCTTTTAGGGTCAGGTTTTATTTAATTTAAATACACTTAGGTTTTTCCATTCAAAATGTATCCCCACTTCATGGCCTGAAAGAGTCAAACATTAAAGACCGAGAGAAGAATTCCAATAGCATTTTAAAACAATTAAGCTGCAAAATGTCAATATTTGGACACCTCAAAAGAAATATTTCTTTTAATGAGTGTTAATGTAATCACAATATACTAAAGGAAGGGTTCATAGGGATCATCGAATTCACTAATGTTTTAAAGAAAGGCAGTTTTAGTTCAACTGCTGAGGCAATGTTTTATTTCAACTAGGAATAAAAGGGTTTTATATACAAATGAAATGATTTCACAATATGGGAAGGATTTGGAGGGAGCAGGAAAAACCCTGAAGGATCAGAAATGCTAAACAGGGAATATGGAGGACAGGAATGAGAGGGGAGAAGGGAGAGGGTGCTGTCTGCAGGGGCTTTGCTGTAGATCTTTGGCTGCTTCCGCAGACTGTAAGTTGGAAGCTTTTGCTGTAAGTGGTGAGGGGACTCTCACAGATGGCTCAGGGCCACTAAACACCTTAGTGTGAACCTCACAAAAGATGCACATGGTGGGAAGCAGGGCAGGGGACCTGCCCCATGCCAAGCAGGGAGCGGCAAGGTGTACAGAGGTAAACCACACATGTGCCACACAGAAGGTTTCTATGATACTCAGTTATCCCAAACCCATAGGCTGTGTGCCAGTTGGAGGCCACATTTACTCACCTGAAGTCCTAGGATTTTACGGCACCCTTCTTATCACAAGGAATATTTGATGTTCATTTATCTCAGAGGGGCTATAGAATGGCCCATCTGGTGGATTACATAGCACTTATATATATATTTTTTTGAAAATGTGGGAAATCATTACATCTGTTAGAAGAAGAAATATTGAGACAAAAGAACTTACAAAAGTGTTGACTAAAGGAGAACAAAACATAGAAACTTGGGTGCCCCAAAATTGAAGAGTTGTACCAAATGTAAAGAACTGTCTAAAAATTTCTAATAAGAGCATTTATTCATGCAGCATATATATATATATATATTTAA
>NW_006291549.1:2238687-2238922 GCF_000327345.1 Myotis davidii
AGCACCTACTATGTGCTAAGCACTGAGCACTGTGCTGGTCTCTTCATATGCAGTGGCAGGTAAGATAGGCATAGTTCTTGACCTCATGGAGCATATAGATGAATGCAGGTGGTGATAATGAAGTTTGGTCTGTATTCTTATATTTTTTTAATCTGTGTACTTTATTTATTTTCATTTATTTTATTTTTAAAATTCTTTACTGTTGAGAGTATCACAGATGTTTCTCCCCCCCCCC
>NW_006291549.1:2238959-2247492 GCF_000327345.1 Myotis davidii
CACCCCCCATTTGCCCTCCTCCACCCAGTTCCTGCTCCAGGCCTTCACTACCCTATTGATTGTGTCCATATATATGTAAAGCATATATGCATATAAGATCTTTGGTTAATCTCCTCCCATACCCCCACCCACTTCCCTCCGAGATTCATCAATCTGTCCCATGTTTCCATGCCTCTGATTCTATTTTATTCACCAGTTTATTTTGTTCATTATAATTCTTGCTTGTTTATTTTGATTTTTAGATTCAATTGTTGATAGATACGTATTTACTGCCATTTTTGTGTTCATATTTTTTTATGATGAAAAATTACTCCATTATGAGGCAAAGAGCAAGAGTACCTGAGTTTATAGTGCGTGGGGACGTGACGCTTGACTGGTAACCGAAGGGGAGAAGATAGCCAGGGGAAAACAAGCATACCTGGAAGACTGAAAGACTGAGACCAAGAGAACACCCCAAAGGCCTGCACAGCTCACTGGAGAAGTTGCCAGGAAAGGTCGACCATTGCTGTAGGAAGAAACTGAAGGGTGGGGTAGCATTTATTGAGTTCCCATGATGAGCAACGTGCTTTACATAATCATATTTAATCTTCAGGAAAGCAGATTTTGTTTTCATTTTACAGATCTAAAAAAAAAAAGAAGTACACAGAGAAAAAGTGCCTTGGCCAAGGACACGTAGCTTAGTGCAATCCCAGCTTGACAGCTTCAGCCATTGCTGTCATTAACCTCCGTGCTTACCGTGTCTCCCTTGGAGTTAAGGAAGCAATAACCCACTGCACAAAGATGGCTATTTAAATTACAAACCAAATAGCTCTTAACCTTTAAATAATACCAAATCCTTTTTTCGTGAAAAAGTTTCATGTCTGGTACACAGTCACACAACACATGAGTGATAGGAATATGGAATATATGGGATAAAGAGCACAAAGACAGAATATACTGGAAACCAAATGGTCTTTAGTTTCCTTGGATCTTCAGCTATCGCCTCATCTTTAGGTGAATTTCCTAAATCCAGATCACACAGCCTCTTCTGCATTCTCTTAGCTGCCACACAGAATTCATTGCTTTCTGCTTAGTTTACCTTGTGACCATAGTGATTTTTTTTTTTGTATTATAGTAAGTTTTGCACAAGTCTGTGTCTTCTACAGGTCATAAAATCTGTCTCACAGACTTGGAAGAGTGTGTGGGATGATGAATACGTGAACTCCTAGTCCTGTGAACTACACGCCACAGTAAAGTAGTACAGTGCACTCCATGTATTAGTTGAACGTAGTGGTGAGGTGGTAAATGTGGAACGGCCACCTCTTAGGATAAACAATTGCTAATTTGTAGCATTTGCCAATTTCCATAGTGTAAATGCTCCCCTGACTTCACGCTAACACTGTGATATCGCTGAGTGTGGACTTGGCAAGTGCGGTGCCAGAGCGCCCTTTTAATGAGTTTCTATTCTACACATACACGAGGGGTAAATAACCTCCAGCATAAAAATGTAGTAAGACAGTTAGGAAGTACTGCGTTTGAGTGCGTGTTACCTTTAATATCAACATAACTTATTTAAGTGCAAGTTTATATAAATTAATAATGGCCGTGTTTCATAATTGGTTCCCGAATCCCTGAGAATTTAGCATTGGCCCTCCTGGGCTGGGAACAGGTGGCCCCAGCACACTGATCAGGGGTGTCTATGGCGGGAACTTTTTGTGTTCATCTTTGTGTTTCCAGCGTTTGATACGTGCCCTGGAACTCACAAGATGTTTGGTACATCAATATGTGAGTTTAAAAAAATGAACAAATGCAAATATAAAATCAAATGACTGCTTTATATAAAAATGTCCTTAGATATATCTCAGAACCTCTCTTGGCTTCAGTTTCTTTAAAAAAAAAAAATATCTCTATTGACTTCAGAGAGGAAGGGAGAGGGAGAGAAAGATAGAAACATCAGTGGTGAGAGAGAACCATGGATTGGCTGCCTCCTGAACACCCCTTACTGACGATCAAGCCTGTAACCCAGGCATGTACCCCTGACCAGAATCGAACCCTTGACCTTTCAGTCCGCAGGCGGACATTCTATCCACTGAGCCAACCCGGCTAGGGCTTGGCCTCAGTTTTTTCATCTGTAAAGCAAGGGGCGTGGATGATTTTGACTGACATCAGACTCCCCCTGGCTCTCGCATTCTACATGTTCTCATGACCAGAAGCAAATTCTGAGATTATGTCAACTGTTTTCTTAGCTGTATGCTTATACCATGATGACAACATTATAACTACCTCACTTAGGACCCGAGCACCGAGTGAATGGAGATTCAGAGCCTAATACTTTATCTTGAGCAGAAATTGAAGGCTATTTAATTTGCTTTGGTTTACTGTTGAGTCATTAGGGCATTTGTCTAGATTTGCTGTAACAGCAATGTCATATGCTCTTTTACATTTGGATATAATTCTAAAAGTGACTATTTCTTTAAATGACAGAAAAACCAAAACAGAAATGCCTCATTTTCAAATGTTTCATAAGACTTCAATGCTAACTTTGGAGCTGTGAGCTTAAGGTTAATATTGCCAAGCATTTCCTTGAAAGAGGAGATCAGAATAAACACTAAAGATAATGTCTTGAGCAGAGCGTAAGCTCTGTTTCTGAAACTCATCTGAGCCTAGAACCTCTGTTACGTGGAAAACACAGCACCACCTCATGGGACATTGGTGTTCATGGAACCCAGTTGGAAAAATGCTGCACTTGGTGCTTCTCTCTGATAAATAGCCACGAATTGGGTCAGAAACACATGCCTTTAGTACTTGTTTATATATGTTGAATAATTTATAATTTTGAAGCTTTGTTTTTGTTTATTAATTTAGAATTCTACCTTTCCAGGTGTCATATTATCAAATCCATTAACGTGGTTTGTAATACAAAACAAACACTGATGGTGTACACTGTATTGATGTCAGAGCGAAGGTAGAAAGACAAAGACATTTCCTTGACCAGATTTCCTGAAGATGTTCAGCATGATTTGCCACCTCAGTCACCTTATTTGTCAAATGAGGCAGGTGAATTAGATGAGCCCCAGAGTCTATGGTTTATGCCATTGGCCCGTGTAACCACAGCCTAGGGAGCTCGAGCAATGGAGAGAATTTTGGTCCTAAAGATTTAAACACATTCACAGAAGTGAAGGGGAAACCGGAGAGGAGTTTAATTAAGCTAAATGTTCTGATGTTTGAATGTTGACACACTCCGTCATACTTAGGTTCGAGAGAATTTTTAAAAATTTCCCCCATGGGAGAATCGACTTGATTTACATGGGAGTCCTTTCATTAAATTCAGTGAAGCCTGCAGAACTTGCTAATGAAGGAAAATTATGAAGTATGCTGGCTCAATTTACTTGCTCTTTCCATAATAATTTGGCCTCAAACCATCTTACATAGACTCTAAAGCAATCAGATTTCAAAGAAATTTGCCTCATTCTTTAGCTGAAAATTCAGAGAAGTATGTTTTGCTCTTATCAGAAAGATTATGAAGATATGGAAAAATGGATATGTAATTTCAGTTCATTGTAAGTTAGTTAGGTTATGTCAGACATGAGATTTTTAAACATATTTTTAGATGTCTCCATAGAGCTTTTCAAGTTTTCTGAGATAAGTTACTGCTTTGTCAATTCTTAGAAAATAAGTCTCAACCCTGGCTGGGTAGCTCAGTTGGTTAGAGTCTCATCTCGATACACCAAGGTTGCAGATTTGATCCTTGGTCAGCAAATCGATGCCTCCCCCCCCCCTCTTCCTCCCTCCCTTTTCCTCTTTCCCCACCTCTCTCTCTAAAATCAATAAAAAATAAATAAAAGAAAAGAAGATAGGTGTGGAAGAGATGGTCTTCAGAAATTAGAGATTTTCATGTTGCCCACTCCAATAGTTTGCAGTCAGAGTGATCAATATGAGCATGCAAATTTTATTAAAACCTTCCTTAAATCCCTTTAAAGGGTTCCAGCGCTCTGAGCCTAAGATGCAAACTCTTCAGCATGGCTAGGGGCCTTGCACAGCACAGTGTTTGCCACTCTCATCTTGCAGACCTTAGGAAGGCTTTATTTTGGTTGTTGGTTACTCCCTGGTATCAACAACCTACAGACTCAGAAGTTGAGCACAACACAGATGCTTTATCTACTAAGAACAACTCAGGTTAGCCCTGGGGATGTGCTCATTGTCCACTCAGGGACTCGAGCGGCCTGGGCATCTCCACCTGGAGGGTTGCTGGTTGTTCACCAGAGGGGAAAAGATCCCACCTCAAGCAGTTAAGTGCCCTGGCCTGGAAGAGGCACCTGTGCTCACAACTCATGGCTTAACTAGCCATGTGGCTGCCTCCAACTACTGAGAGCCAGGAAGACAGCCCTGTGTCCATGGGGCGAGGGGGGTCTGCATATCGGTGAGCAGCACTGATGACTACCCCAGCTTCAGGCCCTTGATGTCAGCTCTGCCCCACAGAGCTACACTCCAGCTCCTTTTATGTTGTCGTTAGAGCATCATTCACGTGGTCACTCATTGTGTCGCCAAATCTCTCCACTTAGCCAGTTCACCCATGCAGTTTTCTCATTCATTCTTTTTCTACCTCCTCTACTTTGCAATGATGCTCAGAATATTCTTTCCCTTTCCTCCTTCATCATTCTCTTCTTTTATAACTCAGTGTTTTCATCGCCTCATTCAGGAGGTCTCTGTGTCAGCACCCTGCAAAGCTGACTGCGGGGTCCTTTCTCTGGCCTCATGTAATCCTCGACACCCTGCATCGTGAACACTTAGGACCCATCTCTGCCGTGCGTCGGAGTGTCAGCTCCTGTCTTACTCCCCGTTACAGGCTGAGTATCTTGCATGGGGCCTGGTGAAGAGTCAGTTAGGAACAACTCAATTGCTGTTTGCTGTTTGAATGAGTTTGCAAGAGCTTCTTCCTAGTGAAAAACCTAGTATCATCTAGATATGAGAAATCCTTTTTGTCTGTTGTTTTTTTTTGACGGGTGATTTAGTTTAAAAAATTATGTGAGTATAGGTCCAGTGATTCTATTTAATGAGAACATTTCAGAGATGAGTTTTAGATTTCTAAGTGGCTAAGACTATGTAACTAGCCACTGAGTCTGATGGTATAGGAAATAAGGTTGAGCAGCAACGTGTAAGATAGAGTTTAAATTCAAAAGAAATGTTCTAACTTAATGGCTCATATGAACATACGGTAGAAGGTCACCAAACAATTCTGATTGTTCGATTTTTTTTAACATGGTTTTATTGATTTGGAGACAGAGAAAGGGAGAGGGATAGAGGGACAGAAACATCAATGAGAGAGGCACATCGATTGACTGCCTCCTGCAGGCCCCCCACCGGGGATCCAGTCTGCAACCCAGGCATGTACCCCAACCAGGAATTGAACTGGGGACTTCATGGTTCATGGGTCGACGCGCAGCCGCCGAGCCACACCAACTGGGCTCTGCTTGTTCTTAAAACCCAGCCTGGCAAATACAGGTATTCAACACAAACATTGCCAATTTTCTTTAAATACATCATTCTCTTTCTCCGAACATGTAGAAAATAAAAGAGATAATATAAACATCTCTCTCTCTGAACACCACATTCTTCAGGAGAAACTTTCGACCTGTGCATCAATTATATGGGAAATTTAAACTCTAAGTATAATCCTCTCATTCCACGATGGATACTGTGTGTGGTTAAACTACCCAAGGGGGCAGTTCAGAACACCGATCACTGTCCACTGGCCTGTTGTTTTTTTTTAAATTCTGTCCCACAATTTGCCAGGTTTCTCAGAGGAAGCTCAAGCAGCTCTGAGATTTAACACGATTGTTAAGGCAGACTCTTAAAGTAAAGCATTAGGGATTAGCTCTGAGCCTTATGTAGAAAATTTGCCAGAAAAGTAAAGGGATAACAGCATGTAAGCAGCAAGTTTTCTCACTGCACACATACCCGCACATAATCATTTGCATATAATATTATATGCCTTAACGTCTAGAGAGATTTTTACTAAAGCATTAGTAAACCCTTGGGGGATTAATTTTATGGAAAAGGATCACATCCAAATAAAGGCTTAAGCAACAAATAGTCTAATTCTATTAAGTATTTTAGTCAGACTGTGAGGCCCTACCCTGGTTTCCCTCAGAACTAGAACTGAGAGCAATTAATGCTAAACTACAGTGAGTAAGCTCTGTGGCCAAAATTTAACATCTGCTAAGGAGAGGTGTCCGTTCCACGGGATGCGGTGGAAGAGGAAACCCCTGGATATCTCCAGTCTGCTTCTCTGCTTCCTTAACCCAGGAAATGCACACAACCGAAAGGGAGTGGGTGGAGAGCAAGCTTCGCCAAATAGGACTCCCAGGTCTGGATTTGTTGCATTCGGTCAGCGTAATCCTAGACCTGAGGGATTCTCTGTATAATTACCAAATCCAAACACCACTTTGCAATGTACCCAGATTCCTTCAACTTTACATGTCATACGTAATAACGCACAGTTAACTTTGCTCAAGAATTTTATGCGATCATTGTATCTTGATAGGTAGTTATGTTTGTGTCTCACATTTGTTTAGATTATTTTATGATTTCTTTAGTGGGTTCTTGAAGACATGGAACATGTACAAAATGAAAACCGTAACATTTTTTTTATGACATAGTGTCAGATATCTTATGAATGGTAAAAGCATGCCTAAGCATAATAGAGAAAAACTGCTGAAAAAATGACATGAAATTGCTGGAAAGTTCTCAAGAGTTTATAGATAGCCTAGAGTTAATGTTTGATTTGGGGACAAAAAAGAAACAAGTCAGAAAAGATCTTTTCTAACTATGAACTTAAATGGAAGGTATTATTTGGGAGGTCATATTTATGAAAACTAATACCTAAACTTTTGTCTAAATTATTGTTCTAATGCAATCCTCATCTCAGTCAAGCATTATGTAAGGATTTCAACAGAAAAGTGTTCAACAATTTAAATAAACTGTTATTGAGTCAGTGAGTGGGACAGACAAATAACGTTGACACCCAGTGCTGAGAAAAGGGTAGAGTTACCCCCTGAAGTGGGTGAAGGAGATCACTTTCATGCCCCTGGGAGAAGGATGGAAGATGGCAGGCAGCTGCCCCTAATGCTGGAACTCAGATTCTCCCGATTTCCAACAGGCAGGTCTAGATGAAGTCACTTGCTCTGGAAATCAGCCTTCTCCCTCTCCTGACTGTTTTGCTAGAGAGGTCCAGAGCCTGCCAGAGTCCAGGACCTCGCTGACACTGTCAAAAAGGGAACGTACTTCCCAAGGCCTCTAACATTCAGTGTCTTATACCTCCAGGGAGTAGTAAAGTTCACTGAGCCTGACTCTTTCATTTTACGGATGGGAAACCCGAGGCCAGTAGGGATTCTGTGACTTGCCCAAGCTCATACAAGTAACACAAAAGCCAGACTCTTGACTTCCAGCCCACTGTATTTTCCGTGACACAACACAACACATGAGTCATCTGGAGAAAGGAGCCTAGAATTAGGAGGGTGGGGCAGCAATTGAAGAGAGATTTAGGTATGTAGCTTTGGCAGAGGTCTCCCGCTTAGACAAAAAGGCCATTCTTGAAAAAATGTCCCCAGTGTTAGCACTCAGCAATCTGAAATACCCATTGGGATCTTTAAGCCATCAGGGTAAGAAGGCTCCCTTCTAGAGAAAGAAACAAGTTTGCCCTGGCAAGCATCCCAGCATCGCAGGTGCTCTCCGTGGGACCGCATTCCCGGAAGCTTGCCTTGGCTTGTCAAAGAGAACCCCGCCGTTCAAGGGTCTCCCCAAGATCTCTGACCTGAAGGCCCTTGTGGCAAGACAGAAGGGTGGCTTTGGGAAGGGTGGTGCCTTCTAACAGATGGCTCCCATCTGACCACCAAGTCAGAGCTGCTTTTATGAAAAGGCTGCTGCTTTCCAGGGTTTCTAGCGTGTGCATTCCAAACAGGATCAAGAACATCTGCAGAACTTGGAACCAGAAACACACTGAGGTCATGGCCTCTAGGCGAGCGATCAGCAAATTGAGTCACTGAAATCTCTCTTTTATGAAGCATTAGCTGTAGGTCTGGAAACAGCACTTAGGCGAGCCCATGTGAGTGGAGTCGACTTACCTTCGCCCATTTCTCTGGGTTAGGCTTGTACCAGAGCCTGATTTCATATATGAACTTTGCTTTCCAACTAAGGAATTTAAAAGCATGAGGAAGGAGAGTAGTCACGAGGATGCTGAGACAGGTGGCAGAAGACAGGACCCAAGAGCCCTTACAAATGCCTGTGGTGGGTATTCGGAGTGAAAATGTGGAGTGTGGGTTTCTCCCAAGAGATTTAGATACCTGTGGAATACTTTGATCTTTCATAGCATCTTCCATAGTTGACTGACCAAATATCATGCAGGGGGAGCTTTGTTTTTCTAGCCCTTCCTTGTAATTTCTGTGCCTGGAAAGAAAGGACAAAAGAATGAGAGGAAACTTAACGTGCATGACATAAATTTTACTTTTGAGATGGCATTTGTAGAGATGGCATTTGTAGAAAAGCATCTCTATGG
>NW_006291549.1:2247577-2259027 GCF_000327345.1 Myotis davidii
TCCATTTTCACATATATTATACCATTTCAAATTTTGAAAGCCAAGTGACTGGAGCAAGGGAATGACCGGTCATTATGATGCACACTACAGAGGCCAACCAGCCCGATTGGGGCCCCAATCAGCCACCATGACATCCCATAGCCCCTCCCCTCCGCCAGCCCAGCTCCTGATTGGCCCCCTCACCCTGATCAGGGGCAGGGCCGGCCAACCAACCTCCCATGTCTCCTCCCCCTTGCCAGCCCAATCAGCCCCCATTGGGGTGGGCCGGCGGGACCCCACCCATGCACGAATTCATGTGCTAGGCCTCTAGTATTTAATGAAACTCTTAATTGTAGAATATGACCTTCACTGCAGTTTCACCAAATGTCCTTGAGTAATGGTAATTTGTAGCAGCTGACATAAGAAAGCTTTTTAAAGGTGTGAATTTTGAATGCTAGAAGAACATGCCTCCCTCTCCTCATTTTTCTATTTTCCCATAACTATGGACTGATAAAAAGTGACCAATAAAACCCTGGCTTCTAATTCTTTACCATTTTATAAATAGAGAATTTACCTGTTGAGACCTAACTAGCAGTATCTCAGTAACTCTGTGCTCAGGTGGCAAGGTAAGTTTGCCTGCTAGAAAGGAATGATATGCTTTGTGCAGCTATGATGAAATGCTTGCCTTCCAACTCTTACAATTAGAGTAACAGAAGCATGGAATTCTGTCAGGGGAAGTCTTATTCACTGAATGTTTGTGTCTCTCCCTCTGCCCAAAAGTCTACACCGTGAGCCTTTAGACCAGCGGTTCTCAACCTGTGGGTTTCGACCTCTTTCGGGGTCGAACGACCCTTTCACAGGGGTCGCCTAAGACCATTGGAAAACACGTATATAATTATATATTGTTTTTGTGATTAATCACTTTGCTTTAATTATGTTCAATTTGTAACAATGAAATTGGGGGTCACCACAACATGAGGAACTGTATTACAGGGTCGCAGCATTAGGAAGGTTGAGAACCACTTCTTTAGACTTTGAAAGGTGGTCAGGTCATGAGGGCAAAGCCCAATGAATGAAATCAGAGCCCCTTATAAAAAATGTCCAGAGAGCTCTCACCTGCCTTTAATGTGTGATGGCACAGTGCGAAGATGGCTGTCTGCGAACCGGGTCTCTCACCAGATACCAAATCTGCTGTGCCTTGGTCCTGGACGTCACAGCCTCTAAAACCAGGAGAAGTAAATGTTTGGTGTTTAAGTCCCCCGGGCTGTGATATCTGTGTATTTGTGTTCTATCAACCTGGACACACTAAGAGACGAAGTGAAGGAGGTACCATTTAGTTCAACTCCTTCATTTTTCAGACGGGAAAATTAAAGTTAAGTGATATGACTAAAGACATAATTGCTTGTGGCACCAAAAGTAGAAAATTAAAAGCCAATTTTTTACTCAAGAATTTCTTCATTGAAGGTTTTAAAGTCCCTTTGCTTTTCGTTTGTTTTGAATTGGCTCTTTACCATTATAGAGGTCTTGCATTTAAAAACTTACAAATTTTTGTTGCTCTTAAATTTTACTTAAACACTCAAGGTAAGACTGTACACATCTCCATCTCTCATGATGCATACATGTAAACTCATCAGCCATGGTCAGTCTATACTCTGATAAACACATTGTTTTGAAACTTAGATTTCCACGTGGCCAGTTAAAGAAGCATCTGATTTGGAGTCAGAAGACTTGGGCAAGAGTCTATGAGCTTCCACCCAACTTTCAATTTCCTCAGAGGAAACCTTCCCGCTCTGCCTCACAGGCTCTGTCAAAATTTGAAATGGTATAATATATGTGAAAATGCAAATGCTTTTGCAAGCTCCATATAAAATACTGTACATGTATAATTGTTATTTAATTGTGACCATCATGGACAAATATTACTTTGTTACTATCATTACTTCTGGTCTTTCAATAAGTATAATGCCAGGTGATGAGGGGACAGGATGGATGGATTATGGAGTAAAGCCCCTGAGAATCTAAGGGTAGGAGAAACAAGAAAATTAAAATAAAAAAACCACAAAGAATACATGCTGACATGAACTGGTGTATGAGTACATGGTGCTGGTGGTAGGGAGCTGGCTTGAATTAAGATACCCATCTTGGATTCTAAGTCCTAACCATAGGACTGTCTGAACAGTAGGTTCCCCAGCAAAAGCTGTTAGTGCTGGAGGATCATGTGGGATCAGGGGGAATTGCTTGCAGAGGAATAGCAGGGAGGCCAAGGCAGTGGACAGCTTGAGTCTGAGTCATCCAGAATGACGTCAGCCGAGGTACCCAAATACCTGAGAGCCATTTTCTCTGATTTTCGGAGTCATTTCTAGGAGTGTGTGGAGCTTGTAGAAAAAAATCACTCTGTAGTGCCTTCCTTTCTCTATTAATATTTTTAATAATAAAAAACCCCAAGTATAGTGAGCATCAAGAAACACCAAGATAAAAATCAATCTGGAGTGTAGACGTCGGGAACAGCCTGTAGGTGGTCACGGAAAGAGTAAGAGAAGCAGCATACAGTGAATGTTTCCTATGTGCAGGGAGTATGCTGAGCTGTTATTTAATTTAATCTTCACAACATCCACATGGGTTAGGTACGAAGGTTCCAAATTATAGAATGAAGGAAGGGAGATGGGAGAAAAGCAGCAGCGTGCTCTAGTCCCTCTAGTCCACATGCCAGTCAGGCTTAGAACCCTGATGTGTCTGGGCTCCTGCTGTCTTACTCTCTTTGCTGGGAGGAATCTACCCAAGGGAGAGTAAACAGCCTGTGGACTTTTTTTAGAGGAAAGTGGGGGATTTACATGATAATGATGACCTAATGTTGATGCATTGAATTAAAGTTTAGTTTCTACTAATAGCCCTCTTTTCTCCTGATTCCTGCCATTTCCTTGGGGTCCCCCAAAGCTCGGGCATTAGCTAAGGAGCAGAGGCATGTTGATCCTAGAGCACATTTTATGTAGTGCCATTTAGTCCAAACTGCTGGTGGCTCAAGGAACGTGTCATCCACTTGACATGCATTGTTGTGAGAGCCTCATTGTGACCCAGCAAAATGGGTATGGTTCCCATTTTACAGTCGACAAAACAGTCTCAGGTAGTTTAATATTTCTAACATCCTGCGGTTTAAAGTAGCCATGCAGGGTAAGAACTGAGGGCTGCCTGCCCGAGAATTTTCCCATAGGACCGGGCTGGTCTTCTCAACCCAGCTACACATTAGAAACACCTAGGATTTCAATCAGAAGATCAGATGAGGGAGGACCTGTTCCTCAGTATTTCCCAAAAGAGATTCTAATGAGAGGTTGAACTTGAGAACTATTGTTCTTTGCAGCTACCAATGAAGTTATTTTGTAGAATATTCTCATATCTCTTCAAAAAGTACAGTGGATGAATAGTTAGCTTTTTAATTTTTTTAGCTACTATGACAGATCTATTCCCTTCTGCATTGCTTTGTATGCCAGGTAAACGGTGCCTGATAATTATATAATCTAGTACATTCTGCAATTATTTGAATAGGCAGGCATTTTCCTGGTGTGGGGTAAACATAGAGAGGAGTCAAAGAGGCTCAGTGGGTGTGCATCCGTGCTGATGGCTGTTTCATCTGTGTAGTGGAAGTAAAAAGGCAATTATTCACCATCCAGTCCAGGACTCATATCCCTGTGAATGTTCTTGATGTCAGCAGACACAGGTAACTCTTGTCATAGCTTCAGTATCAGTCTTCCTTCTGCAAGACGGGCTACATGGTATGGCATGGCATAGCTTAAGCTCTCTTATACTCATAAGATTTTTAGCATCATGGAACAAAGAGGCCTTTGGGTAAATAATGTCCCCCAACAACACTTGTAAGATATGCGACTCAGAGAACCTGATGTGCACAGTATTGCTGTTATATCTTCCTTCCCACCCGTGACTCCCTTTACAACTCTTAACACATAGTGAGTAATCATAAACTGGAATAAAAATTTCTGGGATAAAACTACTCTAGAAGAGATCCAGTTGTGTGTGTGTTTAAATACATGTTCTTATTGATTTCAGAGAGGAAGGGAGAGAGATAGAAATGATGAGAGAGAATCATTGATTGACTGCCTTCTGCATGCTTCACCTTGGGGACTGAGCCTGCAACCCAGGCATATGTGCCCTGACTGGGAATCGAACCTTGACTTCCTGGTTCATAGGTCAACTACTGAGCACACTGGCTAGGCCCCAGTTGTACTTTCAAAAATTTCACAAGATGATTATCCCATGTCCCATAAAGGTGCCATGTACGAAAAGTACCTCATGATTTGTGTTGTTAATTATGATGTTAAAATTAATTTCAGATTGCTTGATAACCACCAGGATGTGGTCTCTGAGTTTAAATGGTCGGTATTGTGTGTCAAATTTAAATCAATATACTCAAACTGTGAAAGCTGGCTTTTTAGTAGAATTCGTGATTGAAACAATATTTTTACATGAATTTAACTATGAATATGCTGGAGGAAATAATAACAGTGCACTTTTGCATTTTGTATACTAGTTGGGTAGCAGACACCTGGCATGTGTACACTATTCCATCCTCCCCTGCACCTGGAAGATGTTACTAATTGATAATGGTACTTTATATCCTCTTTTTTTTTGGTTAAGTATGAGTATGGACTCAGAAATTTTGATAACACAGTGACGGCCAATCCATGAGACTTGGTACAAAAAATAAACCCTATTTTTCATCTCTGTTAGAGCAAGTTATAATTTGCAAACGATATTCTCGCCCAATACCTTGTTAATGTTGTTCTTTGCAAAGTTAAAAGCCCTGTAAGATATTAGTGGGGTGATGATCGTTTAAAAGACACAGAGGTCCTCATAGTGGTTTTGAATGATAGGTAGAAACTGCAGGCTTTCTTGCTTTGGAACATGTTCCTAAATCCAGCAGGGGGAGTATCCTGCGCTTCTAGGCCCTGCTTTTAACACCTGCTTAGTTTCAGTGCTGACAGTTTATTTTATAATCCCCTAAAATTGGAAGAGCCAGTTGGGAAAAATCACATTTAGGCCTTACAGGATAGACCATCAAGGAAAGTGGAGCTCAATCCCCCACGACTCACGCAGTCCTACCTGCGACGCCTCTCATTCTTCCCGTGGGTTTGGCACCGAAGTCACATACAGGTCTAATGATGTGGGCTGCAAGCATTTTGTTGGAACTCCTGTTTTTATAACTGAACATGAAATCATCAAATTTTGTCTTGAGTCTAATAGGTTGTCTGACATTCCCCCACCCCCACCCCTGTGCTGGCTAGATTTCAACTTAGGTAATTATATTCAACTTCCCAAATTCCAATATAGTTTATATGGTTCTGTTTCTTTACTTGTTCCCATTAAAGCTGTATTGGCAAGGGAAGACTGTGACATTCCTTACAGGAACCGGCTGGGCTGCCTTTCCCTGGCATGTGAAGTAATGTCCCTTTGCTAAATGGCATCATACCTGTCAGATCAGTGCACAGGTAATGGCATGCTATATAACACAATCGCAGTCTCTTTGTTGCCTCAAAATTGTGCCTTGATATCAGGAATTAGCAAACTGTGGCCCATGGGCTAAATGCAGCCTCCTGACCTCCTTTTGTGCAGCTCTCAAGCTAATAATGGATTTTATAATTTTAAAGCATTATTAAAACACACACACATGCACGCAAAGAAGAATATGCAACAGACTATATGTGGCTTGCAAAGCCTAAAATGTTTACTAACTGGCCCTTTACACAGTTTGCTGAATCCTACTTAAGATGGTCATCATAATAATAGTGATAGTATGAATAACAGTCCACTTACAGAGCACTTACTATGTACTGTCTTAAGCATTCTTTTTTAAAAATATATTTTTATTGATTTCAGGAAGGAAGGGAGAGGAAGAGAGGCATAGAAACATCAATGATGATAGAGAATCATTGATCAGCTGCCTCCTACACTTCCTCTACTGGGGATGGAGCCTGCAACCCAGGCATGTGCCCTGATCAGGAATCAAACCATGACCTCCTGGTTCACAGGTCAAATGCTCAACCATTGAGCCATGCCAGCTAGGCTTAAACATTCTTTGTTTTAACTCAATTATCCTTTATAGAGACTCTGAGGTAGTGTAACCTTTAAGAATGTCTGCAATATGCCCTAACTGGTTTGGCTCAGTGGATAGAGTGTCAGATTGCGGGCTGAAGGGTCCTGAGTTTGATTCCAGTCAAGGGCACATGCCTGGGGTTGTGGGCTTGATCCCCAGTGGGGGCATGCAGGAGGCAGCCAATCAATGAGTCTCTCTCATCATTGATGTTTCTATCTCTCCCTCTCCCTTTCTCTCTGAAATCAATAAAATATATTTATATTTTTTTAAAAAAAGAATGTCTGCAATAATCCCTTCCTCTACATTTATGTCCTTGGTGAGATCCCTTCTCTTAACTAGGGGCTGTATTTAGGGACTTCCTTCTAATGAATACTGATTGTTTTCTAGTAGAATATGACAGGGGATAGAGATTATATACTATACAAGCAAAATGTTGAAGATGCTGCCTCATTTCTTCTTGATAATAATAAACTGTGAGACAAGAGAAATAAATTGGGAATAAGCAAAAAGAAGTCAGGACTTGATGGTTTTGAAAATTCCCAATCTCTTTAAATAGCACATGATGCTCCAGTGAAGAAATGGCTTCTAAGCACAGATCAAACACAGGTCAGGAAAACATAGTCTAAAGATGAAGCCGAGGGTGTGGCCGTAAACCTTTCATTAAGACCTCAGAACGATAAAAGGTTGTAGCCTTGCCTCGGTGTTCTATTCAGCTACACGGAAGGCTCTTGAAAGAAATCAAGGGTGTACCTAACACATCCTCTCCATGAAATAGAGCCTCTGGGAAATTTAAGGTAGTTGTCTCGTAGCCATCTCCGTCAGAGCCCAACGTTAGAAACGGACTAACTTGGAAGAGATTTGTAGGTGTGGCTTTTGTCTCAGGGAGTGAACTCAGAGTCCCAGGAGGCTCACTAAGGTCTTATAACAGTTACATATGCGGAAACATGGAAGCTTGAACTGAGCGGGACAGAGACCAGGCAGAACAAAGACAAGCCTTTGAATCCTCAGAATTCTACTGGCAGGAATCGGGATGGGTGAGGTGTTCAGCTGCACACACGTGCTACCTTCCAATAATAAAGAAAAGATGACTCAGAGTAGAGTGAAAAGCCCGGGGGACATAGCTGAGAGCCATGGAGCATTATTCTCAGGCCTTGAGACCCAATCACAAAACTCTCAATATTTTTTTCTGGTTATATTAGAATTCCTACGGACCAGTGACCCCCGTGCCTCCAAGTTAGCTACCTTTGAAAAGGAGTGTGCACAGTGGTTATCCTAAGCTTGCCTTACCACTGCATGTTGGATGTGTGTGGAGAGGAAACTTTTCTCTTTAGTTTTGCATGTCTAGCATCTACATTTCAAGAGCTGTGCTCAGGACTACATCTGCACCTGGCCCTGATTTAGATAAGATTCTGGGCTTGAGTGGATACTGTCATTAGGTGAAACTTTGGGGGACCTTGGAAAGGGGTGAGGTGTATTTTCCATGTGGAAAGGACATGAATCATTAGGGGTCAGAGAGAGGGCTGTGATAGGCAGCTTCTAAGGTAGTTTCCGAGACTGGTATTCATGACCTTGAGTGTGAACAGGATTTAGTGACTCTTTAAAAAAAAATCATATATATATGTATTTGTATTGATTTCAGAGAGGAAGCCACTGAGCCGCTTGGACTAGGGAGTGACTCATTTTTAACAAATAGGACATCACAGAACTGAGGAGGTGTCGCTTCTAGTGGGCGGTTATGAAAAAAGATTGTTCCTTTTATCCGGGGTGCTCTCCTCTTATTCTCCTCTGCATCACTGGCTCTGGGGAGAGGTAGCTGTTGAGAAGGAGCCCTGTGCAGAGGGACAGAGGTCAGCCAACCACCATGTGACCGAGTCTGGAAGCAGATCTTCCCCTCTCGCAGGCAAGCCTTCAAATGTGACCATAGCCCAGGCCCATGAGTATTATACATCACTAATACAGACAGGTACAGTTATTATCCACGTTTTGTGGAAGAAATTGGGGTGTAGAAACCTATCCAGTGCCATACCACTAATGAGGGGTGGGGCTCAGGTTTGAACCTAAGCAGTCTGTCTCCGGAGTCTGCCTTTTGAATCACAGAATCCATAGAGACTGAAGTAGATGAGAATGTATGTTTGCTAAATGAATGGATAAGCATTGAGTCCCTTTGCTGATGTGTGTGTGGGTGGTGAGCACACACACACACACACACACAGGGATATTCACTGTGAATGTTTTTAGAAAGCAGAACATTCTGGAAACTTCTTTCATGGTGGGGGTACTAGGTACAAGCAGATATTTTTTAAATTGTTCCTTTACTTTCAATACTTACTGACAGTCCAGGCTAGCATTCTGCTGCAACCCGGGATTCCTGAAACACGTCTTTGGCTTCAAAATTTAGGTAGACCATATGAGAGTAAGAAAGCAGATGACAAGGGGACAAGCCCTATAGCTGGTCTCCCCACCACACCACCATGGATCTTTATAACATTGCACGCATTATAAGGAAGAGGTGGATTTCAAATTACTAACTTAAGTAATATAAGGTAGTGGCTTGCTTAGGAAAGGAAGTCACATTGTTAATCATTTTTGTGTTTAAACTAACAATTTTAAAATATTTTATTAATAGGCTTTATTGTTTAGAGCAGGTTTAGATTCACAGCAAAACTGAGCAGAAGGCACAGAAATTTCCCTTGCATTTTCCACTCCTCCCCTCACATAGCTTCCATCTAATACCTTTTAAAATTGAAGCTGAATCACCAAGTTTTCACTCAGAAATCTCCAGTGGTGCCATCGCATATGAATAACTTCATCAGTTTATCAGGTATTAATATGCCAGGGACATGTGTATTCTCTTTGGTTCCAGGGCTACCATAAACTGCTAGGTGATAACTTCAATTTGAAGAATTTAACAAACCACACTACTTTAATTTGCACATTCTGTATGTTTCATTTTTGTACAAAATATTACCAAGGGTCCCAGATTTTGTAGACGTAGCTCAATAAATCGTTACACACTCCCATTTACTTGTCTTCTTCTGAAGAGGTTGAGGAGGGGATGGCGGGACCCTGGATGGGAGTCTGCTCGGGGAGGCTGTTCCTGTCTGACTTCTGTGTTATATTGAAGGCATCTGTCAGTTGTCAGCGTGCTTTCCTGGGTTCCTTTGAATGGGTGTTGGCTGATACAGACCGGACCTCTGGAAATGTGTGTCCCCTCATTGCCGCTCAAGACGACTCCGTGTGTGCATCTGACCAGCTCCTGGTGAAAGAGTGAGCGAAGAAAGCATCGGTGTCCCTGGAGCTCATCTGCACCATCACTTTTTCAATGTCATGATTATATTATGGAGAGGGATGCAGATGCTCCTGGCGGTATAACTTGGACCACAGCTTGTCTTCTCAAAATGCCTAGTTATCAGGGGCTAGGCCCTGTGATGCTCAAAAGGGGGACCATACATCGGAGTGCCCACATCACCACTGAGATTATTAAAAATATAAATGCTGGAACCCCACCCAGGTGTTATGAATCGGGATCTGGGGGCTGGGCCCAGCATGCTGTGCTTCAGCACATGTTCTACACAACGAAGTGTGAGAAGCAAACTGGTGAGTCTGGACTATCGGTTTGATTAACACTGTCACAGTTGTCTGAAATCTGAAAAGCACAGTTTTAGCTCTTCTGGCAAGCACTCCTTTGTTCACAGTAAATTTTTATCTTAACACCTCATTTTTCTCTCCTGGTAGTAGAGGAATATGTAAGATGTGGTTTGCAAGAAATCATTTAAAAGGGGGAAAACGCCTTAACAAGTGGATACTCATATAACTCTATTTTCCCCTGTAGACCATCCTATAATTTTTGTATGTCTACGGATTAATTTTTCTTTTCATTTGAAAAATGCTGCTCACTTCTCTAATTGTAGCAGCTTTAGAATTTAAGTTTGTGTTAGAACTGAAATATCTATCCTTAAATCCCTTCTTTACAAAACAAGCGATTGTTGTCATGGTTCCATGGGACGAACGTCAACTTTCAGTGCCATTAGAAAACAGTTATTAGCAAGCCCTGATAACTGTTTATTAGAGATAACAAGTTATTTAGTCATATAACTTCTCAGATGACTCCATTTAAAAGAAAACAAATATCTCTTAATCTATCTGGGGGTCTTCTCATTAATTGTCGGTTGAACTGTGCCAGGAACTTATCCCCCCATTTCCATACTATTTTAAGCCCATTGCAGATGGGGAGCCTCACGCCAAGGCGGGAACCTTCTTAATCTCCCCTGTCTCTTCCGAACAAGAAGATAATAAACATTTCTGACACACTAATCAGGCACTGGCCTGGTAGTTAATGAACAGGCCAGAGGTGGCCATCAGGGATGTTTCTTAAGAATGTTCATAACGAAAGCTTTTGGCTTAGACCTACATCTCCATAAAAGTGGTGATAAAAGGCTTTGTGGGGAGGATTAAAGAGGACGGGATTCTACATGGCCTGTAGGAGTCATAGGACTCACTTTTCTCTCATTTCGCTCTCCTAATATTTCAGTGGGTTTGGGACGTGTCTAAACCACCCATCCTGCCCCGATCACCCCCGTGGAGCGATAGGTTTCAGGACTTTCTCTGTGGCCCTGCAGGAAAGACCACGGTAAACTAGGAAAGAATGTGAGGTTGGATTGGATGTGGGCACTACCTCTGCCCCAGAGTGAGCTTAGGGGAGTCAAAGATGTCTGAGCAGCTGGCTGGAGGGACGCAGCACTTAGGCCCTACAGGAGGCAAGAGCATCTGTCCTGTGTTCTCCCTTTAGCAGTCCCCCTGCTGATCACTGAGACGCTGTCCTTTAACAGAGACATGTGCCTCCTTTGGGCTGGGAGGTCTTCAATCCTGCAATAATTCCTGCTCCTTTCCCCACTTCCTCCGGATTGTAGCCTAAGTAAAATTTAATGTTACTATTTAGTTGAAGAAGAGTGTTTGTATGGTTAAGTCTGAGTA
The DNA here is from genome assembly GCF_000327345.1 of Myotis davidii. Classification (NCBI taxonomy): domain Eukaryota; kingdom Metazoa; phylum Chordata; class Mammalia; order Chiroptera; family Vespertilionidae; genus Myotis; species Myotis davidii. The sequence goes on from NW_006291549.1 coordinate 2,258,634, forward strand.
TATGCAGAATCTGATTTTTACATATGACATGCAAGGCTTGTGAATTTCAAGCATATTACATAGAAACTAACATGCATTTGCTAATGGACACCATAACAGAAAAGCAGTTTTTAAAAAGCTAATAGACTTTATAGCCAAACTATGTACAGAACATGATTTATGCACATGCTTAAATATTACACACTGTGAACATGAAACAGAATTACCTCCTCTATTTATATTAAGTCTGAAAATCTTTATTGAGCACCTACGGTTTGACCGTTTTGGTTCTGGGATGACCATCCATGATTTGGTCCTCGCCCTTTTGGGGAGATGGAAATTGACCAAGGGCACCAGTTTCCAGTCTCCCCAGCCTCTTTGCTCTTTCTCAGTTCCCTTTCTCTGGTCCTCTTTC
>NW_006291549.1:2259052-2268918 GCF_000327345.1 Myotis davidii
GTTTCCTGTGACTTACTCAGTCAGTGGTGTGACTGGTTTGGAATTCAGTCTAAACTGGCTGCTTCCTGACAGTAGTTCTGACATCCATGGGTTTCTAAATCTCTATGTCAGGATAATTTAATATATTTATAAATTGGCAATTTTCCTAGGAGGGTGGCACTCAATTTGTGGGATTCGTTGAAATCACCTGGAGGGTTGTTAAAACAGATATTGCTGTGCCCCACTCCCAGAATACCTGACTTAGTGGGTCTGGGGAACAGCTCACGAATTTGCATTTCTAATAACCTTCTGGCTGATGCTGGGGCTGCTAGTCCTGGATCCACTGATTTAGGAAATGACGCTGGGAATAGTTTGTTCGTGAAGGTCTCTTTCTTTGTAGAATAATTAAAAAAGGAAAATGTGTGGTATGATATTTTCTCAGAATGATTGACCATATGTAGTTAAGACCCCCAGGATCCTCTACTTTCTCCAGACTTCCCTTAATCTCCAGGAAATGCACTGTATCTGGCTCATTAACACTTAAATTTATATTCCTGTTGGTGGATCCAGGGTGGCAGTTGGCTTTCAGGTTTTATTTTCATTGGGTGGAAATGGACTAGTCCTATGGAAAATCATCTCTCCAGATTTCTCCTGCTGGGGGGATTGTGGCCATCTGTGCATAATATTGCAGTTTAGGACACTTGTGTACTTTTTCTGTGTTTTTTTATTTTTGCATAAAAATTCCAAATAACTGTATGTACTTAGTCTTCAAAGGCTATTTTAATTATTTTCAACAAAAGCAATCATGAAATATGCTAAACAATTTGGACATTCAAACATGTAATAATATAGAGACTTCAGAAGAAAGTAGTTTGGATAATTTAGTTGTTAAAAAGTTTCAAGTTACTAAACGATCATGTTCAGAGAGAAAAGGGAAAATATTTACTTTTCATAAAACTGAGATATTTAATTAAAATGTCTTCCTTCCCTCCCTTCTTTCCTGTGTGTTTTAAATTGTTTTGTGTCTGATTACATCTTAAATTGATCAAATACTTTAATATAGTTTGCTGCTTAATTTTTATTGGTTACAATGGATTGATAATATTCTATGTCTTGATAATTTTACCTGTTTTATAATGTTGGTGGTCATTAAAACAAAGTAATTTTGTTAAAATTAAAACAAAGGAAAAAACAATGCTTTAAAATTGTACAAATATTATTTCCTTATTCCCGACCCTAAGAGCCTGTGATAAGTTCTTCATTTGACCCCTCCAAAATTAGTGAATAATATTCTTTCAGACTGAGTCCGCTCACTATACTCTTCTCATGAGTGAAGCCATGGTTTGTTAGAAATGTAGATTCATTCACATGGTGTCACATTCATGGTAAGAAATCACTTACTGAAGTTTACTAAGTGCTGTAAATGTAATTTTGGCACCTAGTTTCCACTTTTTTCCAAAGCTCCTGTAGTTTTCCAAAGTCGCCTTCATATATGGAGGAGGGGGTTAAGGAAGGCCCCTCTATCCTCTGTGCTTCCTGGACACAAGACTAGAAGTATGACTCTTAGCAGGGGTGGGGGACATCCAGCCCACAGACCATATGAGGCCTGCAAAATCATTTGGTCTGGCCCTGCCAAGGTATTAGGGGTGAGTTAATTAAATGTTTGACCAAATAGAGCAGGCTGATTATTTTTAAGTTGATAGTTTTGTATGGCTCATCAATGACATGATAAATATCCAAATGGCCCTGGGGCATAAAAAAGGTTCCCCACCCCTGCAATGGTAACCTCTTACTAAGACAGAAATGAGAACAACCTCTCAACATGGTTCCCCAGGTGTGAACTTTGGGACAACCAGGTTTCACATTTAGCTCTTACTCTGTCCACCTTAGTTCCATCTTTGTACTTTGTACTGTGATAAACATCTATCATTTGAACCTCTTATGCATACCCATTAGCTTAAGTTCCTTTAAGGAGGAGACTGCCTTTACACATGTCTGTATCCCCATGTAACATGTGTAGCGGGGCTTCAATATGCTTTTATTGATTATTTTCCTTTTTTTTTCACTTTCACATAGATTGTCATAAAGTCCTCTTGTCAAATCATGTTTTACCTGTGTTTTCTCTCTTTGCATTTCTCTCTCAGCGTGAGAGGCTGGAAATCAACGCTAACAGCTCTTACAGGGTTTCTCCAGTATTTTCTCTCCCTCTTCTTCAATTACGTCTTTATTTCTTTCATTTCCTTTCTATAAACATATTTTTGTCTTTCCCACCTTGAAATAATCACAGAAGCTTTTGTTTGAATCCCTAACCCTTTCAATTAACGCTCCTATTTTCACCCCTTTTACTACCAGCCATCTGGAGAGAAGTGCCTCCCCTTTCTTATTCCTGACCCTCTGGCACTTCAGCATCTGCCACATGCCTCCACTAAAGCCACTCTTTTTATACACTGTTCTTGACTTTCTCATTCCCAATGCAGATTCTCTCAAGCCACTTGTTGTCTTTCTTGCCACTCCCCTCTCTCAGCTCTCTGGCCAGGCACCATCTTGATTCTGTTCCTATTTCTATGGACCATTCTGTCTCTCATGTCATTGTCAGTTTATTTTCTCTTATTTAAATGTGGATATGCTTCAAGCTTTTGCCTCCCATCTATGTCTGTTGTTTCTCTCTGCTCTTTCTTCTGTTCGTTTCACATGCCCCCATGATTCAATGTTCACCTTTGTACCAATAACTCCCACATATTTATCTCAATCCCACAATTTTCTATCAAGTTCCTGGTCAATACTTCTATCTGGCTTGTAGAAATATCCATTGGGGTTTGTCAACAGGGTCTTCACATAGGCATATATAAACATAAACTCATCATCTTCTTTCCCTTCTCCTAAACCAGTTTTTCCTCTTGACTTTTACTTCTACACATCTATGAGTAAAACTATCATTCTTTGAGTGAACTTAGCTCAAAACTTCAGTACCATCTTTGACAATTTCCTCTCCCTCTTCATCCAAATCATCAAGTCCTGATAGTTCTGCCTCTGTCACTCATGCCTTCATGTCCACTCCCACTCCTGGCTCAGTCCTGCCTTAATTCACACTTGATCGATTGCTACCAAGATTGTATATGTAGTTTTGTTTCTGTTTTTCTCTATGTTATACTCATTTGAGCCATCCTGAAGACTTCTCCTACTCTTATTTTTTTGTATGGCAAAGGTGGAAATTTATTGAACAAGTATAGGCTCCCACATGGGGAAAGGGAAAGAATCTCACAGCACCGATTACCACATGGGGAAGCGGAAAGAGTCCCACTGAGTTCCTTTTCCACCTTATAAAGGCTGCAGATCTTTGTGCCTTGATATCCTCCTAGTCTTATTTTTATAAAACAACACAAATGTTGTATTCTTTGCTGCTCTGAAAATTTTACTCTTTAAAGACCTGTGTTTAAATGGTCACCTTCTCAGTTATGCCTGCCATGGTCATCTTATTTAAAATTGCAACCTCTTTTATCCTGGATACTCCTATTCCTTCACCCTGTTCTATATTTTCCATATGGCACTTCCTACCTTCTAACATTACTTATAGTTTACTTACTTATTATGTTTACTGTCTGCTCTCCCCACTAATATTTAAACTCTATGAGGACAGATGTCATTGACTGTCTTATTATGATGCATCTAGAATGGTGTGTGATATCTAGTAGGTGCTCAGTAAATAATTATATGTTGCATAAGAAAGAAATTTACTTATTCAACAAATAATTTTTGTCATGCCAAGTACATGCTAAGAACCATTCTAATTATGGGGATCTATAATGGAAAACAACACAGACTCGGTCCTTGCCTTCAGCTAGCTTATGATCTAGTCAGGAAAACCTACACCAACATAACAATGAAATGAGATGAATGTTTTGCTCTGAGAATGCTGAACTACTGAAGGGACCTTGTTTGGGAGGTTTCCCTGAACAAATGTTGCCCGAGCTATTACTTGAGGATGATTAGGAGTTGGCTATGTAAAGAATGACATTAGAAGGAAGAGACCTATTCTTGGCATAGCTTAAAACGTGACTAGTTCAAGGAATAGCAATAAGCAAATGGCTGAATTACAGAAAGTGGAAGGAAGGCTGGTTCTAAAAAGAGAAACAGGTAAAAGGCTGGATAGGTCTTTTTAAGTTCTTCTAAGGAGTTTTCACTTTCCCCAGAGGCCAGTGGCCTCTCCGCACACCCTCCATTTCCCCATGAAGGTCTTCCAGTTGACTTTCCTTGTCAACAAATTGGAAAAATACTTTGTAAAGAAGCATGCGCTTGGTCACAGTAATTCTAGGTATAATATCACATTTTTATTTTTGTGACTATAGAGCAAACACAATTCTGGCCATGGTATGTTGGGTTTGGCATTAACCATCAACTTGTTGTTTAAGTAATATTCACATCTTGCTTTAAACAGCATAGCACAATTTAACATAATTCTGAAGAGTAATCAGCTCAGTGACATGTATTGGGAAGGCAAAGAAAATAGGTTTAGGAGGTATCAAATATCTTTCTTGGTGAAGATTTGCTGTGATATAGGTCTCCTCTGATTAATTTTGTGTTAAAATCCTGTATTCAGTATAGAGGCCAAAACCCAGACCATATTATTGACAGGGGATGAGGTTTGCTTTAAATTTTGTTATTGCTTTCCTTTTAGACCCTTTCTCTTCTTTTAGAATTCCCTTATGGACACATTAGTATCTTTCTGGTTACCTAGAGGAACACTCAACCCCATTAGTACATGGCGTTATCGGTTGTTCACCTGACTCCCAGTCTGTGCTCTCTGCTACTAAGAATCTCATACTTACTCCTCTGTCCAATCCCTTTTGAGTCTGCCTAGGTGATTTGTTAACTGGAGTTGATCCTTGAACAACTCATGTTATAGGGATATTAACTGTCCTCGAAGTGGAAAATCCACGTATAACTTAGCCAACCTCAGCTGACCCTGGAACGTGTGGGTCAGTTGAACTCAGTGGCTCAATTGAAAAAAATCTGTGTACTTATAACCCCACAAAGTTCAAACTAACATTGTTTAAAGGTCGATTGTAATCTTTAATAATGTTCATTCACTCTGAGGCCTTTATGGCTGCTCTACCTTTTGGAAGTATTTGCACTGCACATGATGAAAGATGCATTAAATCAATTCGTACTCATGAAATTCAAGCTTCAGTGCAGCTGAGTTGGGCAAATGTTGTTTCTAAGGGAAAAATAAGAATACAAGGTGGGGCTTGTTGTACACCCTTTAATTTGATCCTTGCGTGTCTGATACTTGGTCTGTCTCTAAGACCTGCCAGTTTCCAGACTATCCAGGTGATAAAATGTCACAAGAGCTTTACTGTTTCCTGCGTGTTTGTGGCAGGCTGCCCTGTTTGGGGTGAATCTGCTTAGTTGCGTAGAGTGAGAACATCAGTGTTAAAGGTGGAGGAGCTCCAGTTCCTGACAATCACAGAAATTGACTTGTTCCCTAACTTCTTGGAAGCTTTTTCATTTCCCTCCTTTTCTCAAATGCACTTCTTTCACAGAGTATTAAATAAGTCTTAAATGATTATCAAAGTATTTCAAAACGATAAAGCATATACAAATAGGAGGTGTTATCTAAATGCTTTCTTTTAGCGTTCCAAAGATTTTATTTGTATAAGATTTAGGGTGGCTGTGCAATGAAGAATTCAAGCCTCTTGAAATTATGTATGTAATAAAATTTTAAAGGCATATATTTTTATTTATTTAACTGGAACTCACAGTTATAACTCCTTACTTGACTAAAGTAAAATTGTTTCATATAAGAGAAATATACTCTCTCTAAATAGAATGTGCAGAAATAGCATCTGAAGATTTATAACAGAAACAAAACAAATGGTGCACAATGAAAATAAGCATGTTCTCCAGGAAAAATGTCCCTCGCAGGCCTCAGAACCCTGACTCTGCTTTTGGATTTGTCTGGTGTGGCATATGTACCAAGAATCTCAAGTATTTTAGGGTGATATAATCTTTTATTTTAGTGATCATGATATATGAAATCAAAGGGGATTTGCGAGAGTGTGATTCAAAACCTGGCCCAACAAGAAGTAGTGTCCATGGGCGTCAGTGACCTGGCCTGACCCAGCTCCTGGGTTGCTACCATCCTGGCCTTAATTATGCATATCCATCATTGGATGTGTCAGCCACACCTCTGTCATCAGGTAGACCATCTGCTCATGCTCCTTGCCCATGGGAGCCTTGGTTGTTCATTCCAGGGTGGTTATTCATGGGACATTTCAAAATGGTGTTTTTGGCTGTTGCCCTTTGCTAGGCTTCTGGGGATCTTAGAATAGTCCACTCTCCCTATACTCCAAAGCCCAAACCAGCATCAAAACTAAAACTATTCCTGCCAGCATTTCAATTAATTAGGAAATTAAGAAGGCCCTAAGCTCCCTGAAAGATCAACTTGCAAAGAGTTTTTAAAATAAGTCTGATTTCAAAAGTATTAAATGAATTGGTAATTAAATAGCTTTCAACCTGATGGCAATTTAATATTTTATTGTGACTTGTAACTTTTATATCTGATATGTTACCTACAATATTTCAAAGGGAAGGGTGGAGAGGGATGACAAGAGAGTAGAGAAATCTGCTGAATGAAGTGGCATGACCTGGTGGAAAGAGAACTGGCGTGCGCTCGGCCTGCCTTGGGTTTGAATCCCGGCACCACTAGTTCCTTGGTGTCGGATTTAAAGAAGTTACCACTAACTCTTCACATAGAGTTTTGGAGATGATTGATTAAGTAAGGAACATAAAGCACTTAAAAACAAGGTGCAGAATACAGGTTACTTTCACTTCTTCATAGGAATAAAAATGTTATGGAGAGACCGTTGGCTAAAATATACTGATATCATAACTTCCCACACAGCAGGTCAGCTTTCTGACAGTAACTACCAATGACAAAGCTGTGAACACTGAAGTAAGTTAAAGAGTGGACGGAGCATCTGCTGTAAAACTTAAGAACTTCTCTTCGTAGGAATAACAAAGCACTGGTGCTGTAGCCTAACCAGGTACTTGTGAAAAGAAAGTAGAATCCCAGGGCCTCCCAGAGAACAGCAACAAGGAAAAGTTAACACCAGCTGAGAAATAACTTGACAGAATAAAATATGACACTAAATTGCCTGGGTCATCATTTTAGGAAAAGATGCTGCTAAACTTAACAGAATGGTTATCTCATGTCATTAAGAGAAGACTGGACTATGTTTGGTGTGTTTTATAGTATAATATCATGCAATGATTAAGATTTGGATTCAGGATGGAGCAAAAGTAGGTTTACAATTCATATGGAAAATAATACAGTCATTAATAAATAATAATACAAGAATAAACTTTGTGTTTCACATACTCATGACTGTAAATCTACTTTTGCCCCACTCTGTACATAGTTTCATTTATTTTTCTGGATGATGTCATGATGTATAACATCACATGGATAGACTAATAAGATGTTACTATATTTTATTTTCCTCTTAATTATAAATAATGTCTTCTTATAGGTTATGTAAAAGAAAATATCTCCCTCAAAAAATCATAGTAAGTCAAGAGAATGTTCCAGTAATTTTTCAGGGTTCAAGAATTAGCATGATTAAAAATGGAACTCCCATTTGACCCAGTAATTCCACTTCTAGGACTACATCCCAAGAAATCAGAAACACCAATCAGAAAGGATATATGCACCTATGTTCATAGCAGCACAATTTATAAAAGCTAATATTTGGAAACAGCCTAAGTGCCCATCAACAGATGAGTGGATTAAAAAGCTGTGGTACATCTGCACAATGGAATACTATGCTGCCATAAAAAAGCATGAACTCTTACCATTCGCAACAGCATGGATGGACCTGGAGAGCATTATGCTGACGGAAATAAGCCAGTCAGAGAAAGATAAATATCACATGAACTCACTCATTTGTGGAATATAATGAACAACGTAAACTGATGAACAAAAATAGATCCAGAGACACAGAAGCATCAAACAGACTGTCAAACCAAAGAGGGAAGGAAGGGGAGGGTGTGTGTGTGGGAGAGGGTAAGAGATCAACTGAAGGACTTGTATGCATGCATATAAGCATAACCAGTGAACACAGACAGTAGGGGTGTGAGGACATGTGCTGGGGGATGGGAGTGACCTGGGACAGGTCAGTAGGGAAAAGGGGGACATGTAATAAATACTTTAAACAATAAAGAATTTAAATTAAAGAAAAAAGAAAAGGAATTTTAAGACAAAAAAATTAGTGTGAGTGTATTATATTTTATAACATTTTTTGTTATGGGATGGAGTTTCTTTCTGTAGAACAAACATTTCTCACAAGGAGCTTTTCTTCTTTTATACATTGAGCTAACTTTGTTTCCAAGGCTATTACTGGTGGGAATTTAAAAAATTTATACTGGGAAAACTGTCAAGTTAACCCTGCGGAGACACATGCACATAAACACCCAGAGAGAAACTTGATCATTTCATCCCAATTTCTCTTAATGATTATTATGGATCAAAAAGTGTTGTTAAAATTAAGATTTTAGGATGACTGTTTTAAAAAATTAACTTTATTCCTGAGTCAGAGTAAAGATTAGGGAAGGAAGGCTGGTTCTGAGGATCTTTGTGTATTTAACTAGCTAATCAGATGTGAGGATCTGATTTTTCTCTCTTCTTGGCACATGGAAACTGGCAATTTTCCTCTTTAGGCATAAGCTGCTATATATGACAAAATATATATGTAAAGGGTAGGGTTACCATATTCCCCGTTTCCCAAGGGCAGTCCTGATTTATACCTCATGCCTTGGCATTTTGTCCGGGTTAGTGTTTATCCAGTATTTATTTTATTTTTTAACTAAGTGTTATTAATGTTGTATTAAACATAAACCAGGTTGGGTACTACCACAGCCTCATTCAGTAGTGCGTGAGATGCATTTCTAGTGGATGGAGTTCTCCCTTTAAAATGTGGTTAGTTCTGAAAGACAACTAGGGAGGGCTACTTCTTTTCCCAAAGCCCTTTCAGATTCAAGGTAAGTAAAACCTCCCTTTCAATGACAGCATGATCTCTGATTAAAAAATCACACAAGCACTCCTGGACATGAGTAGATAGATAGGGAGAGCTAAGGGCTTCTGCTTAAGCTGTGATGGAAGAAATTCTTTGTTTGTTTTATCAAAAACAAAGTTGAAAGGAAGCATTTAAAGTTTTCCCACTCTTTCTGAGTATATTGTAATAAACAGTTTGTCTCTGAATGAAAGCATAAGAGGAAGTCATTCTTTTGTTGAAATATTAGCATACTTTCATACTGGTTTGTAACTATTTTTTTTAATAATCTTTATGATATTTTTTTAATTTATTTTTTTCTTTATTGATTAAGGTATTACATATCTGTCCTTATCCCCCAGTTGCGCTCCCACTCCCCCACTCATGCCCTCACCCCCCTGGTCCCTGTGTCCATTGGTTAGGCTTATATGCATGCATACAAGTCCTTTGGTTGATCTCTCCCTCTTACCCCGTCCCTTCCCTAACTGTCCTCTGAAGTTTGACGTTCTGATCGATGTTTCTCTGTCTCTGGATCTGTTTTTGTTCATCAGTCTATGTTGTTCATTATATTCCACAAATGAGTGAGATCATGTGACCAACTTACACCATACACAAAAATAAACTCAAAATGGATAAAGGAGTTAAACATAAGGTGGGAAACCATAAAAATATTAGAGGAACCTACAGGCAGCAAAATCTCAGATATATGCCAAAGGAATTTCTTCACTGATACAGCTCTTAGGGCATTGGAAACTAAAGAGAAAATAAACAAATGGGACTACATCAAAATAAAAAGCTTCTGCACAGCAAAGGAAACCATCAACAAAACAAAGAAAGCCC
>NW_006291549.1:2269208-2277797 GCF_000327345.1 Myotis davidii
GGAATACTACGCTGAGTAAAAAAGAAGGAGTTCTTACCATTTGCACCAGCATGGATGGAACTGGAGAGCATTATGCTAAGCGAAGTGGAAGAAATTCTGGATGCTGCCATCCCTGCTGTCCATGTGGTTTCCCAGCTAGTTGGGCTGTGGCCCAGGCACACAAATTGCACACACTTGCAGGCCATCAGTATTCCAGGGCAGTGGGAAACAAAGTAAATTACACATTAGGGGTATATGAAGTATGTGTTGGAAACAGAGGTTGAGCAGTCCTGTCATAGTGCATAGAGAGAAATCGGAATACTTTTGCGATAGTGATTTTGTCATTTTGGCATGGTATAATTCTATACCTAAGCATTTGTTCTATCCAGGTAGTCAGAATTATTTCAGAGTTATCAGAAAAAATTCCTACAACCTGAATGGTTCATTGTTCCCATTCTTCTTTGGTTCATGTTTCTTTGTGGAAATGAGGTAAAATTGAAAATAAATTTTAGGGATTAGATTCATGAAAGCCTAAAAATGTGATTTCTATGTAGATGTCAGAAGACTGCCCAATAAGGTATCCCAAAAGTCTGAGGTTCAGTTTAAGTTGTCATTTTGTTACTGTTTTACAATATTTTTATTTAAATCATTTCAATTACCCCATTAGAATCGAATTCATTTGAAGTGTAATGAAAATATCCATTTCTCAAGCAACTGGTAATAACTGAGAAATGTGTGGAAAATGCTTATTGATAATTACTCCCACTAGGGGGGCTGTAGTGATATCAGTAATGACATGAAAACCAAGGACACCAGTCTGCTGAGAAGCATCAGAAGCTATTTCAGAAATTCTTAGCTACGCTAAACAGATTTAACAGAGCTGTGGAAAGTGCTTTTATCATCAGTCTGTGAGGCCTGCATTGTTATTTAGAATAAATGGCCATTTTCCTAAATTAATTTAGCTCATTATTTCAAACTTATTTGTGCAAAAAGTGAAGCAAAAAACTTGATAATATATTAACTCCATCAGCAGGAGAAGACTTTTTGCAAATGTTAAATGGTTGCAAATTTTGTACCAGTGTAACCAGCTGCTTCCAATAGAAAAATATAAATTAAGCTAATTCCAGTAATGGTTTGCTTATTTTTATTTAATTTACTAGAGGCCCGATGTATGAAATTCGTGCAAGAGTAGGCCTTTGCAGCCCCAGCTGCCTTGGCCAGCCCTGGCTTCTTCCGGAAGGTGGTCTGGGTGGTTGTTCCGCTGTTCGGCCTTTTGATCAATTTGCATATTACACTTTTATTATTATAGATGGAATAGAGGTAAACATTTGGAAGTTCATTCTGTTGAAACACTTGACACTATTGTAAATGCTATTGTAGATTCAGTTAAAAATAAAAATACAGCGATGAGATTATTGATTTTTGCCATAATAACACCACTACACATGTTGGTGGAGGACTGAATCAGTCTCAGAATGGCCTTGTTATAATCAGAAGCTTATGGAGCAAAAATTACATGGAATTAGTTGGGTGTTTATATAAATTGTAATTATGTCCAAATAAGCAGATGGTCTACCAGTTGCTATATTCTACCAATTGACATGAAAATTGTAACTATTAAAATTTATAAATATTTTGTACATACTGAGTTAGAATACCTGGTATACAAAGCGAACTAATGTTGAGTATAAAAATGAAGCAAAACATTTAGCGTGGTACTACATGCTTCCTCTCCTTGCTGTCCATAAACCGGATTTTAGGAATGTTTGAAACTTTGCAGAAGCTCTTTGCATATCAACTAAAATCACATTGACATTTTTTGTAACTGAATATTCTAAATTTGGGTTATATTTTGTTCAAAATCAGTTGAATGAAATCTTTGATCAAATTATTCAGTACATGAAATGCCTTTTTCTTAACCTTTAAAGTTTTTAATGTATTGCCATTGCTAAAAAAAGCTTGTGAACAGTAAGAAATTAATTTATTTTTCCACAAATAAATTAAACCATGAAAGCTTAAATGTTGTACAAATTATAAATCATGGAAATAGTTACAGTTCATGGCAAAAGTCTACCTCGCTTAAGTTAAGGAAAATTGCATAAAATAGCAGATACTAAAATATTAGGATTCTCATTCTGATTGAACTTAGCAAAATTAATAAATTTCTGACAGAGAAAACTAAAAAATAACATTTACTGAGTATTCCTGGACCAGCTCATTAATCCTCACGACAGTTCTCTGAAATGGGTTAAAATGATCTCTTCTCTAGATAAAGACACAAGGGGTTGAGAAGTCAAGTCACTTGTTCAAGACCATCACTAATAACTGGTACCTGAAACCAGATGTGTTTGATAGCAAAGTACCTCTCTTCATTATTTCTCTCTACTGCTGCTGTGTAGTCAGGACTGTATCACAGTTATCACAGAAAGATCTTACAACTCCAGTGGTTCACTGTTGCAGCTCTAATTTAGTATGTGTTTCTTTCTAGAAGTTACAGTATTTTGGAGAGATTAGACTCATGAGAGGCTGGAGTCATAGCCTATTTAGTTGTCAAAGGAGTGGCCAATAAGACATACTTAAAAGTTTTGTAGATCAATTTAAGTTATGGCTAATCTGCAGTAGAGAAAGAGGAGATTTTCAGGTGGCATCTTTCCAAATTTGCGCTCTTCAAGATCTCCTTAACCTTAGAAATCTGCCAACTGGGAGAAAAACCTCACAGGGAACCTGTGTAAATGTTTTGTGATAAGGAGTGATTGAAGCCAACATTCATAGCTGGGTAATTAAGTGAGAATTCTTCCTGTAAAGCAAAAACAGGAGAAAAGAAAGTCATGAAATGAGAACTTCTCCAGTCTAGCAAACTTGAGAGGTGGAAACTGTGATATTGGCCAGTCTTTTTCAAACACGCCATACATCAGAATTACCTGGGACACTTAAAATAGTATATATTCACACCCCCCCCACCCCCCACCCCCGCAAGGAAGACTGTATCTGAACTCTATCAGTGGGTTCCATATATGTTTTCAAGTGTTTCTAAGGTGATTCCTTCATCCACCAGGATTAGGAACTATTAGGGCAGAATACTCTCAAACTGCTGCACTTTGGTTAGATGAAGAAAAAAAAAATTACCCTGGGAAAGTAGTTCAGTTCCTTCTTAAAAAATATGTATAGATTTTGGGAATATTTAGAATCCGTGAGACTTTCTAGACTAACTAGACAACTCAAATTATTTTACCTCTTTTTCTAGAGCAAGCAAAAGATAATTTGAATACACAATAAGAATAATTTCAGATTTTAGTGAATTCTCCTGAATTATACATTAGCATGATAGGTAAGAAAGGAATGTAATACCAATACTAAGAAACCTTATGGACATCCTCTTCCTTCATCCCCCTTCATCCAGTTTCTACTGAATTTTTACAACTCTATGATGCCTGTCCTCATGTGTGTACCTCCTCCCATGCAGTAACTTACTTCCTACCATTTCCTTGATTTGTCACCCTTGGGAACCTTTGTCATTTTCATGATCAACAACAAATATTTATTAGGCACCTGCTATGTGTAGGCTACTGCACAAGGTATAAAAATAGGTCTAGTCATTTCCTGTGGAGAGTGGACTTTGATCTAGTTTGGAAGAGAGGTTATTCACCAAGACCAAGTGCCAAGTGGCTAAGGACCAAACAAACAGATGGTGAGAAAAAAGAGATTACAAAGGAGTAGGCAGATGCTCTGTGGAGTAGCTGGGGCTCAAGTTGGGCCTTGAAGGAAATATCAGGTCTCACATTGATGGAAATGAAGAGGGCATTCAGCAAAGACCAAGAGGCAAGGAAATTAATGGTTCTCTATGAAACAAGTAATAAACCAGGTGGTAGGATGGTTTAATTGTTTTCCTTGAGGGTCGGGTCGCAGCTAGAGGGTTAGAACTAGTCTTTATAGCTTTTGACCTGTGTTTAGATGCAGGGAGTTTAAGGTGGAGGACAATGTTAATAAAAGATTCAACTAATTGGATTGGCTTTTTTATTTCTCCACCATTTTCTTCTTATTATCAAATAATGAAAGATTAAAAGACAGGGAAGACGAGTAAATTTGAGTTCAAACTGCCAAGCCAAGTCATGGTGTCAAGTGAACTTTCTCCCAACTCTAGAATCAAAGAACCAGAGCATGTTAGGTGCCTTTAAGAATATTATTCTCTCCCTTCATTTTACATTATTTGAATTGATCTAAGTCAACGCAGAAAGTTATTAGCTAAGTTATGCCTGGAATAGACATCGAATGGCTCACATTTCAAGGTCTTTTCCTCTGCAAAGTGTGGCTTTCCTCAACTATGTAACATTAGAACGTTTTATTCTCTTTTCAATTGCCAAATTGTGACTAATCTGAAAAATTCCAACTCATTTTTACTCATTAGATTTCTTACTTGATCTCAAATGTGAAGCAGTGGGGAGTAGAGGTAGGAGCTCTGTATGACATGGGAGGCTGGGTTCCGCTGCAGGCTCTGCCTTCTGCTGGCCTGCAGTACCTTAGGCAAGTTCTTAGAGCCACAGAGGCCCGTGGGCCTCATCAGTGAAAAAAAAAAGGAGGTTATATCAGAAGGGTGCCAAAGTACTAACGTCTTTATTTGCTCTGAATTTAATAATTTTTTTTCATGGTGGAAGTGTCACTTGTCAGAAAGTTGGTCTGCACCACAACTGAGTCTATGTAGTTTGAGAACTATAAGATTTATTCTCTTGCTAAACATTCTGATGTGGTGGGTTATTCTACTACTTGTCAAGTATTTCTTAAATCAGCAGTTGGAGTTGGCATTAGTGAATGGGGCACCAATGAGTATGGCTCTGAAGCCTCAGCACAAAGAAAGTGATTTTGCCTTCTTTTGCTGACTCGAGGCAAATTCAGCAAGAAAGAAAAAATCTGCAGAGATGGTTTTGACTAAAACTTGGCATTTTGCTTTGTCGGGTCACAAAGATACCCATTCATGATCAATGAATGCTTATTAAATTAGATGAATGGTTAAGTCTAGAGGGAATTTCATTGCCCAAATACAAAAGCACTGCCCTTCCATGGACATTCTCACGTATAGTGATAGGTTGTAGCTTTGTGGAGTGAGTTTAACTCTATTTTACCCTCGTACATCTTGGTCATTATTTTCTATGGATCAGGCTATCTGCCTTTTTCTAAATCCTTGGATTGTTTTCTTTATTTTCTGTGTGATAAGTACAAATATGTTAACATTTCCATCAAAATCAAGACATTTAGAGCCAAAAAAAAATCCTTGTTCTAAAGAGAGGAGAAAATGAAAAAGGAGAGATGGAGATACTGGAGAAGTGATTTGTAACTAAGAGAGTTGTAATACCTAATAGCCATTGTGGAGAGAATCATCTCGTTCCTGAGCGATGATTCCTGGATAACTATTTCTTAGGGTTTAAATCCATCAAATAAAACCACATGAACTTTTAAGGAAATGGGAAGTTGAGGTTCATTATGGGAGGTGCACATCATAAAAGAAATGTACTAGTTAAGATAGAGTTTGGCTGCAGTAATGAAGAGACTCAAACAATAGTGGCTTAAGTAAGGCACCGATTTATTATGTCTTACATAATAGTCAGCTAGATGGTTTCAGACTTCTGTGGTGGCCCCGCACTCTTGAGGGACACAAGCTTTTTCTTACTTGTTGATCTGCAATCCTCAAGTAATGGCTTCCATCTAGTGGTTCGAGATGGCTGTTCTCATCCTGGTAATCACATACACAGTTCAGTCAGCAGGACAAAGAAAAAGAGTTAGATAAGCTCTTTCCTATAAAGGACATGATTCAAAAGTTGCTGCTCCTCCTCTTAAAACACACAAAATAAGCTTCAATATCAAAGAAATATCCAGGCAAAACATCAGTAGGACTCAGGTGGAGACACCCTGCTTCAAGGTATCAAGAGGTAGTGACTACAGGAAGCAGCTTCCGCCCATACGGCTTCAGAAATTAATGGAAAAGATTGGGATTATTGAAATCAGGAGATTAGAGAATTGGCTTTGTGGTGCTGAAACCGGGACCTCTGAGGAGCGGGTATTGGTTAGACCACCTCTTGCAGTGTAGGTGGGACCATAAGGCTAGTTTCCTATGTGTTTGGGAAACTGCCAATTGAATCTAGCTGAACTGACAAATCTAAAACTGGCATACCAGTATATAATCAGATATAGATGCAGGCAACGAGGAATGAAAAATGACTTTGAGATCTAATATTCAATATGACTAACACTGAGAGAAGTATTTCCCTAACTACTCGATTTGGGGATAAAGATGAGTTCAGTTTTTAGATTGTTGATTTCCAAGAGGAATCACCCAGCAGGCAGTAGGAGGACTGTGGAGGATAGAAAATGAAGATAAAGACATGAGTCCTCAAGTAGAGGTCAAACTTGAAGCCCCAAGAGGAGATGAGATCAGAAACTGTGTGGCAAGAGGAACAGAGGGTTGAACACGTAATTGTCAGAATTGCTCCGTTTAGGAACATCATGCTCCTAGCATCATCGTCTTGGAAGAGTTGTTAGATTTTTTTATTTGAAATGCCGCTGCTCTAATAATGATTATTCTATTGTATCATAGTATTTATCAGGGCACTAGGGCTCTTATCTTTGAGTTACTCTTGGAACAAAAGTTTGTTTTTATATCCACCCACATTTTGTTTATTTGCAGTATGTACAATCTTTTTGTTTTTTTCTTTCGTTTTTGCAAGTCACTGGTAATTTTAGTGTTAATAAATTAATTTTGAACAGTTTGATATTTATAAGAAAATTGAAAATATATTACAGATAGTTTTTCTATTATTTAAAGTATTACATATAGTATTACATATGTCTCCTTTTTTCCCCATTGGCCACCCCACCCCCCAGCACATATCCCCACCTCCCTAGGTTCTGTGTCCATTGCTTATGCTTATTTGCATGCATACAAGTCCTTTGGTTGATCTCTTCACTCCCACCCACCCGCTCCTGCCTTACCTCTGAGGATTGACAGACTCTTCGATGCTTCTGTGTCTCTGGATCTATTTTTGTTCATCCGTTTGTTTTTCATTATATTCCACAAATGAGGGAGATCATGTGATAAACCTGCATCCGTTTCCCCTATTATTAACACCTGGCATTCAGAATGCATTACATTTACTCATCACTTCTCTTTAGGCTCCTCTTGGCTATCAAAGTTTCTCAAGACTTTTATTGTTTTGGAGAACTTGATAGTTTTGAGGATAACTGGTCAAGTATTTTAAAAAAAAAACACCCAGTTCCTTTAGTTGAAATTTGTCTGATGGTTATCTCATGATTAGACCGGGGTTGTAAAATTTGGGGAGGGAGAAGATATCAGAGGTAGCCATTTTTTATCACTTCATATCAAGGATGCATACTACATCATGACTTATCAATCTTCATGTTGACTTTGGCCATATGACTGAGATTTTGTTTCTCAGATTTCTCCATTGCAAAGTTACTTTTTTCCTCTCCTTTTCCTACTTCACTTTTTGTAAGGAAGTTGCTATGTGTTGCCCACACTTCACTTGTAGTAAGTTATTCTCCACTTCCTTGAGCATGGAATATTTATATAAGCATATAGTCTTTTTGTGATCCCATTTCTGATTCCACCTGTTTTCTTTATATTAAAATGTGTGATTATACAAATTTCATGTTGATTTTTATAAATATACTTCTTTATTTTACAAAGATAAGAGAATGGGTGGATTTCCAATTGGTTTTATGCATTTTATAACTATTATATACTGGAACAGGAAAAATATATTAATTAAAAACGAAGGAAAACCTGAATAAAGCATGGACATTAGGTAATAATAATGTATGGATACTGGTTCAATTGTAACAATCTAAAGTAAGATGTTAGTAGTAGGAGAAATTCAGTATGGAATATATGGGAACTCTTTGTACTATCGTCACACTTTTCTGTAAATCTAAAACTATATTCAGCGGAAATATTTATTTTTAAAAGGAGACTTAAGGAATGAAAATTTCTGTTTAAAAAGCAGGGAGGTGTCTACAGAAGACATCCTTAGTTACCTACCTCCTTCCTTACCTGCTCTGTTCACACATCTGCTCTCGCTATGCTGGCATGTTCTTTAGAAAGGCTGGTACAGCCCAGAGGGTAGAGCCCATGTATCAGTTTCTAGGGCTGCTGTGATAGAGCACCGCAAACTGGGTGGCTTAACATGACAGGAACTTATTCTCTGACAGTTCAGGAGGCCAGAGTCCAAGATCAGATTGTTGTCCAGATTGGTTCCTTCTCGAGGGGTAATCTATTCCATGTCTCTCTTCTAGCTTCTGGTAGTTGTTGGCAATCTTTGGTGTTCCTTGGCTTATAGCTCTTTCACTCCAATCTCTGTCTCCATCCTCACTTACCTTCTCCAAGTCTTTGCTGTCCCTCTTCTTTCTCTCATAAGGACACTAATCTCATAAGGATGATCTCATCTCAAAATCCTTAACTTAATTATGTCTCCAAGACACTATTTCCAAGTAAGACCACATTCAAACTTAGGACTGTGTGTGTGTGTATCTATCTATCTATCTATCTATCTATCTATCTATCTATCTATCTATATATCCATATATATATTTATGGGGGACAGC
>NW_006291549.1:2278431-2281868 GCF_000327345.1 Myotis davidii
CTGGCTGAAGAGATAAACAGTTTGGGGTTTTCTAGAAAAGTTTTATTGCTCTTAAAAAGTAACAGAGGGACACTGGTATATTACAGATAAAATGACTGGAATTATACAGCCATTTTATGACCATGTGGGTCATAATGATAAAGCCACTATATGGAGAAGGGCAGAGCTGAGTCAGAAAGACACAGAGCCCTGATTGCACTAGGCCTGAAGCCCCCCTTTTCAGACTTCTTATTCTCTAAGGGAAAAAAATGTCTTTATTTTGTAAGACATTTGGGTTGGGAACTTCTGTTACTTGCTGACAAAGGAAGTGCAATGGATACATTATCTACATTTACATATTTCCCAACAGAAAATTTAATGTTTCAGTCATTTAATGGATACATTTAGATAGTGTTTGAGTTTTTCTCACAACCTAGTATGACATTGAGTACATAATAAATTGGTGTTAAAATCTCATCATATAGAAGATATAGATATCCAGTTTAAATTATTAAAATTAAATATATGGTGTTTTAAGCACTAATTAGTATATTTTAATATAACAAACACTTCCCTTAAGTTTACTTTTAAATTTTCTGATAAGTGGGTTATCCTTTCTATAAGCAATTTCAGAGATCTGGAAACCAATTTACTTGAGTTTTCTTATGCCTATATCAAGTTATTAAATACTTGGGTTGGTGGTCAGTATTATGCCAGCTTCCAAAAGTGGCTTTTTAATAAAAATTCCCGTATAAGAATAAAATGTAATTCCATTGTTATGTAAAGGATTCTACCATCAATTCAGATGACAATACTCAAAATTGGTGTAGCTGCTTCTATGTTGGAAGAATCTCCTTATTCCATCAAAATAAACCCCCTGTGAAATAATATTGGGGCTTGAAATATGTTCTCCCCAAATAAGGCTATTGCCCACAAAATGCTGTGGGAGGTCTAGACTTTTGTAGATCCATTTAAGTACTGATTTTCTGGCTAATTTTACTTAATTTTGTTTTATTTTCAGGCTAATTATATTTTATTACTATTATATTGATATTATTTACTGATTTTATTTTATTACTGATTTATTTTTATTTTTTAAAAAGAGAGGAAGGGAGAGGAAGAGAAAGAGAGAGAGAAACATTGAAGTGAGAGAGAAACATCATTTGGTTGCCTCCCATATGCACCCTGACCAGGGATTGAACCCGCAACCTGGGTATGTACCCTGACAGGAAATGGAACCAACTGTCCTTCAGTGCACGGGAGGACATTCCAACCAACGGAGCCACACTGGTCAGGCCTTTATTACTGATTTTCTTGATGTAAACTTTTTGTTAGTTAGTGTGACTCTTTTCTAGGCTCATAGGAATATCTAAAGGGATATTATGACAGGTGGCACGGGCGGTTAGGAGCCCAACTCACCTCTGTATAAGGAAGAGAATGGGAGGTGAGGGCTGCATCACCATGGGAACATGATTGGGGTTCCAGTTTCCATGTCAAAAAGCTTGTTGCAGTAAAACTAGGAAATCCTTTTGTAATCCAGGTGTTGGTAATATGACCATTGCACATGAAGTGTGATGTGACATTCCTTTCGACACACTGGAACTTTACACTAGTGCTTTTAGAATTCATTCTAATAAGTGAAATCACTTTACTTAATCCTTAAAATATCCAGACTGTAAAGATCGGTCGTCATTTATTGTGTTGCTTTAGGCTGGAAGCTGATGGACCACATGGGAGGGAACCATTAACGAAGGGAAAGGTAGAAATACTTGGGATATCTTACCAGGGGTGGATCTCAAGGGACCATTTCAGTGGCATGAGTCTTGTTGAGGTGCATGGCTTCAGGCCCAGAATTAGGTTCTCCCTAGAGAGTGAGAAGGGTGGAAGGATAGAGACAATACTTTAGATTTATTTTTATACAGGAAATTCCTGGATTGAGTGGACATTCTTCAAATATAGTTAGACTTTTTATTCTTTGCATTTTGTAATTAAATGGCATGTATCTATCAAATCACTCCCATATAGATGGCAGAAATAAAACAGATGAGAAGTTCTTGTTTTGAAGCTTTTGGAAAGACGAGTGATTTTGTCAGAATTTTGAATCACATCTATAGTCTAAGGCAGCTATCCTATTTCTCTCCCTGTTGATTTGTCTCCTTAAACAGATGCTGGGTGGGCCTAAGCAGATTTCTCATATCTCATTGGTTGTATCTGTTGATCTAGGAAAATATATAGAATAGCACCATTATGCTAATTGAAAGATACCAATTGAAAAAGACCACCTATTGTCTAATTTCATTTATATATGTCCAGGATAGGCAAATCCATAGAGACACAAAGTAGGTTAGTGGTTGCCTAGTAGAGAGGGGGAAGTTGATATAAATGTCCTAAAATTGATTATGGTGATCATTGCACAATTCTATGAATATATTAAAAGCTACTTAATCGCACAATTTAAAGGGGTGAATTGCATGACACATTAACTGGACCTCAGTGAAGCTACTAAAAATGTAAGATATTGGAAAGTAATAATTTAAACAGGGATTATATAAAAAATAGGATAAAACAGCCATTCCCAACTTTTTATTTTAACAACCCTTTGTCTAAACATCTCACAAGGTAGCTCAATATACAGAGGAACATAGAGCTCCTGTTTATATGACAGATGGAGTGCAAGTGCCAGTAGCTCTTCACCTCCACCTATGAAAATTATTCTTATGCTTACTGGTTTTACTCTGTGAGTCAGACAACAAATATTTACTTAATAGTTACATTTGTAGACATGGCCCTTGCCTATCTGGAGCTTAGCGTCTAGATCAGAAAACAGGCACTAAATACATGAGCACCCACATAAATACATATTTTGCACTGATGTAAATGTCCTGCAGGAACAGAACAAGGTGCAGAGCAGGAGGATAATGGAGCGGGGAGGCTCTTCGGAGGCAGTGGTGTTTAAGTTGAACGTTCATGGGTGCGTGGGAGTTGGCCCAGTGGAGAGATGGGGCAGAATGTGCCTGCAGAGGATCCGGACTATGTAAAGCGCAGAGGGCAAAGTTGCTGGACATAAGAGATTTGGGGTTAGGGAGGCCTGGCTTATTAGACGTAGGGTTCTGGGTCTGTGCTCACAGCTCTGTGATGCTGATGAGGCCACTCACCGTTCTCTGTGCCTCAGGTGAAACGTGAGGCCACTAATACCTCCTTGTAGTGCTGTCCTGAGGATTAAAGCTGACTCCATAAAGCAGTTTTCACAGTAGAAATTGTATTAGCATTATCATTGTCATCGGTATTTGTTTTACTTTATCTTTTGAGGAGTCTTATGTTGTTTCCTGGTTAGTCCAGTCATGTTTTGTGCTGAGGTTGGGGAGGTGGGGTGTGTGTCGCATTTTTAGACGTCAGAGCGGGACATCCTCTGTACATTCTATTAGAATCAGCACAAATCAAAGGAAAATAGTTAAAAC
>NW_006291549.1:2282002-2283666 GCF_000327345.1 Myotis davidii
CCCTTTGGCAGTCGAACGACCCTTTCACAGGGGTCGCCTAAGACCATCCTGCATATCAGATATTTACATTACGATTCATAACAGTAGCAACATTACCGTTATGAAGTAGCAATGAAAATAATTTTATGGTTGGGTCACAACATGAGGAACTGTATTTAAAGGGCCAGAGGTTGAGAACCACTGTCCTAGAGCTTATGAGGGGACGCGGAGGTCAGGGAAGGGAGAGGCATCTACTTCAGTGCTCCTTATGTTGCACTTCTATTTTTCTAAAATAAAAACCTCTTTTGGGGAATTAAAATTTTTCATGGTCTGTCCCAATTAAAGAGATAAATTTATTCCCAGAAATTATAAGGATATTGGTTCAGTATGTTTCATATGTGACACTGTATTTTTCAAAAATTTTATTTATTGACTTTAGAGATAGAGAGGAAGGGAAAGGAAGGGGGAGAGGAACAATAATTTGTTGTTCTACTTACTTATGCATTCATTGTTTGAGTCTTGTATGTACCCTGACGGGGATCAAACCCTCAACCTTGGCATATAGTAACGATACTCTAACCAACTGAGCTACCTGGCCAGGGCATGCGTGACACTGTCTTAATTTTTAAAAAAACATGGGATATTTTCTGATTTCATGAAAAATTGTACATTGTAATAATCATAGAATGTACTCCACATTCTTTTTTTAAATCGTCATCCAAGGATACTTTTTATTGATTTTTAGAGAGAGAAGAAAGGAAAGAGAGAGAGACAGAGACAAAGAGAGAAACATCGATCGGTTGCCACTGTAACATGCTCCGATTGTGGATTGAGCCTTCAACCCGGGTATGTGCCTGACTGCAACCTTTTGTTGTACCTGATGACGCCCACACCAACTGAGCCACCCAGCCAGGGCACTGCATTCTTAATTGTCAACCATTCTAGACTCATTCTGAATATATTTATTTCAACATTGCTAGTCCAAGTCTTTTTGTTAACAAGAAAAAACAAAACACAACAGAAACCATGAAAGTCATTATGATTATCCATCACTCCCATGCTGCAACCATTTATCAGTTCCTTGAACAAATATTTACCGAGCACTTACAACGCGCTGGCTCTGAGCAGGCTTCCAGGGTGAAACATGGGCAAGACTCTGGTTACTCTGGTCTGCATCTTTCAATCCCTAACAGTCATCAGACAGTGTTTTTTTGAAGTGAAGGTGTCTTTTTACTTTTTCTATAACTGTTGGTCACAGAGTTCAGTATTTATGACATTTGGACAGTGCTCTGATGTGTTAAAAGTGTGGAACAATGGCATGCTACTTTTTTCTTTCAGTGTTTCAGTAGCATATATATCTCCAGATATAAAGAAATACAGATATTTATAATAGAAACTATTTGTCCATGTATTTTTTACAATTTTATTTTTTAAATACAATGGACATACAATATTATATTACTTTCAGGTGTAAAACACAGTGATTAGATACTTTTATATTTTACGAAGTGATCTCTGCATTAAGTCTAGTAGCCATCTGACACCATTCATAGTTATACAATATTATTGACTATATGTCCACATCTTTTATACAGCATATTTTTATTACACACACACACACACACACATATATATATACACACACACACACACACACTCTAGGAAATTGGAGCACATATACATAC
>NW_006291549.1:2283783-2286075 GCF_000327345.1 Myotis davidii
ATACCTTGTATATATGCAGACAAATATATACAAATATACACACGTTGTAGATGATTGAGAACTTCTGGGAAATCCGAAGGAGTAAAATTACATGCAATCCTAACTCCAAAAGATACCCTCTTTTAATATTTTGGGTTATAGCCTTCACATTTCATTGTATACATATGTGTTTATGTGTTGTATGTGTGTTGGGGGAGTGGAACTACTATTTACTGAGTCTTTTTATATTTTAGGTACCATTATACTCAGTGCACAGGTTTTCTCATTGAATAATCCGAGCGACCCTTGGGAGTGGAGGACAATTTACAGATGAGGGGACTTTGACTTACCCATAGTCTCTCAGCTGTTATGTAAAAGAGTTGGGGTGGCATGCATGTGGATCATATTTTACAGAACCCCTTCCGGCCAAGGCTGCTTTATAATATGTGAAGTTGGTTTTGCTTTTGTTTTTTTAAAACCAAGTCCTTCCATAGGAAAGGTAACTGTACTTGTTCAACTGTTACTTGGAACTTCCTACCAAGTTCTGCTGAAGGATGTCTATTTTGACAGCAGGGCATGTGCCTGGTCCCCGCTGGCACTGCAGGAGAGAAGGGAATGGATTTGGGGCGTGTGGGCACCATGCCCTAGTGCAGTGATGGCGAACCTATGACACGCGTGTCAGAGGTGACACACGAACTCATTTTTTTGGGTGATTTTTCTTTGTTAAATGGTATTTAAATATATAAAATAAATATCAAAAATATAAGTCTTTGTTTTACTATGGTTGCAAATATCAAAAAATTTCTATATGTGACACGGCACCAGAGTTAAGTTAGGGTTTTTCAAAATGCTGACACGCCGAGCTCAAAAGGTTCGCCATCACTGCCCTAGTGGGATGGAGTCAGCTCAGGTAACCTGCCTCTCCCTGCCCTGGGCTCAGATGCAGCCCAGTGTATCCTGTGAACAGTCTCTATTGCAAAGTTTTGCTAAAAGGCAGAGTAAAGGGCAAGACTTTTCGTATCTCAACCCAACTCTGAAGTTAGTAACAGTGCTCTTTTTAGCACCTAGTCATAGTTAGTTTAGTAAAAGCAGTTGTGTAGCTGTTCTTACAGACTGAGTTGTAAAATATAAGACTTTGGTCCTCACAATCATAGGCAGTTTTATTGGTTATATTTTCCAAGCATTTGTGTATCATCACTGTACTTGTGTTCCTTTCCCTCGTGTGCTAAGTGCTGCCACGCCCAAGTCCAAGTGTGTAAAAGCCGGTCAGCCTCATTGTGCTTCCTGCATTAACGTTTTCTCATGGAAACTCTAAAAGCTCATCTGAAAAACCCTTCTATAAACCGTAAATGATCCCCTAAGACCTACTTGAATGACTACACACTAAATGCTGAATGTAAGTACCAAGGCCAAAGTGATTTTTGCTTTTTCCAGGGTCCCCTTCAAAAATTCCGCGAAGTCTTTCAAAGCTACAGCCACAAGGAATCTAGGTGCATGCTCGCTTCATCTGCGCGTCACCTAATCGTTGGGGGCTGTGTTGCAGAGCGTGCCGCGCATAAAGTCCGTGAGTCCACACGTGCCCCTGGCAGCTTAGGCTATTTACGATAGAGAAGAATGAAGAGGTAAATTAGGATGGAGCTCTGCTCTGGTTTTAAATTTCCCAGACTTTACAAGCCCAAGTTATTCTTTCGCTATCCTGACAAGGTTTATTATTCAAATATTAGCTTGAAGCCCTTGTGAGGATAATCAGATTTTATACCTATGCATTCATGTTTAGTTCTTTTTCTAAAATAAAGTCTTTCTTTTCTTTTTTTCCCCCCATGTTTAGTTTTTACAAAGTTTAAAAACACACCCACTAATCTGAATTGCTCCTATGGCAAAACACGTTTTTTTGAGAATTTCACTGCCTGAGCTATTGACTGGATAACACTGGCAGGGCACGGGTCTCCCAGGAGCAGCTGCACATGTCGCCGTGGGAGGGGAGAGGGGCCTGTGGAGCTGTTGAATATTTAGGAGGGGAACATTCTTTCCTTCTCAGCTGGAGAAAAAAACCTTTTCTCTCCTTTGCACTTCTCCTGAAATATCAATATCAGTCTCTTACACTTAAAAATAAAAAAGAGAGGGTCTTCATGGATTGGTAGAGTCAACATCATCAAAATGTCCATACTACCCAAAGCAATCTATAGATTTAATGCACTCCCCATTAAAATACCAACAGCATATTTCACAGATCTAGAAAGAACTCTCCAAAAATTCATCTGGAATAAAAAACAAACAAACAAACAAACAAACCCGAATAGCTGCTGTGATCCT
>NW_006291549.1:2286942-2288933 GCF_000327345.1 Myotis davidii
GTCAGTCATAGAAAGATAAATATCTCATGCTCTCACTCATTTGTGGATTATAATGAACAACATAAACTGATGAACAAAAACAGATGTAGAGACAGAGAGGCATCGATCAGATGCTCCAAACTCAGAGGAAAGGCAGGGGAGGGTGGGGGTGAGGGGGAGAGATCAACCAAAGGACTTGTATGCATGCATATAAGCATAAGCAATGGATGTGGACAACAGGGGGTGAGAGTGAGGGCAGGATTGGGGGATGAGGGGACATTTGGGGGATAAGGACACATTTGTAATATCTTAATAAAGGGGAAAAAGGAAAAAGTTTTCTCAAAGTTATGAGTGCTGATATGGAGGTGGAATTATTATTTCATTATTTTTTTAAATCTATTTTTTTAAATTGATTTCAGAGAAAAAGGGAGAGGGAGAGAATGATAGAAACATCGATGGTGAGAGAGAATCATTGATCTGCCCTCTCCTGCACAACCCCCACTGGGCATTGAAACGTGACTTCCTGGACCCTAGACCACTCTGAAGCACTGAGCCACACTGGCCAGGCTGGAGGTGGAATATTTACTGAGCAAGTATGAATGTCTTCTGTGAGGAATAGGGAGGCAGTCTGGGGCTCACTGAGTGTGCCATGGCCTGGACAAGAGCTTGTTTCAAGTCCTTGCCTCCTCAGTGTGGGCTCCATCAGGGCCATCTACAGCAGCTGAGAGGTTAATGTTCCCGCAGCCCAGCTCCCTGCAGAAAGCAGATGAGTAATTCCACCTTCAGAGGGTGACCTGCTGGCACTTCCTCACACGTTCTCAGTATAAACAATGCGCAGGGAGCTGGTTATTTGTTGGCAAGGTATATTTCTGTGGGAGGTAAGGAGCAAAAGGAGAGGCAATAAAAAGAGACTTAGATAGTTGAAAACTACAAATCTCAACGTGGCAAGCAGTTCAGAGCATGATAGCTGGCCAAGAGGAGGAATCTTAAGTGCACAAACACACGTCTAATCTCTGAGACCCTCCAGGTAGATCTGCAGCGGGGAGAGGCCTGCTGCATTTCATCTTGCGTGTCCTCTGGACCCCACAGAGGAACCACCTCTGGGCTGCCGCTCACATTTCTGCCTTCACTTCCTCTCGGCCCTTTCCCCAGTTGCCCTTCTCCACTTTTTATCGGTCTTCCTATACATTTTTCTTGGAAGATTGGAGCCTGACCTAGACAAACCATTACTTTGTAATATGTCTGATTCTCTTTTTCATCAGCCAGGAATATCTCATGATGGACCAGATTTTAAGGGCACCTGGACACATACAGCTCTGCTTCACCCTGTCCTCGTGCCTGGGAACCTTTACGTCCATTAAACCAGAGACCCCTCTGCCCCACCCAATAGGCAGGCAGTAGCCTCTGTGGAGGGGGATATATCTGAGAGCTTGTACACCACAGACTTCGCATTTCTCCACACAGAGCTATTCTGCACTTAGTTATCCTGTGGGTGGAACTAATGTGCTGTTTTGGGTCAGGTGATTTTTTCCTTCATAAAGGGAAATCTCAGAATATCATAAAGGAGGCTTAACTAGTTCCCTATCTAAGTCATTTTTGGGGAATTGGTTCTATGGTGTTAGTCTAAGGAATGGCTTTACAAACATCATGCATGAAGTAATAAATATGTTTGGTTTTTTTAAGTGAAGAGCTCATTCTCTTCTCCAAACATGATGGCGAGAAGCATGTTGCTTACATGCCTGTGAAGATTCAGGGGAAGTTGGCTACAGGTAGCTTTGCAAATTTCCTTACCCCAACTGAGGGGTATTTGTGATCCAAGTGTTAAAAACGGGGGAGAAATCATATAAGTGAATTCAGTACCTAATTCCCTGACAGAGCAGATAGAATGATCCTTTTAAAATGAAAACCTGTGGCCTGACCATTGTCTATAGATCATATGTGATCTAGTCCCGGTCCAAAATCATGTCTCATCACTACCACTCATGTTATCTGGGCTGCAGACCTACCTGCTG
>NW_006291549.1:2288950-2315600 GCF_000327345.1 Myotis davidii
TTCAACCCTTAGTCTTATTTAGATTCCCACATTATCCATCTTCATTGCTTACAGCATTTGTTCTCTAAAGTATTTATCTCACGTGTGAAGGCATGGCCATCTGCATGGTTGTTTTTCGTTGTTTACCTTGCTGGGCTATACATTATGATTCCTTGTCCATCAGTGTATCTTTGCACACAACACAGAGTATGGTACACAGAAATATCTAAATAAATATTTCCTGGATAGAGGGGTAGAAGAATGGATAGCTGGAAGAATGGATTGTTGAAAGGGATAATGAATGGAAGAATGAGTGAAAACATAGGAGAATGTTTAGAACAGTAATCTAGAATAACATTTTTGTTTCTACCCAATTAGCAGTCACCTTAACTACAGTTCAGGAAATACTCTCCCATCCCTAGATGCCAGATGAATTTATCTTCTGGGTGCCTGGATATGACATTTCTATGAAGAAAAGAGATTAATGGGGCACACTGCCTTCTTGGGGATCTTTGTTTAGTACATAAAGGCCCTATTTACTTTAGTCATTATCCAATCACAAGATTGACCATTGAAGAGAGAGTACTGCATCTCATTGGTATGCGTGCCATTTGTTACATTTCGGCATGTAATGCTCCAACATTATGTATGTTATGAACGTGATTTTTTTTTTCAATGAAAAGAACTATAAATGAGGATTTGGGGATGAATGGTCTTTCAACGATACAATATAAATACTGACATTGCTCATGTGAGGAAACTGTGTAAAATCCTACACATTTCATGGGTCTCACTGATTCTTTCCAAAACAGAGAACTTGCTTTGTCCTGATGTAGTAAACGCACAGAGAGACTATATGAAAACATTTTTGTCTGTACATCTATTGTATTTCTACACCATTTTATTTTATGAATAAGCCAAGGAGGGATGTTTGCCTCTCATAAATCTTTTACAAGAACAATTCCAGCAAAAGAAACTGCAGATGTAACTGCCAGTTTTAAGTTTCTAACAAATTACTCTGCCAGCCCCACATGAGCTTCCAAGTTGAAAATTTGCAATGCTGGGAAATCTCATGGAGATTCCTGCATTTCAGCTTTGGGATGAACTTTGCCAGTGATAAAATCATGTTCTTATTTAAGCATAAGGAATGATGGCGTTTAATGTTAAGATTAACCTTTCCTACTTTGTCCCTGTCCACTATCTTGCCTTCCTTTGCTTCCATCTCAAATGTTCCAAGTTTTCCATTAAATTCTGTGCTTCCTTTTCTTGGTGGGTATCACAAACACAAACCCTGATGTCAAATGTAACACACATCAGATAGTGTCCTCAACATTAATTTTCCCACTGGATTGTTAGCTCCTTGCAAAGATAAAATATACATCACCTTTGTATCTGGTATTAATTTTATACCATATATTTTGTAAAATTTTGACCTGTGTATAAAATTGTTACCTCTTAACATAGTACAGATGATGGTGACATAGAAGCATGCATATTCAAGCCTGGAGAATGATATATATATCTCATACAATATATTTTTTGTTAGGACTTTGATAGACTTCAGCAGAACATGGGATTTTTTTCTCACAGACACTACTAAAGAAGTGGCTATTTTTACACACAAATGAACATGACATTAGGTTCAAAGACCATGCATAAAACAAGTACAAGGTCTACTCTTAAATGATTTCTCTTGACCTTGTGAAAACTTACCAAGTGATGTTTGTGTCCCATGTTTTTATAATTTCTAAGCTATAAATGTGGATTTCTACCTCACCTCATTAAATTTTGAAACATTACAGTTTGGAATTAAATAAAAATACAGAATTTGGCTTGATTTTTTTAGCCTGTATTATAAATCTTACTTTGGTACCATTTTAAGTTCTCTTTATGTGCATTTTTTCTCCTAGCTCAAAGTCCTTAACAAACCTTCTTTTAAAAAAATCACTTTAATTTTAGTCATTGAATAGGTAATACAATCCCATAGCACAAAATTTAAGAGGTTCAAATAATATTTCATATGTTTCTTTTCCTCTGTTGACCCCCAGCCACCCAGTTTAGCTTTTTGGAATTAGCCACTATTGACTATGACTTAGGTATCTTTTCAGAATTGGTTTATGCTCACACACATGTACACATTCCATATATACGCATGTGCGTGCATGCATGTATGTGTATTTTTAAAAATGCAAGTGGGGCATACCATATGCCCTACTTTGCACTTGGAGTATGTGTTTAATCTTTTCTTTAACCAAGGTCAAATATTTGTGTTTACAATGACTTTCCATTTGTGGGTTCATGTGCATGTTTATTGCAAGTCTGTTCAGTTCCTGTTGTGTGTAACTCAGACAATCTGTAAAATGACCCATGGACTAAGCCACCTGCAATTTTGTTTTCTTCATTTCAAACATGGAAGGGATTCTGGCTTCTGTCCATTGAGGGTCATAGTCTCTGTGATTATCCTTGTTAGCAGCTTCAGCTTCTGACATGTTGGGCAAGATGAAACACAAAACGACTTGAGTAACCTGCCCATAGAAATTTGTCAAGGAAACCAGGCATGCCTATTATTTATTTCTTATTAGAGTCTACCTCCTTAAAAAATACCTCCTTTTATTTTTGCCCTGACGTGTCTACCCTGATTTTAGTTAACTGACTTATTCTTTTCACCACCTTCCCCCCAACTTTTAGAAATTCTGAGGTCCTCTCTTTGTGTGCCTAGAATCCCATTGCTAGCCTTTCCACACATTTAGTATATGTACATATCACCTTATTTATTAACTTTCTGGCTTGTCCTGGCTGGACGAGAAAACGTCAGTGATGGAAAAATATGTCTTTTTTTTCTCCTCCTTTAAATTTCTTTACCACAGAAGTTAAACAGGGCCCTGGCCAGTGTGGTTTAGTTGGTTGGACTGTGGTCCTGTACAACAAAATGTCACGGGTTCGATCCCCAGTCAAGGCACCTAGGTTGTGGGTTCAATCCCTGGTTGGGGCACTTGCTGGAGGCAACTGATCAATGTTTCTCTATCACATCAATGTCTCTCTCCCTTTCTCTCCCTCCCCCTCTCTCTAAACATGTCCTTGGGTGAAGATATTTTTAAAAAGTTAAACAGGTGGTATTGTGTCATCTAAGAAAGTGACTTAAACTAAACTAGAGCAAAATTCTGGTTATTTAATAATTAACATAATAACAATTGTAATTATGCAAACTCTTTTGCAATGAGGGCATTCGTGTCATGTATCCTAAGAGCTGTTTTCAGATTTTTTCCCCTTGTTGTTCAGAAAATCCAAATTCTGTACCTCACAAGGAAGGGAGTGGGAGTAATAGAGCAATGACTTATTATCAGAGAGTCTTGATGAGATCTAGATAATTGCACTGAACTAGTTGTGTGGTATTAGGCTAGTCACTTAGGAGCTCTTATGGTAGCATTGACAACTACTACATGCAGAAGAGGGAATATTAAAGTGTTTAGGAAATGCTTTGGTGGTGAAGATTGGGTAATTTTTCTTTCATGAAGCCTTCATATATTTTCCATCAATTTTTCACTTTTCTAATGATCTTTTGCTTGCACCAGACATTGGGGTAGCCTCAGTTTTTACTCCCATATAGAGTGATACTGCCAGCCCTGTCTCTGACTATCTCACGGGATTGCTGTGGAGATCAAACAAAGATGATATCTGTGAGACTGCCCCATAATCTTGAGAGTTCTTCATGATATTTCAGATGTAAAGTATTACTATGCTGTTTCCTTACACGTAGACTGGAACTGGGCTCTGACTGCTCCGTGTGGACAATCTTGCTTCCTCCATGAGTATCAGTTAGGCGCCTCCAGAGGAGCTGGCATTGTGCTGTATGCACCGGTCCTGTTGCGTTCAGTACTCTTTGAAATGACTTTGACTGAAGTTGGTGTCATGTCATTTGAAAACAAGTTTTGGTTTCTAGTCTCATATAAATCATTCTTTTTAGTATTTCAAAGAGATTGGTTTGTGGTCAGTCTAGTTGAGTCTGTGCACTAGATAAAATGCAGTAACTCTTTCAGCATCTCTGAGAGTAGAAATATTTTGAATGACCAAGTGGCGTCTTCAGTTTTCAATTGAAAAATGACCAATTATTCATGCCCAGAATCTGAGGACCAGCGAAAAGCTGCACATGTTTACTCTGCCATTTACCTGGAGACAAGGCTGAGATCTACAAGGCAAAGCGCAGTGGGTCAGGCCAGCCACAGGCTCCGCACAGCAGTTCGATTCCCTACCTCAGGGACACCTCCATGCTCAATGGTGAATTTCTAAAACAGGAAAAAGGGGCATTTTATGAAACTTACAGGTTCCCCAAAGAGATATGGCTGAAATAGGCCTAGAGAGAAGCTAGTAATTTAGAGCAACATATATTGTTTCATCTTTATTTTCTGAATATTTTAACCTAATGATTTCTTTTCTGGAACATTTATAACATTCTCTTTCTAAATGAAAAATGTCATTATTGACTTGTGTGTGAATGTTAGAGAATAAGTTTATTTATGTCTTTTCAGCTGAAGTTTGCAGAATATCATAGCATGTGCTTGAATGTTGTTAATGTTATTGAATAAATACAGAATAGATATAAAATAAATAGAATAAAAATATGAGGGAAGTTATATAATAATCAATTCTTTTATCCTGCAAATACTTATTAAACATTTGCCATGTAAAAGCTACCTAATGCGTCTTAAGCCATCTACTCTTAATTGTAAATGAGTTAAAAAAGAAAATAAGAATCTTAAATATTTGGACTTAAAGAATTACACACAAGATTCTAAACATTTATAGTGCCTAGTTGAATAATTGTATTTTATGTATTCAATCTGCGGTGTGCAGTGATGGCACCTAAAAACAATTCCTCTGCTTTTAGAGATTCAACCTTTTTAAAAAAGTTGTTTTTAAGTTTTTCTTGTGACTTGTGGTTATTGACCTTGATGAAACCTTCCATTAACAGATACTTGCTAACGTTACTTCCTCGTTGGTTTTGCTAATTTTCTTAAATTTAGTATCATTTTGCTCCTTAAGTTGCTTATAAGAAACTATTTTGCATGGCACATTCTGCCAGAAAGAGTTCTCTTTATTAAACAAATTCAAGCAACATACCTGCATCCCTATTACATAAGATTTCATACTTTTAAAATTAAGTTGGTGTATCCACCCTTTTAATTTGGAATAGTTAACTAGGGGCAGCCTTTATAAACCAAGAGGAAAATAATTATATTCTCAAATAAATAACTTAAATCTAATTTCTCGTTTTATCTAAACATGTTGGTGAGCTATTTATTTTCAGTCCTTGAAGAGGCCGTAGGGATACCCAGTGTTTAAACTAGGAATAATTCAGTGCTCTTTTCTGTTACTGAACAGTCCAGGGGGAGGGCCGAGTTGAGTGGGACATGTCAGAGTCATGGGCACATCACTCAGGGCAGGACAGTAGCCTTTATCCATTGTGCCACTTGGAGAACTTGTGGGTAGTGGACACAGATTGCATGTCCTGATCTTGTTCACTTAGATAAATAATTGGGAAAAGTGAACTAGAATCATTTTTGAGTATCCACCCAGGCATAACGTCTTTGGGCTGAGTGGTTTGGCTGTCACAAAACACCCTATTTTCTTGCAGACACACTTGGCCCTGCACCTCCTTTATGAGCGGGTGTTTCCCACCACAGCCAGGACTCTAGTTTCCTTCCGGGTTCAGGATCAGCAACTGCAGGACTCGCATTGTATTCCTCCATCACCTCTCTTCTGTCCTTTCATTCATAGCATTGTGGTATATTTTTATGAATCCTCTCCCCTTTTCAGAGTGAAAAAGACAAAAAAAAAATAGGTAAGCACAGATGCTCCTGCAGTAACTCCATATGGAAACCCGCTTTCTAAATGAGCAAGTTGTAGATCTAGGAAATGCACTGAGCTGTCTCAAGCTTTCCCCCCTGGGAATGTGCAGCTGGAGGGGGTTCTTAATTCAAAAAAAGCAAAGGAGTTGGTCTGTTTTGCAGTGGAATGATCAATGTAGTCTGTAGGGACATGCAGGAGAAATCTGCAAAATGTTCATCTCCTCCATCCCAAATGGTTCTCAGCCTATCCAGGTGTAAGCTCACAGTAGCGTTCTGGAGACACTTGGAATTGGAGGAGTCACATTGAAATGAACTCT
Source organism: Myotis davidii (assembly GCF_000327345.1). Classification (NCBI taxonomy): domain Eukaryota; kingdom Metazoa; phylum Chordata; class Mammalia; order Chiroptera; family Vespertilionidae; genus Myotis; species Myotis davidii. The sequence goes on from NW_006291549.1 coordinate 2,295,093, forward strand.
GTATCTTTTACAGTTTACAGTTTATGAGCCTCATTTCATCAGCATTGATTACAAAAGACTACCTGTAGAAACAGAAAGTGAAAGTTGTTACCACCTCCTCGATCTATAATTGCTATATTCACTTTTAAGAATCCAGTGTATTGATAAGGGAGAGCAGGAACTCTTTCCTTGTTATATGCCTTTTAGCAAAAACATAATACTGTGAATATTCATGCATGGATGGGCTAATGAAAAAAATTATTATACATTGCTTAAAATGAATGATCAGACTAGATGTCTGTGAAATGTCATTGGCTTCTTTTAATTTATAGATTCACATCCTTTTGGGGGTTTGTAAGTGCTTAATTTCAAATATGTATATAAAATATATACATAACTTCAAAAATATATACATAACTTGTAAATATGAAGTTATATACATATATATTTGAAAACTATGTGGACATTAGGTAGGCTAGTATTTTCTGATAATATCTTTGAGTCATGACGTTGGAACAAAATAACAAATAGAATTGTTGCTTGTTCTCAGCAGAATCACAATGGTATTCAAAGGTTGATTCATAAAAGATAATTATTGGCTATTGGTATCATTTGGTGGGTTCAGAATGAATCTGGGAACAAAGAGAGGGTTGATAATAATAATGAGATTTTTTAGTAAATATGTTTGAAGCATTTCAGTACCTTGGGGGAAAAACAATTTTAAACTTCCAAGAGCTTCTCTGCAGCTGGGAAAGTAAATTCCTATAAAACCTTTTTCACAGTTCACTCCAGCACACGAAGGCTGGCTCTCCACATTGCACTAACTCATGTCTTAACCAGAGGGACAGATTCCCCTCCCTTGCTGTTGAGATGTGCCTGCAAGGATTTCCTGTGCACAGAGATGGAATAGCTATTGCCTTTGCTGGCAGTTCTAATCACAGAGTATGGCAACTGTATGACTTTAAGGATTTAGGTTTTCATCTTTAATTGCAGTGGGTAACCCATGCTCTTCATCATTCCCTTCTTAAAGTTCAATCATTTGCATGCCGGCTTTATAATTATTGCTATTTTCATGTACCATTGTAATTTTGATATATTTCCTTAAATCAGATCACTTTGCAAATCAATGAACTTAAAAGAAAACTTTATATCACTACTATAAATGGAAAGTCAGTGCCACAGGCCACAGATCAAAGGTAATTATAAAAATACACACCAAGAAAATAAAACGATGTCATTAAGTTCTACTATGGGCTGTTGGCTGTTCACGTCTCTGTGCTTGAGGCCTGTTCACTGTGTGTGTTTGTGTGTGTGTGTGTGTGTTTAAAGATAAAAACATATTTACTAAACAATGAAATGTTCACTCTTTGTTAAATGTAAGATTATCAGTGTTCGAGAAGTTAATGACTAGGACCACCACAGTGACCCATTCACCTTCATTTAATTAGAATGACCAAAACAGATAACAAAGAAGTAAGTCTAAGTGGTGTTATTTAATACAATCTCACAATGTCCTTCCAAATCCTCTTGTGCATGCCACAGGACAATATGAGCGTACCTAAAGTCCTGGGTACCATCAGTGATGTGACATCCCACATCTTGGGAAACACCACTCTAGAATAAAGATTTTTAGCACAGAAACTGAAGCAGCCATAGTAAAGTTACTGAGTATATTTTTCGCATTTTCTGGGATGCTAGCATCATTAGGTAACTAGTTTGGAGGTGCATTGGCACAGATAGTTACATGTTCACAAATTTAAGATTCAGAAGGTAGGGTTATTTAAATCTGATTAACTTTAAGGTGGCTTAACATATATAATAATAATTTTATCTTAATTCTTTTATCTATCTATAATCCAAACTTTCTGAAAACCAATATGGTGCCTTTATATAATGTGTGCCTATTGTACAGAATGCATATGATTATTAAAAGACTAGCTCTTTATTGAAATATGGTGTCTATATTTTTAGGTAATTAATGACTGCTATTCTTAGTAGGTATTTTGTTAAACTATTTTGTTAGTGTTTATTCCTTTAATTTCACAACAATTCCTGGAGATAACAAAAAATTATGGCTGTGAGGCCCTAATAAGTATACAGCAGCAGGGTGAGTAAACAAGCTATTAGATTAGAAACCGAATTGGTTCAGACTAGCCAGGCTCTTTGGATTCCAATCCCAGCTCTATCATTTACTTACCACATAACTTTGGTCAGTTTACTTAATCTTTCTGTGCCAACTTTCTCATTGGCAAGGTAACATCAACAATAATGGTGTCTACCTCCTTTGTTTTACTTAAAGAGTTAACATATATAATGTATAGAACAATACCTGGCATGCAGGAAACATTCAAAAACTAATTGCTATCAATGCTGCTACTGCTACTGTTCATCCTAGCTGGCTCTTTGCCATAATATCATGTGAGAAATATGACAACATAAATGCCACACATCTACATTGAAACCATAATCACCGTCATCCCATTATTGTCTCATTTTAGTGAGTCTAAGCAGCGGGTGATTTAGGCTAACCATGAAAAACAAAACAAAAAACCTGCGCTTTTGAGAACGACCATCATGCTGGTTCAGATTTTCTTGAGGGCATTCCATCATATGAAGGGATGTTATTCATAGTAGGCTGGAGTAACACTCGGCACATCGAGCTGTCGGCAGCGCTAAGCTTTACAACAGCAGTAGGACATCGGGACTTGGAGAGTCTAGTCTGGAGGCTTGCCACCGTGGTGATTAAAGGCTTGTAAAATAAGATCTATGGAGGAAGGCTAAAGAAATTTGGATTGTTTACCCTGGAGAAGAGAAGACTTAAGGGTGATTTAATGCTGTAATTGAAGCATAAGAGGGTTCTTTTTCAGAGTCTCGGGGTGAGCTCTTCTGTAGCTCTCCTGAGATCCAAACAGGAGGAGGTGGGCTGACAGTGCAGCATGAAGGAGTTAGGGTGGGTAAGCAAGCTTTTCAATGGGCAGATTTTCCCCCCAATAATCTGAAAGGGAGACTGAGTTTTTTCTAGAGGTTTTAATCATCATCATCTCGAATGGTTCGGTGTGGTCCTGCTTGAGGCATAGTGGTGGGATATGTTTCTGGAGAAGGCGCCTTCTGCAAATCAGTGAAGGGCTGGCCCACCTGACTCTCAATAGAAATAGCTACTTTATTAAGATAACTACTCTTCCCATCAGTAAGAGTGTGAGGGATCCAAACAGTGAAGCCCCCAAGGAAGGTCTGCAACCCAGGTTTAGTAAGTAGGAATACAAACGTACCAGTCCTGGGCACTGTGCCTCTCAACTCGAGCCATGGCTCACTGTGTGTTCCCCTGGCACCTTCTGTAAGTGTTCTGTGTTGTGAATCTAGAAATTTGAGTGTGTTTAACACGTTTTCACTGAACACCCTCTATGTGGCAGTCACTGTGCTAAGTTCTGAGGATTTTTGTGAAACAAGTAAAATACACTCTGCCTTCAGGAGCTCAGACTCTAGGTAAGACAGCATGTAAAGGGGCGATGGCAGTGCAGGATAGCATGGTCTTAGGAGCGTTCCCCACCGGGATCCCACAGGAGAGAGCCTAGCTTGGCCTCATTGGGTCGAGACATTTCCAGTGGAAGTGGTGCTTAAGGTAAATCTAAAAAGGTGAGTAGGACCAGCCAGATGGATTTAAAATCAAAAGAACAACATTTAAGGAGATTCCAGGCATAAAGACTACCTTTTGCCAAGACATGAAGGGTTAGGGAAGACTGGAGGTGACTGTGTCTAGAACTGTTCTATTAGTACAGCACTCACTCACCACATGTGGCTAATGAGCACTTGAAACGTGGTGTCTGAATTAAGATGTGCTTGAAGTGTAACACACACAGCTTTCAGCATCAGTACAAAAAAGAACATATTTCACTAATTTTTAAAATTTATTATGTGTTGAAATGATAATATTTTAGATATATGCAGTTAAAATATGTCATTAAAACTCATTTCACCCATTTCATTTTACTTTTTTTTTGATGTGGTTACTAGAGAAATTTAAATTACACATATGGCTCACATTGGTGGTTTGCATTATATTTCTGTTGGAATGGCCTGGTCTATAATATAAAGTTTTGGAAGAAGTAAGGAAAGTGGTGGGAGCTGGAGCTGGAGAAGTATTTGTGACTCAGATTACTATAGAGCAGTAGACTGAAAATTTTTTTACTGTATCCTACACTACTAGTATAAAGTACTTATTACACTGCAACCTGTTAGCTACATAGGTACATACATACTCAGACACACACATACACAGAAACATGCAAAAACTGAAAAAGTTCACAAGTTTACCCTTTTGTGTTGCAATGCAATTTGATGTTATCTATCCTATTTCATATTATTTTATTTTATTGTTTATTTTTATCCCCACCTGAGAGAGAGAGAGCAGATAGGGAGGAAAGGAAGAAATAAAGAAAAGAAAGAAAGAAAGGAAGAAAGAAAGAAAGAAAAAAAGAAAGAAAGAAAGGTGATAGATAGATATCAATGTGAAAGAGAAACCTCTATCGGTTGCCTTCCATATGAGCCCCCACTGGGGGTGGAACCTGAAACCATTATGGTGAATGGGACAATGCTCCAACGAACTGAGCCCCACAGCCAGGGCTCATAATATTTTAATGCTAGTAGAAACCTATTAAATTGATTTTAAAATCCACTAGTGGGCCATAGTTTACAGCTTTAAAAATGCTGAAACAGAATCTTATCCACTAATCTGGGTTTTATCTTTTGGTTACTAAAATATTTTTATCACTGTTGTGATGTTATTGGATTTTTCTCTAGAGTATGTTCATATATGTAGGGTGTATTGGGTAGAAGTAAGGAAATGACCAGAATACAGCCATGGCATTGGTGGTGAAGAGAAGGGGAAAGCTATTTAGAAGGTATATTAATTTCAGATTTGGGGAGTGATGGGATGTGGGAGAGGAGAGCAGTTGAGTCTTTGCTTTCTGGTTTTGAGTAGTGAGATTTAGGTGGTGCCATTTACAGTGAGGATCTAGATAGAGCCAGATTGGGGAAGGTAAGGAGTTCGGTTTTAGACACATTGATTGGAGATGTCTGCTTGACGTCTACAGTAAACCACTGAGCAAAGTCATCAGTGTTTAGCTTACATATGAGACTGCAGGTATAAATGGGGTGACCCAAGGACAGTGTGTGGAGTGAAAGGAGACTAAGGTAGAGGACTGAATTCTGAAAAAAATATGAATACCTAAAAGCCAGAAGAGCCATAAAAAGAACAAAGTAGGAGAGCATGTCCTAGTGAAGCCAGGGAGGAGAGAGCATCAAGCAGGAGCAGATAGCTAGTCATTCTACAGAATGGCCAATGTGGGGAGAGGCTGGTCTGACTTGATATAGGAAGCTATTGGTCAGAAATGCTTCCATAGAGGCATAGCATTGCACTCCAGTTGGTTGAAAATTTAAAAGAAGAGATAGGATAGACTCTTATATAACTTTTCAAGAATTTTGGCTGGGGAGGGAATATGAGATTAAGGAAAGGAGAGAGGTAGGGAATAGGAATGCATGAATAAACAAAAGAATAGAGAAAGTGGAAGTTGCAACTCTGGGCAAGTGTTTTAGCTGTTATTATTTTAAGAAGGGAAACGTTTGAGAATTCTTAGACGTTGAACTAAATGGATCCACGGAGAAGGAGAATTTGAAGATCAATTATGGGAGAGGATAATGAAGCAAAGCCCCGCAGAAAAGAGAGGGGTCTTATCACTAAATTAGAAGCAATGGAATTAACTACAATAATAAAAGCATAATATGCAAATTGACCGGCCAAACAGCAGAACAACCTTCTAGATGAAGCCAGGGCTGCGAGGGCCTACTCTTGCACGAATTTCGTGCATCAGGCCTCCAGTAGCTAAGTGAAGAGTGAAGGCAGTACTAGATAGCAAAACATGAGAATGTGATGTTTGTGGGGATATGTGATGGGCTGCTGAGCAGAATAGAAGGACCCCACCCCCACCCTTAGAATCAGACCCTCTGTACAGCTGGTGGCATTAGAGACAAGGATGTGCCTTTCTTTTACAGAATTCATAGCCCAGATTCAGGACCAGAGAAGAAAGGTGGTGGGTTGATTCAGAGTGAGAGTTATGTCAGAGCTATAGCAGCTGAGCTAGACAGGGCAGGAAGGGAAGCAAAGCAAAAAGAGAAGTGAGGGGTCAAGGGCCCAAGGCTCTTACTGAGGTCAAAGGTCAAGTGCATTTGGAATTAAAGAGGAGGAGAATGGAATGGACAGGAGATTGCAGCCAGGGTTTAAGGTTTTAAGATTCATTTTCTGAGGCTTTATGGAGAATGGCATGTACTCAAGTTTATGATAATCCCATGAAAACAAGTGAGTGTGACATAGAACTATAGCTTTTGTTTGTTATTGGATGTTTTAGGCTAAAATATTTAAAAATTTGGTCATTCCAGAGAATGTCCCTGGGAGTATTTTAGAATTTATTTGGATAACGAGAAGTGTGTGTGTGTGTGTGTGTGTGTGTGTGTGTGTGTGTGTGCTCGTCATTCTGCCCAGATACTTGGGATGACGGAAACCCCTGCCTTGTACAAAAAATCTCCATAGTGAAGACACAGTGAACTGTAGTTAAGGATTCAGTTAAAAGATAAGTAGCCCTGCCTGGTTTGGCTCAGTGGATAGAGCGTCGGCCTGCGGACTGAAGGGTCCTGGGTTTGAGTCTGGTCAATGGCATGTACCTGGGTTGCAGGCACATCCCCAGTAGGGGGCATGCAGGAGGCAGCTGATCAATGATTCTCTCTCATTGATGTTTCTAACTCTCTATCCCTCTTCCTTCCTCTCTGTAAAAAAAAAAAAAAAAAATCGATAAAATATATTTTTTAAAAAAGAAGATAAGTAAGTAAGTGGTTATGTTATTTTTATAAATTCTCAAAAATGACTAGTACTTTGTAAATTATTAGAATATGATAAAATGCAAGGAATGCTAATATACTCAGGGAGCAGTAATGCTAATCCTAGTGGCAGGTACAAGTGAAGTGACATTTGTCAGTTGAATTCTGCTGTTATCCATTCACCTAGCAGAGCACAGATGAACCCACGAAGGGAGTAGATTCTATTGTTTTTCTATATCACTTGTCTACTTCTTTTGCATTTGGGAGCTCAGATGTCAGTGCTGTGGAGATCTGGTGAGGTGCTAAAGAGTGAGATTCATCAGCCTCACTTCCTATGTGCTCCTTGCTAGAACATAATCCTCAACTTCACCCCCATTTGAGAAAAAGGACTCTGAGTTCTGTTTTAATATAGAACAAGATTCACAGTGCCAAGCCCTGGACAGTGCCAGAAGCTTCCTAAGCCTCTTAGCTATTCTGGCAACTGTTAGGAGGAGAACATTGCCCCGCATGTTGGCAAGCTTGTGTTTTCCGGGTGGTCCAAAAGTCCTGGGCCTTGGAGATCCCACTTTGGTGCTGTTTTTGTCATTGTTTCTTGTTTTTCAGGGAAATGATAGTTGCAAAAGCAAAAGCAAAAAAAAAAAAAAAAAAAAAAAGACCCAATAAAGACTTTCCTGAGTATTTCTCATTTCTTTCAATGGCAACTGGTGGGTTTTATGTTTCTTATTACTATTGTGCAAAGCATGATTTCATGTGATAGTCATGTTCCTCAATGCGCAACAACAGGAAGACAATAAATGTGACCCTCAAGTGTGAGTGGCAATAGAACAACCCAAGCCTGGCATATTACACTGTGAGATAATTTGCTCAAATCATGGAAAGGTTCTGGGATTTCTATTTGAGGAGCTAAGTCCTGCAGATCTTGACCCATTCTTCAAAACTAACGCCGTTTGTTAGTGCACAATGTGAGCTGTGTGGAACAACTCAGCTAGAGTGTCTTTTGTTTTTAAAGTAGAGAAGGTTATTTTCTACCTTACAAATAATGTGCCTTACACATTGGTCATCCTGCAATCCCTCAGAGTCAACATTGCTTAGACAGGAAAAAAATCTGAGATCACACCTGTATTTTCATCCAGACATTTTGTAAAGTCCACTTCTTTTTGGAAGATTGGTAGCTATTGGGCTGACAATTTCAGTGCCTACTAAGGGCTGGGAAGGGTAATGAATAGGGCAGTCCCCCAGTTCACTTCTCTGGCTTAGACAATATCCTTTCTTTTTTTCTAAAGACAAAAAGGTATTTTTTCTTTTTAGTAAAAAATGTTATCCACTTGCAACTTAGGAGCGACATTAACATTATTTTGTGTGCTATTCCATTCATTGTTTTTTTTCCCTGCTTAGGAAGTGAGGTAATGAAGGCGATATATAGCTCTTTCTCTCCGGCTAGATTAATATAGTTCTCATCATGATCATTGTTATCTTCATCAATGAAGTACACTATGTTCATGGCATTATAAGAGGCATAGATTAGGCAAATTTTGCCTGTTACTATATATATCTCTTTCTTCTAAGTCCACGAATTCCTTAGAATTCATAGGCTAAGTATACTCACTGTCAACATCTTGAAGGTAACCCCCAAAGTCCAGAACATACAACAATTCATAACTTGAATTGTATGGAGAAGGGTGACTCAGTCCAAGTGGGCTCCCAGACTGATGAACATCTGCATCTCAACTGGTTTTGCTGCCTTCTACTTGGTCACATGAAGTCTTCGGACGAAGTCCTTTGGAAATCCATGTAGATGATATTTGTAGAACCATTAGGCTCTAAAGGGCTCCTGTGTACTTTTCATTTGTATTTTACACATTTGCAAAGGAAATTAAACGCCAGGTTGGCATTTACAACTGGGGCGTTGTGCATGTCCAGAAGCAGCACTCTTCTAAAGAATAGAATTCTCTTTTTCCTAAACAAAAATAGGAATGCTTTACCCATAACTAAATTATGCTATTATATTTTTAAAACATGCATGCATTTTTGATACATATTGAACTGCACTGAGATGAGAGATGGTATGGTATACCTGAGTAAGCCAGGCAAGGAATTACAAAGAACAGTGCTGATTCCCACTAAGTTAGTGGCCTTGAGGAAGTCGTCTAACTTCTAGGGTCTGGTTGCTGTCATTTGCTAAGTAATGTAGTTTTAGTTATAACTTCAGGATATACTTGGGGACTAGAGATTGTCCATCAGAACCTCAAGCCCTGTTGTAGGTTAATGCTCTGGGATGGCTTTGCACAGGAGAGAGCATGACCCTATTTTATGCCTGGCTCAGAAAACTCTGAATTTCTTGCTTTAAAAGAGGTAAGGCTGTAGGATGAAGAAGACTTACTTACTTATTTTTTTAGTGAATGGTGTATGCTTCTAGATTCCTTCCTCATTTCTTGAAGCACCTCAGAACTTCCTAAACCTTGGGCATTGGGGTCAAGAGATTAAAACTCAAGTCCCTCTGCTCTGTTGCAGGTCCAAGGTGCCCACCAGCTGACCCATGCCACACACGCTCTATTGAGAGGCAACTCAGGTTTCCCTTCTGGTTGATAAATATCTTCTGAAGCTTCTGGAGTCATTTCCTTTTATAACACTATAAACACAACGCAGGAAGCACCATCCAGGCTGTCCATGGGCTGCCAGCGAATGTGATGCTCGGGGTGGAGATGCTTGAAAATAGCTATGACACAAGCAGAGAAACGAAGAGGGTGTTGTCCGTTCTCAGGTGGCCACAGAGGCGAGTGCTCAGCAGCAGCTGGAGGTGTGGGGTGAAGGGGTGTTGGCCTTTGGAGGCCGCATCTCACGCACCACCCTGGACCCTGCATGCTCTGGAGTGACTCCTGGGCGCTGAAGCTTCCTGCGCGGCTGCTTCCATGGCAGATGCATCAGAAACCCCTCAGGCTCTCGATGGTTCTGCTGTCTTTTCACAAGAAAGATTCAAGTGTGGCAATTAGCTTCCTTCCTCTGTAAGCCTTTTCCTCTTCCTTTGGCCTTTTTTGGGGGCAAATTTATTCATTTGTCCATTTTTATTGACCCCATTTTGTGTTCTCCATCTTCAGAGAGGGATACTATTCGGCCTGGCAGAACAAATGTATTTGAAACGCATGTATATTTCATAATTCCCTTCCAAAACAACGTAAAACTTCCGAGCTCTGGTGCAAACATCTTTACTATGATTTTACTATGATAGTAATTGGCATTTGTATCATTTCTTACTCTTTATTAAAAATACATTTCTATTGATTTCAGAGAGGAAGGGAGAGGGAGAGAGAGAAAGAAATATCAATGATGAGAGAGAATCATTGATTGGCTGCCTCCTGCACGCCCCACACTGGGGATCTAACCCGCAACCCAGGCATGTGCCCTGACCGGGAATTTAACTGTGACCTCCTGGTTCATAGGTCAATGCTCAACCACTGAACCATGCTAGCCAGGCTCTTGCTTATTCTATTGAAAATATTGTAATAGCTGTTACTAATATTAAGTAAAAATCCTATAACACGGAGAAGTATTGTGATACAATTGTACGCATTTTAAAAAACCATGCGCCTAATCTGAGGTCATTGTCAATGTCTAAAAGTTTTATTTGATGCACAACATCATGGTAGTTTAACCTGCATGGCAGTCTCTAAGGATCTGGGACGCATTCCACCCTACCTCATTCTTCTCAAACTGTGTGGTTTAGTTACTGTATAATAAAACTGGTTTAATGTGTGTAGTTTGAAGAAGCCAGTTTCAATATAAAGATTTTATGAATGTCAACTACCATATTACGTTATAGCCCACCAAAATCATGTAGTTTTGGCATATACTCTGGCTAACTGCTCTGATTTATTTAAGAAGGAAAATAGCTTCATTTCTAAAGGAAGTAAAGGCAAAATCATAGCCAATATCAGAAAATGGATTAAGGGGAGAGAGCAGCATCCTTGGCCCTGAGCCCAGCTTTGGGAGGCCTGTGTGACCCCAGCAGGAGGCCACAGCTCTGTAGAGCTGAGCCCGCCTTTGAGGCTTTTCCAAGCTGAGGGCTGAGCTAATATGGGAAGTTCCTGTTGAGGGTATCCTGTGCATAGAAAAGGTGCTGATGGGATCTTTATTGATCAAGCTATTAATTAAATTCTAAGAGACCAAAATTGGCACTCAGTCCATCTGAATTCCAACAGAAGTAGTACAATGTTTACACAAATAAACTGACCTAAGTTATGAGCAAATAAAAATGTTGCACAATTTAAACATCACCTCAAGTTGAATCCCCAATTCAAGAATGAGGGTATTATCTTTTCTCTTTTATGAGGTTTTATTTAAATGCCTAAACAATGTGGCATTTAATAATTGCAACTTCCTCAAGTCCTTCAAAACAAAGGTCTGTTTCTGTGGTTTGGCCTTTTCTTTTCCCTTTCTTTGTGTGGATGGCTGAGTCCTAATAAAATCATTGCTTAAGGTAAGAAATACCTGGACTATTTTATAAGATGTAGACCATGTTGATGTGGTGCCAGATCAGTGCATGAATCTGCATATATCACTGAGAGCCTTCTGCGAGCTGGGATTGTTCTTCTTGGGTGGACACAGGTAAACAACACTGGCATGGTTCATATCTTTAAGGGGCTCAAAGCCTGTTGAAAGGAGGAAGTAAACATATGCTTGCATGGGTACATGGTTGTAAGTGCTACAACAGAAATGGTGAGGACACAGTGATGAAAAATAGTGCCTAGATGCGGCGATCAGAAGAGGCCTCTCTGAGGAGCTATGTGTTAGGCTGAATCTTCGAAAAAGAATCAGAAGCAGCCTGTGTTCAGAGGTGAGTGATCCTTGAGGTATGTTGCAGTCAGAGAACAGAACATTTCAAGGCCTCTGAGGCATGTACAGGCAACTAAGGTTGGCGGTGTGGCTGCATTGCGTGAGCAAGGAACTGGAGTTATGGCTGGAAGACAGCATTTTGTTGAGTGAATGGAGAGCCTTTTCTGTGTTGAGAGGAGTTGGAGATGATATGTACATTGTTGAATATCACTTGATAACATGTAGCGTGTGGGTTGGCGGAGAATAGGAGGAAAATGGGAGGGTAGTGAGAAAGCTTTGAACTAGTCCAGGTGAACCATTTGATCCATGACAGGAATGATGCAGATGAGTGGTTAGGGGCTGGAGTGATGGCTAAAAAGCGGAATGGATTAGGAACTACAGATTGCTAGTTATAAAAATAATCATTGGGCCCTGACCAGTGGTCTCAGTGGTTAGAGTATTGACCTGCACATTGGAGGGTCTCAGGTTCGCTTCCCTGTCAAGGGCAGGGCACGTACCTGGGTTGTGGGTTTGCTCCCCACCCCCAGTTGGATGCATGCTAGAGGCGACCAGTTGATGTGTCTCTCACACCCATGTTTCTCTCTCTCATCCCCTCACTTTCCTTCCCTTTCTCTCTTCCGCTCTCTCTGAAAAGCAGTGGAAAAAATATCCTCAGGTGAGGATTAACAAAATAATAAAATAAAAAGTCATTGGATATAAAATACAGCATAGGGAATATAGTAAAAAATATTATAACTATGATGTCAGATGGGTACTCAACTTACCAGGGTGATCACTTTGTAGGTTATATAAAGGTCTAATCATTGTGTTGTACATCTGATACTAATATATAGTAACATTGTATATCAGCTGTAATTGAAAAATAAACCAATATTAATAAAAAAAGGTATACGTGGAATTACCATTTGATAGACTAGTTTAGGAAGATGAGGAAAGGGAGAAACACAGAATGACTTCCAGGATCCTGGTGTATGTAAATGGTGGTGACATTTACTGAGGTGCAAAGTGTGAAAGGGAAATGTTCAGGTGGAGGAGGAAGGTGGAGAATTGTGGTCTGTTTAGGACAAGTAGAATCTCACATGCCTGTGAAATATCCAAAGGGAGGTATAAGTGGTTGTATATAAAAGTCTGAACTTTGCCTGCGAAATTTGGGATAAATGTCGTAGTTATCATTATACTGAGGGTGTTTAAAGCCATGGAGAGAAAGAGAGGGCAAAGAACAAAGACACAAAGGCCCGAGGCAAGCTCTGGACTGGACTCTCCCACATTCAAAAGTCAAGTAGAAGAGGAAGAGTTTGCAAAGGAGACTGAGAAGCAGCAGCCAGAGGGTGAGGTGAAGAAAAGAGTGATGTCGTGCAGGTGAAGAGTAGAAAGTGTTTTGAGATTAGAGAGGGAATGCTAATATTGAGATATGAGTCTCATGATTGAAAAAAAAATCCCTTGGATGTAGCATGGTGAAATCAGTTACAGTGACCTTACTGAGCAGTTTCAAAGAAGGGAATAGTGGTCAGAAGCCAGAGGGGAGTGGCTGATGAGTAAATGGGAGGTGGAGAGTGTAGACATCAAGTAAATTCCACTTTTGTGAGAAGATGAATTATGAAGAAAAGCCAATAAATGAAAAAATAGCTGAGAAATAATAAGGAGGATTTTAAAAATATGTTTGCCTTCAATAGGTAAATGGGTAAATAAATTGTTGTACATCCAGACAATGGAATGTTATTGAGTGCGCACACACATACACATACAGAGAGAGAGAGAGAACTATCAAGCCATGAAAAGACTTAGAGATGCTTGAAACAAGCTAGTCTGAGAAGGTTATATAGTAATGTCTGGCCCTGCCAAGGCATTAGGGGTGAGTTAATTAAATGTTTGACCAAATATAGAAAGCTAATTTTTAAGTTGATGATTTTGTATGGCCCGCGAATGATGTTATAAATATCCAAATGGCCCGTGAAATAAAAAAGGTTCCCACCCCTGCTGTATGATTTCAACATTCTGGGAAATCCAAAAATATGGAGACAATAAAAAGATCAGTGGTTTCCGGGTGGACGATTTCAGTGTTGTAGGGATCCCTAGAACGCCTTCCTTTGGTGATGGGTACTAGGCTCAGCTTTCCAACAGTTCCCACCAAACACATCCTCTCCTTAAAATGCATTCTCAGTCTTTTCCTACCATCCTCAGCGATGCGGGTATTTAAATGTCAAGAAATCACTTTCCCTCTTTTCTTTGAAAATTTGCATTCTGGTTAACACTTCATACTGGAATTTTCAGTTCTATCATTTCCTGGTACCTCCAGTCAAAGTTCCCTCAAGTCAATAGCCTTTATAATCTGCTTTTATAATGTTTTAAGTGAGCCTTGGTGCATAACTGAGGAGCACCATGATGGAGAACACCCAGATTTAGATTTATGAGCAATTAGTCTAGGCACGATGTGTTCCCAAAGGGATGACTTTATTGAATGAGCTTCAGTAAAGTCTAGGACCCCTGCTGGACAATAAGAACCACTGAAGACAGGGGAGGACAGAGGGGTAGTGAGGAGGTGGTGGATACATTAAAGGTCACAGTGAGGTTGAAGAATGTTGTAGTAGAAGTACTTGACCAGATGCGCTAGGCAGAGAGGAGGTGGTGGTAAGAGTGAATTGTTTACTGTTGACAGTAAGGGTCAAAGGATGACCCTAGGAGGCATGGCAGGGCGAGAATGGAGAAACAGGTGGTCAAGCAATGAGAAGCCAGATGATAGATGGCTCATCTTCAGGTTGTTGCAGTCTGCGTGAACGCGGAGTTGGAAATAGGTGGGAAGACTGGACTGAAATGTCCTAAGCAAACAAGGGGTAGTGACCACAAACTTGGTAGAAACACCGTAGAGATATAGAGTGCAGGGTAAACCGTGTGCATGCTGTGAGGCTAAAAGGAACAGCGATTTTTGTAATACTGAAGGGGAGGAATGGTAAAAGTGAAAAAGGAGGTGCTAGGGAGATACCAACAAGATGCCTCTGAAGAAACATTTTAAGATGCCACCATGCATTATAAATTCTGAAATGAGTACACAATACATGAGAGAAAGGTACACTGCAGTAGCAAGTACATAAGCACAGCCCGGAAACCAGCTTACTACAAATTATGCCGTTTCTACAAATAAAACTGGCTGTGTGAACTGGGACAAATCACTTAAAAGCCTGAATGCCAAACCCCTACATTGAAAGAGTAGCTTACAGAGCACTTTCTTCTCAAGTCATCATTTTGTAGGGATAACTACCCTATGTGTTCAACTTTCTTTTCTTTTCTTTTTTTTACAGTTAGTAAATTAAGGTGCAGAAGCATTAACTAATTTGTAGAAAAAGTAGTGTTGGACTTGAATGTAGATATTCTGGTACCAAGTCATTTGCCATCCATTTCTACTCTGTAGCCATCCTGTCATCTTTCACTTTGGGTCCAGCAGTGCCCATTTGCACTAGTAAAACTGGTCTTTTGAGTAAAAACAAACAAACAAAACAATCACAAACCTTTGTCTGTATATTGTTAGCCCTAAAAACATTTTTTAACTGGAGTTTTAAAGTATTTATTAGTATTTAATGTATTTGTGAGCGAATCTTTTTATATTAATGACATATCTAGTGATATAGTCCCCATGTTTAAACAAAAAGAAACCTAGCTGTGTCTTACACACATAGATTACTTGATATCTTAAACTGGTCACTCTCCTGGAAAAAAAGAAAATGTTGTACAACTTGTTAATATTTCTACACTTGCCACTTTGAGTGTGAGGGACTTTGGGGAGTCTAGTCCATTGGAATGTGTAGGCAGAGAATGAATGTGGTCCCAGAGTGGGAACTGCTCTTGTAATTCGGAAGAGGACTGAGATGCCAGCCAATGTAGTGCTTACGGCTATATGTCCCAAAATGTATTTACTACTGGTTTTCCATGTTTAGTTATGCTGTATTGTGAAAGAGTATCTTTTTTTTCAAGCTTGTAATGCAAATAATTCTTTTCCATTGTTTTATTCTGCCTTATATTACTCTCACTTTATAAAACATTCCCAATCTCTATGAACAGTTAACCATCCCACAAGTGACCTTGCACATAAGAGGGCTCAGTAGTCCTATTAAACATTTAACAAGCCTCCAAGAAAATTGTATGCAGGTGGATCAGAGCAAGGCTCTTTAAAATCAGTATATCTGAATGACAATTTTGCATATTTTCTTAGATCTGGTGCATTTGTCATTTGGTCAAGCTCAACGTCTTAAACTAACCAAAATAAGAAATAGAATTAAAAAATGAGAAAATTACTTCCTCATATTGTTCCTATCTCTCCCAAACTGCAGAACAAAAGTAGAATCCCCACTTTTGTTTATTTTGCATTTTGATGTAATTTTAATCCTTTAGTTTGTTAATATTATGAAACAAGATTAAGTGGTATCTGCATTATTTTAACCAGTTGTTTTAATATAGTGGAAAAAATCTACACATTTGTGAAAATACAAGGGTGTGGTTGTCATTGATAAACTCTAGAAAAACTCTGGATGCACTTACTGCATAAGTACCAGGTTAAAATTATTGAAGAGTTTATTATATGATAAAGGTTACAAATGAGTGGCTTAATATATGTCAAAGTGTTTTCACTTTCTTGTGATCTGAATCACTGTTTCAGAATATATTCATTGAAGAATTTTGTAACGAATACATAATGTGAGTACGCACATTTTCAGTTATAGTCTTTTTAATGTTAAATTTGAATTCACACATTTTTAGGACAGCAGGCTGATATAAGGGAATAGAAATACCTTTATTTTGTCAAGTGACATATAGAGGAGAAATAGGGTGAAACTGATTATATGCTTATTGTAGGTTTTGAAGTAGAAATGCATACTAAGGTGGAGATTTGCATTTTGATTAATCCTGTTTATCTAGATTCCCCCCTCATTTCTAGCTTCTTGAGCGCACCTAAGGCACACACTAGCATTCACTTGCCAATTCTTGAAGCCTTCCCAAAGCAGATGACCCTCAAAGTTGCTTACAAAACTCTGTACCTCTCTCCTGTCCCTACAAGGTCCCCTGCTGTAGGCTCAAATGGATGTTGGGCTCATTCCTCCAGTGTCCCTCTGCCAGCTGATGTAAAGGAAGTGGCAGAAGAAGAAGTAGAGAAAGACAAGAAATAGAGAAGGAAGAAGTAGAAGAGGTTAAGAGATCAAGGAAGAGTGTCTGGCCTCCATTATCTAAAAATCCTTAAATGATTAAGGGCATGAGAAAATTGTGATAAGGAAGGTAGAAAAGCCCATAATGAGAAGTGAAATCCAAAGTGACCACTTGTAAATGAAAATGATATGTCACAACTTGTACTGCCAGGAACTTGGACTCTGACACAATCAGTTACTAAGTAAACGAGTATTACATAAAGGTTGAGCAAATGGAGAAATTAAATGCCTGTCTTTATTTCAGTCATGCTATATATAGACAGGTACATGTAGCATAAGATTTGACACCAATAAACACACATTTTCTGAGGATTTGGGGCCAAACATGAAGTTTTGTATTTTTTAGGTTGCTTACTATTCAATATGTGAGGTTCTTAGAACCACTGAAATAGTGATAATCTGAGAAGCCTGTGAGAATTGGAAAGATAGTGGTGGGAGTGGGTTTTGGCACTTTAAAAGCAGGTTATGTGCAACTTCAAGTCTCAAGGTAAGAACTTTTCTAATACTGAAATGGTATCTCAAGATACTCATCTAAAATGCTCTGAAGTCACCGAAGAAGGAAGTTATTGTGCTACGAAATCTTTCAATGCCAATGAGACCAGGCTTTTCTGGATAAAATGCCCATAAGCTTGACTATGGCATACCTCACCCAAGAAAAATCTAGGTCTGGTTTTAATGTTGATATTTAGCCTTTGGCTTGGTTCAAATGCTCTCGGTAATTTCAGGCTTAAATCCTCGCTTGTGTAAAGCTCTGAAAATCTCACAGCACTTAAGAGTTATATGAAAGACAGACCTGCAGTCATCTGGAATTCTCATTCGAAACCTGGGGCAACCAGGGCTCTTTATGAGAATCAATTTGCTGTTTTGAGCCTGCTCTTTAGAAGTGTGTGAATAACCTTGTCCATAAGACATTCACTTGAAACCATGTTTCTGGATATTTGGAATAACTTGTAAGTATTATTCCTGACATTAAGGTTAGCTTCTCCCCCCCGCCCCCCTCCACTCCCAATACAACATTCTTGTGCTATCCCTGAAAATTAGGTCATTTAATCCTCTTTTGTAAGGTTCATTACCTTTGAGAGTCGTCCTGAATTCCCTATACTCAGAGAATTCTGCCTGGGAGTCCATAAAGATGAAATAAAGCATTCTGAAAATTAAGGGGGACCAATTAAGAGATTTATCATGGAAAAACACTTGCTTCTGATTCCTAAGGAGAAGACCACTCTCCTCCCATTTCCCATCACCAGCAAGCTCCCCTGCTTCCTAACCACTTCACAAGGCGAGCTCCAATTCCTTGCCTTCCCTAACCCCTTCTTTTTGTTGTTGTTGTTTGTTGATTTATTGATGCTAACCATTCTGACAGGTGTGATGTGATATCTCATTGTGTTTTTCATTGAATTTATTGGGATTACATTGGTAACTAAGTAAGTTTCAAGTGCACATCATCTGTTTATTGTAATTGTGTTCAACACCCATAGTCTAGTCTTTTTCTGTCACCATTTATCTATCCCCTCCTTTACTCTCTTCTACCTGTCTCAAACCCCCTTCCCTCTGGTAATCACTATCCTGACATCTGTGAACATTAGGGGTTTTTTTTGTTTCTGTGTTTTTGTTTTATTTTATTTTTTTGCTTAATCCCCTTCACCTGTTTCATCCAGCCTCCAATCTCCCTTCCCCCAGGGACAGCTGTGGGTGTGTTATCTGTATCTATGAGCCTGTTTCTACTTTGTTTACTTTGTTCATTAGATTCCACATATAAGTGAATCATATCTATTTGTGGTTCTCTAACTAGCTCATTACACTTAGCATAATAAATACCCTCTAGGTCCATCCATGCTGTCTTGAAAGGTAAAGTTTTCCCTCTTTTTACAGATGAATAGCATTTTATTGTGTAATCCACTTATCTACTGAGGAACACTTAGGCTGCTTCCAAGTCTTGGCCATTGTAAATAATGCTGCAATGAACATCGGGGTGCATATATTCTATCGAATCAGTGTTTTGGCATTCTTCAGATATATCCCTAAAAGTGGAAACCCTGGATCAAAAGGCAGTTTCAATTTTAATTTTTTGAGAAAACTCCATACTGTTTTCCAC
This sequence comes from Myotis davidii, assembly GCF_000327345.1. Lineage (NCBI taxonomy): Eukaryota > Metazoa > Chordata > Mammalia > Chiroptera > Vespertilionidae > Myotis > Myotis davidii. The sequence goes on from NW_006291549.1 coordinate 2,314,056, forward strand.
AGTGGCTGCACCAGTAGGTATTTCCACCAACAGTATAAGAGGGCTCCATTTTCTCCAAATCCTAGTCAACATTTGCTGTTTATTGATTTATGGATGATAGCCATTCTGACAGGTGTGAAGTAATAGCTCATTGTGGTTTTAATTTGCATCTCTCTGATGATTAGTGACATTGAACATCTTTTTATTTGTCTCTTGGCCATCTGTATGTCCTCTTTGGAAAAGTGTTTATTCAGCACCTTTTTCCATTTTTTAATTGGATTGCAGGGTTTTTGTTTGTTTTTGGTGTTTAGATGTGCAGGTTCTCTATAAATTTGGATATTAACCCTTTATCAGATGTATCATTGGCAAATATGTTCTCTCATTCAGTGAGTTGTCTTTCAATTAGTTGATGGTTTGCTTTGCTGTACAAAACCTTTTTAGTTTTATGTAGTCCCATTTATTTATTTTATCTTTTGTTTCCCTTACTTGAGGAGGTATATCAGGAAAAAAATATTGCTGCAAGAAATGTATGATATTTTACTGTCAATGTTTTCTTCTAGGATTTTTATGGTTTTAAATCTCACCTGTAAGTCTTTAATCCATTTTTAGTTTACTATTGTATATTAGAGGCCCAAATCAGTTTTGGCCTGATCACAGCAGGCCAGGCTGAGGGACCTCACCAGCACATGGATCCATGCACTGGGCCTCTAGTATGCATATAGGATCTTTGGTTAATCTCTTCCTGCCCTCCCCCATCACCCCTTCCCTCAGATTCATCAGTCTGTTCCATGTTTCCATGTCTGTGCGTTGAGCCTCTGCCTCCTGGTGGTCAGTGTGTGTCATAGCTACCGGTCAAATGGTCAAACGGTTGTTCGGTCACTTAGGCTTTTATATATATATATAGATGGTGTAAAGAGCTGGTCTAGTATCATTTTTTACATGTATCTGTCTAATTTTTACCAAACCACTTATTGAATCTTATTGAATATACTGTCTTTACCCCATTGTATGTTCTTACCTCCTTTCTCGAATGTTAATTGACCATAAAGGCATGGATTTATTTCTGGGCTCTCTAATCTGTTCCATTGATCTATATGTCTGTTTTTATGCCAGCACCACGCTGTTTTGATTACAGAACCTTGTAGTATAGTTTGATATTAAGTAGTCTGATACCTCCAACTTTATTCTTCTTTCTCAAGGTTGCTGATACTATTTGGGGTCTTTTGTGGTTCCATATAAATTTTTGGAATATTTGTTCTAGTTCTGTGAAATATGCCATTGGTATCTTGATAGGAATTGAATTGAATCTATAGATTGCTTTGGGTAGTATGGACATTTTAATGATGTTAATTCTTCCTATCCATAAATATGGTATATACTTCCACTTATTTGTGTTGTCTTCAATTTTTTTCTTCAGTGTCTCATAATTTTCCAAGTACAGGTCTTTTTCATCCTTAGTTAAATTTATACCTAGGATGCAAATAAATGTTTTTAATGAAATTGTAAATGAGATGGTTTTCTTGGTTTCCTTTTCTGATAGTTCATTACTTTAAATAAAAATACAAC
>NW_006291549.1:2315947-2319231 GCF_000327345.1 Myotis davidii
TAGTCTGGAAGTTTCTTTGTGTTAACTAGCTGGTTGGCCTCTGGAATCACCAGATGCTGTTTGAAGAAGTGACTATAGGGGTAACCAAAATAAGGGCAGGGGCAGCACTTAGGAGACTGTTTGTGTAATACAGGGGTTCATACCAGGGTAGTAGGAGGGGAAGTGGTAAGAAATTATTAGATTCTAGATATGTTTGGAAAGTAGAATCGATGAGATCAGCTGTGAGATTGGATGTGAGAGGAAGAGCAGAGTGAAGGAAGGCTTCAGGCTTTTGCCTCAGCAAACAGTCATTTACTAAAAGGGAGGAAGAATATGTGAGAAGCCATTTTGGGGGCAGGGTGAGAGGGATCAGATATTATTAAGCAGTAAGACAAGAACATGTTAAGTTTGATGTACCTCTTGGTTATTTAAGCAGAGTTGACTGGGCAGAGGCTGCCTTTGTTACAGAACAAAGCAGGCATCCGATGGAGCCCAGACTGAGGGAAGGGTGGATCCCTAGAGAGAGGAACCATCACAGAGAAGCGAATCCTTCAAGCATTTTGAGAATTGCAATTACAGTTTGGAGGACTGGAGCCTCACCTTAAACGACACAGAAAGACCAATGACTTGAATTCTATTGCCTGTGCAAAGCAACTTATAATGAATAAAAAAGCAAATAAACAGACAAAATCAATTTCTTTAAGAGCCCATTACATGATACTGTCTCTTTAAAAGTTAGATCAGAATCTCCTTAATGCTGCCTCTCTGAATCCCACAACTATGATAACTACATTCTTCTACCTTCTCCTTTATTGCTGTAAAAATACAACAGATATTATTAAGTGGTAAGATAAGAGCTTGTACTGTACTTTGATACACAGCATATAAAATACAATCTTAAGTGATTGGTAACTGTGTTCCTTAATTGATTTATGTGTATTTTAGAAAGCTTTTAAATAATTTTATATGATAAGGATAGATATAGTTGATTAAAATGCTGCATATGACACTTTCTATAAAATGTTGGAAATTGGACCTTTTTTCATGTGTTAGCTTTATCTTTTTTAATTTGATTTCAAGCACTTTGAAAACATTGAATTTTTTTTATATATTCAGGACTCAAGATTTTGATGACTTATCATTGCTGATTGCTTGTAATTTTAAGAAAACTCAAACACTGGCCTATTATATAACTCCATAATCATCTCCCAATCAAAATTCTCATGGGGTTGAGTTAATTTTGTTATTAGATATTTAATTCTTGCTTTGCTTGATTTGGGTTAGATAACTACTCTATTATGTAAACTATTATTTTGCTTTTTCTCCATCACAACCTATAGTTAATTTCAGTCATAACTTTCTCTTCACTCTCTTCTTGAATACTTTTTAAAAAAGGCTTTTAACCAGAAATTTTTATGCTTAAATTCATCTCAAGGCACTCTTTTCAAGGATGATTTAGCAAATTATGTTTAGCAATGTGTCTATTTTATAGAGGAAATAAACTTTTCTAAACTTTAAAAATTTAAAAGCAATTAATTTTGTGCATGGATAATTCTTGAGTTGATGAATTATAGATTTGAAATATCCAAGTGTTAGGTAGTTTTTAAATGAGGACTTGTGTATCTTTTAAAGTAGAATAATATGAAAATGGTGAGTTCAACAAATCACCCTGAAGTCACATACATTTTTTTAAAAAAATATGTGTTTTTGTAAATCATGCTTTCTTATTAATAGATGTAGAACTATGTTGTCATGTAGTTTTAGACTTGCATTTTTTTGATAGAAAACTTAAAGGAATGGAATGGTAGAGCTGCTTTAGAGCATGGTATGACAGTTTATAAAAATTAAACATAGAATCACCATATTATCTACCAATCTACTGCTGGGTATATACCCAAAATAATTGAAAGTAGGGGTTCAAATAAATGTGTGTACACCCATGTTCATGGCAGCATTATTCACAGTAACCAAAAGGTGAAATCAGCTCAGTGTCCATCAGTGTATGAATGGATAAACAAACAATGAAATATCATTCAGCCTTAAAAAGGGAGGACATTCTGGCTCAGACTACAATTTTGAAGACATTGTTCGAAAGACTAGAAGAGGAAAAGATTATCTTTTCCTCTGGAAAGGCAGGGAAGACTTCAGAGAGGAAGTGACATTCATATTTGATCATAAAAGGGTGAGTGGACCTTGTCAAGCAGATGATAATGGAAAATCTTTCCAGGCAGAGAAAATGGCTTAAACAAGAGTTGAGTAAGGGAATTGTTTGTGACCGTGCACATGTGTGCACATACACATTTATTCCAAAGTCAAACCTGAATAATTTGGGGATTATCTACTATCTTTGGTCCACACCACTACTTTTTTCTTAATGTATATAATTGAAAAATTACTTTAATGACATAGGACCTTTTAGAATAAGCCTTTATGCCTGGTTTTTGCACATTGGATTTTTCCAGTCTTTCCCCAATGTTCATGGTCCAAGGGACTCCTAGTAAGGAATTTTTCATTTGCTCTAGAATCACCCAGTTCCACCTCCCACAAAGATAGTCTGGTCAGGATACTTTGGGGCCACCAACAGAATAGCAAGTTGCCAAAATAAATGTTTTCCATCAAGATTTCACACTTGCACTTAATGAAATAGACATTTTCCAAACAGTTTCTTTAAAGCTAAGTTTTTCTTTAAGATTTGTAATGAAAATATTTCATGACCTGTTGACATATTCATATGGTGATTTTCAAAAGGCAGATTTCGTTTACAAAATGGATTTGGCAACAAGTAGGAGTATCTGGGAAGTTGAACAAGGCTGTTGACAGGGAAAATTAGGGCTGAATCATAACTGACATTGTTTTGCAGCTGTGCCATTTTTTAAGACTGACCAATGAGACAGGCTTTATAGAGTCCTCGTGGTAATAATGCCTAAATTGGCAGCTAATGACCATTCATAATGGAACTGCATAGGTAGTAGCTGACAAGTACAGAAAAAATTAGTTCCTGTAGCTGATTTTTCTTTCTAAGTACCAAAGCATAAATTATGCCATTTAGAAGAAAGATAGTAAAAAAGAAATTTTATAGTATTTTTCAGAGAAGCAGATTAAAAATCAGAAAATTTTCTTTGTATTCTTTGTCCTATATATATTTTTCATTTTTTATTATCTCATTGTTAGCTCTTTTGCTGGTTGAACTACTTGACTAATATATCTAATTTAAATTTATGTGTTCTTTTCTTTTTTTAAAATTTATAATTACTTTTATTTTTTTATTTTTTTTAATTAAATCTTTATTGTTCAGATTACATTTA
>NW_006291549.1:2320381-2324246 GCF_000327345.1 Myotis davidii
CCAACAGGAGGCAGACAGTCCCGCTTCTCCCATTTGAGTCTGGGTCCCTAGAGTCTCGCCTGGCTCTGGAACTCAGAGTCTGAAACTCCCTCCCGATTGAAAACGCCAACCGCGCCCTCAGCAACCAGCCCGCTCCCCATGCACTCCGCACCTCAGTATTTGACTTCAGCACTGCTCCTTCTCTGAGTGTTAGTATGCGTTTCTCTTTCCTCATAGTTGTAGGACTTCCACTCAGCCAGCGTTCCTGTGGTTCTGGGTGATGTCCGTTCCGTCTTTTAGTTTCACTTTTGAAGTGGTTGTTCGAGGCAGCAAACTCCTGCGTTAACCTATGCCGCCACCTTGGTTTCTCTAAATTTATGTTTTCAATGCAGTTTTCCCTCCAGTAGTTGAAGATTAACAAATAATATTCAAATTCAGATGACACAAGGCAGCTTTGATAAAGTTCTAAAATTTAGTTAGTTTCAACTATTCTTTTAGGTTTATGAAATTTATATTAGATCTATTCTGATTTTTTTTAAATTCCTGCTTTCCATATCAGTAGGCTAAGAAGATATAAATATACTTAAAAAATCTAATCAAAGTCTTTAGAGACTGAGAAACAGGTGTGTGTGTCTAATGCTTTTAGCCATTTCTGGAAGTGGTATCATAGCCTTTGCAAAGAATGTAGCTTTTGAGCTTTGATTTTGGAAGAGAAACAGAGGGCTTATTGGAGAAAGTAGTATTTGAATCAGGCTTTAAATAGGGAGGGTAGGACTAGGTGATGATGGGATTCACAGGGAAGGGACACATGGGAAGTTCATTGTGCAATGTGGCAACTTTAAGAAGAAAGGACAAGAGGTAGGTAATTATAAGACAAGACAAGAAGGGGGTCTGGAAAGGTAAAAAGGTCCCAGGTGGATTTTCAGGTTTGTAAGTTGATATAGTATTTTATTTTGTCAGATTCTAGGGAATCATTGAGCGCATAGTTTTCATTGGATAATGTATCCATAGTAAATTTCAGAAGTTAGAAACTGGAGGCCAGGAAACCTTTGAGTAATAGTTGCCATTTTTGATTGGCTATTAAATACTACTCTCTGTGATACTAAATTTGGATGGGCTTTTAAAACTCTTCAAAGAGTTCACTTTTATTTTATAGATGAAGAAATTAAGGCCTAGGGAAAATCAATCTCTATTCTATGGTCACTGAGCCAGTAGGTGACCAGCTGAGATGACAGCTTTATCTGACCCATCACCATGCTGCTGACCAAATACACGACCACGATGAGAGGTGCTTCGTATGAGCTGATGTTATACTTCTTGGCCAAGTACTTCCTTTCTTCTTTCCCAAGACACTTTTTACCTATACATTTTATTTTTGTCCACCTGATTTCCCCCATCTCTATTGAGATGTAATTGACATATAACATTTTGTAAGTTTAAAGTGTACAATATGGCCCTAGCTGGTTTGGCTCAGTGGATAGAGCATCGCCTGAGTAGGGGGGGGGTCTCAGATTCGACTCCAGTCAAGGGCACATGCCAGGGGTTGTGGGCTCCATCCCCAGTAGGGGGTGTGCAGGAGGCAGCCCATCAATTATTCTCTTTCATCATTGATGTTTCTCTCTCTCTCTCTCTTTCTCTCTCTCCCCCATCCCTTCCTCTCTGAAATTAATAAAAATATATTAAAAATAAAGTGTACAGTATAATTATGTGGCACATATGTATATTGCAAAGTTATTACCATATAAGATTAGTTAACTCCTCCATTATGTCATGTCATTACAGTGTGTGTGTGTGTGTGTGTCTGGTGAGGACATTTAAGATGTACTCTCTTAGAAAACTTTACGTATATAATACAGTATTGTTAACTCTAGTCACCCTGCTGTGCATTATAACCCCAGAATTTATTCATCTTCTAACTGGAAGTTTGTAGAATTTGACCAATATCTCCTACACTCCCCAGCCCCTAGCAATCAGGATTCTACTCTCTGTTTCTATGAGTTTGGCTTAAATTTATTTTTAAATTTTTGAGAGAAACTTTATTTACAATAATCAGAAACTGAAAATAATACAAATGCCCATCAATCAGTGAATGGGTAGTCCAATTGGAGTATGTGCATACGGTTGAATATTCTTCCGCAATAAAAGGGAATCAACTATTGGTACACACTACAACATGGATGAATCTTAGAATATGTTGAGGAAAAGAAGTTGAACACCAACAAATGCAAACTATATGAAGTCCAAGATAGGAATGATGGTAGAAATCTGATCAACAGGAGGAAGGAGAAGGAAGGTTGCTAGTCATTGTTGACTGCCAAGGAGATTAAGGTAGAGTAAGTGTTCTACATCTTTTTTTTAAATTGAATTATAGCTGAGTAGTATTCCATTATGTAAATATACCACAGCTTTTTTTATTTACTCATCTGCTGTTGGGCACTTGGGCTACTTCTAAGTCTTGGCTATCTACACTAATAAAAGATAAACATGCAAATTGACCATACCTTTGCTATGCCTTAAGCTACACCCACCAGCCAATCAGAGCGACTATATGCAAATTAATCCAACCAAGATGGTGGCCAGCAGCCACGGAGCTGGAGCAAGCAAGAGGCTTGGTTGCCCCAATGATGGAGGAAGCCAAGCTTCCCAGCTGCCGCGGCTGGCTCTGAGCTCCACTCAAAGCAACAAAGTTTCAATTATAGAAGGTAAATAAACCCCAGATACCTGTTTTCAGCCAGCCGTGGCCACAGACCTGGAGCAAGCAGAAGTGGGTTGCGCCTGGTGATGGAGGAAGTCAAGCTTCCCTCCTGCCTGCCCTGGCTGACTCTGAGCTCCTCTCAAGGCTACAAGGTTTCAATTATAAAAGGTAAATAAATTCCAGAATAAAAACAAAAAGGAAAAAAGAAAAAAAGGAGAGGCTGGGAGCTTCTCTCGCTGGGGGGCTTGGCCAGCCTGAAAACGGCCCTCAGCCCCTCACCCTGGCTGGCCAGGCACCCCAGTGGGATCCCCATCCTGATCTGTGACACCCTTCAGGGCAAAGCAGCTGGCCCCCACCCATGTAACAGACCTCTATCCTATATAATAAAAGGGTAATATGCAAACTGACCCTAACAGCTGAACGACTAAGAATGACTGGTCACTATGACACACACTGACCACCAGGGGGCAGACGCTCAATGCAGGAGCTGCCCCCTGGTGGTCAGTGCACTCCCACAGGGGGAGCTCTGCTCAGCCACAAGCCAGGCTGTTGCCTGCCAGTACAGTGGTGGTGGGAGCCTCTCCCGCATCATCAGTGCTAAGGATGTCCGACTGCAGCTTAGGCCTGCTCCCTGCTGGCAAGTGGACATCCCCCGAGGGCTGCCAGGCTGCCAGAAGGATGTCTGACTGCCAGCTTGGGCCTGATCCCCCAGGGAACGGGCCTAAGCCAGCAAGTGGACATCCTCTGAGGGGTCCCAGACTGGAAGAGGTCATAGGCTGGGCTGAGGGACCCCTTGAGTGCACAAATTTTTGTGCACCGGGCCTCTAGTTGGAAATAATGATGCAATGATTATAGGGGTGTACATATTCTTTCAAATTAATGTTTAGGGTTTCTTCAGAAATACCCCTAGAAGTGAAATCACTGGTTAAAAAAGAAGTTTCATTTTTAATTTTTTGAGGTAACTCCGTACTGCTTTTTATAGTGGCTGCACCAATCTGCATTCTTACCAACAGTGCACAAGGGTTTTAGATTCCACACACAAGTGAGATCATTAATATTTGTTTTCCTGTTTGACATACTGTACTCAGCAGGATGCCCTCATGGTCCATCTGTGCTGTTGCAAATGGCAGGATTTCCTTCTTTTTATGGCTGAATAATATTTTGTTTTATATAAACACATTTTCTTTACAT
>NW_006291549.1:2324566-2326942 GCF_000327345.1 Myotis davidii
ATGGACATTTTAGCAACATTAATTCTTCAATGTATATATACAGGGTATCTTTTCACTTATTTTGTCTTCTTCAGTTTCTTTTATCAGCATTTTATGGTTTTCAGTGTACAGGTCTTTTACCTCCTTGGTTAAATTTATTTCTAGGTATTTTATTTTATTGATGATATTCTAAATGGGATTGTTTTCTTGATTTCTTTTTTAGATTGTTTATTATTAGTGTATAGAAACAACTGAATTTTTTATGCTGCAATTTTGCTGAACTTATTAATGATAATAGTATTTTTGGTGGAGTTTTTTTCACGCCATCTGAAAATAGTGACAGTTTCACTTCTTTTATTATTTGGATGCCTTTTCTTCCTTTCTTTCTTTCTTTTTTTACCTAATTGTTTTGGCTAGGACTATGAGTACTATGTCAAATAAAAGTATAAGAGCGGGCCTCCTTGAGTTGTTCCTGATCTTTAAGGAAAAGCTTTCAACATTTTACCATTGAGTATGATGTTAGCTGTGGATTTGTCATATGGCCTTTATTTTGTTGAGGTATAGTCCTTCTACATACAAGTTGTTGAGAGTTTTTAATCATGAAAAAAAAAATGGGAATGTTCAAATGCTTTTTCTACATCCGCTGAATTGCTCATATGACTTATCTTTCATTCCATTCATGTGGTGTAGCACATTTGTTGATTTGCATATGTTGACTCATCCTTGCATCCCAGGAATAAATCCCACTTAATCATAATGCATGATCCATTTAATGTGCGGTTAAATTGTGTTTTCTAGCATTTTTTTCAATAACTTTTTGCATTTATATTTGGCCTGTAGTTTTCTTTTCTTCTAGTGTCCTTATCTGGTTTTGTTATCCCAGCAATGCTGGCCTTGTAAAATGAGTTTTGGAATATTCTGTCCTTTTCAATTTTGGGGAAGAGTTTGAGAGTATTGCCATTAATTCTACTTTAAATGTTTGGTAGATGGGAGGGATATGGGGTGCAGGGGGTCATTGGGGAAAAGGGGGGACATCTGTAATACTTCCAACAGTAAAGATAAAATGTTTGGTAGAGCTCACCAGTAAAATCATCTGGTCCAGGGCTTTTCTTTTTTAGAAGGGAGGTTTTAATTACCGATTCAATCTCCTCACTCATTATTGGTCTGCTCAGATTTTCTATTTCTCTGTGAGTTAGTCTTGTTAGGGTGTATGTTCCTAGGAATTTATTTATTTATTTAAGTTATTAAACTCCAATTTGTTGCAGTTTAATTGTTTATACTCTCTAATGATTCTTTGTATTTCTGTAGTATCAGGTCTAATATTTCCTCTTTCATTTCTGATATTTATTTTAGTCTTCTCTCTTGCTCATGAGAACCATAGTTCCTAAGATTTTGTTAGAATTCATCTTTTTCTGAAGCTTGACTTATATAACAGGCCACATTAATAATTCACTCTAATGGGTTTTGACAAATGTATATGTTGTGTAATCACCACCAAATCAGGATTAGAACATCTTTGTCACTCTATAAACTTCCTGAGTGCTTCTTCCCAATTAATTTTCTTTACCTTTGCTCCAAATAACCACTGATTTATTTCTATTACTATAGATTAGTTTTATCAGCTCAAGAAGCTTCTATAAATGGAATAATATAGAATGTACTTACCTTGTGTCAGTTTCTTTTACTTGTTTGTAAATCAACTTTGTTGAGGTATAATGCATATATAAAAATGCACTCATTTTAAGTATACGTTGTGATGCATTTTTTTAAAAAATATGTTCTTAATGATATTTTAGAGCAGACATGTCAAACTCAAAGGCTAACCTAGGCCAAATAAATGCGGCCCGGGGCCCGCGGGCTGCGAGTTTGACATGCTTGTTTTAGAGAAAGAGGAAAGGAGATGGATAAGAGATAGACACATCCATGAGAGAGAAACATCATCGATTTGCTGCCTCTGGCATGCCCCCTACTGCAGGTTGAGCCCACAACCTGGGCATGTGTCCTGACTGGACATCTAACCTGTGGCCTCTGGTTCCTGGGTCAACTCTCAACCACTGAGCTACACTGGCCAGGCATTGAGATGAGTTTTAACATATGTATCTACTTGTGTATCAGATATACACAAGTGTATAGCATTTCCATCATCAAAAAATATTCCCTTGTTCACGTTCCTAGTCAGTTACCTGTTCCTACCTAAAGCTAACACTGATATGCAATTTCATTCTAAATTAGATGTGCCTTTTCTAGAATTGCTGATACATGGAATCATGTGATATGTCTACTCTTTTAGGTCTGGCTACTTTGGCACAGCAGAACATTTTGAACATTGTGTCTGTCAGTATTGCTATGTAGTGTTCCACTGTAGGCATATATCACAGTTTGTTGATCCATTCACCT
>NW_006291549.1:2327175-2339675 GCF_000327345.1 Myotis davidii
CTACTAAGAAATCCCTGTATACTTTTAAGATAGAGAAGAATTTCTCTTATACTTTTTCCAGAAGTGTTATGATTTTAGCTTTAGGTTTGTAATCCATTTTGAATAAGTTTTTGTATGTGATGTAAAGGTCAACATTTATATTTTTCTTCAGATTGTTATTTAGTTTTTACTGGATTTATTGAAAAATGATCTAATCTGGTATTGACTTGTATTAGTGCCTTTGTCAAAAATTGTATGGGTCATTTCTGAAATCCATTTTGGTCTATTTATGTATATGTTTATCATTCTAATAACAAAACGACTTGATAAATATTATTTATAATAAGTCTTCAAACTAGGTATTGTAACTTCTCCAACTTTGTTCTTCCCTTTTCAAGATTATTTTGACTGCTCTAAGTCCTTTTCATTTTCATATGAAGTTTAACATCAGCTTGTCAATTTATGCAAGTCCTGCTGAGAATATAATTGGGATTGTGTTGAATCTACTGATAAATTTAAAAGAAGTTGATGTTAACTTTTGGCTCTTCCAATTCATGAGCATGATATATCTGGCCTTCTTTAATATAGGCCTTCTTTAATTTTTGTAGTATTATATTATAGTTTTCAGTGTAGAGAGTGTGGATATCTTTTGATAAATTTATTCTTGGTTATTTATCTTCGTTGATGCTATTATAAGTGGTACTGTGTTTTACATGGAATTTTTCAGATGTTGTTGCTAGTCTGGAGACATGCAACTAATTTCTGTATATTGACCTTGTATGATGCAGCTTTGCTAAGTTAGCTTATTATATTGAATAGCTTATTTTTATAGATACTTAGTGTTATTTATGGAGACAATGATGTTATCTGCAAACAGTGACAGTTTAACAATGTCTTTTTCTATATCTGAGCTTTTTGTTTCTCCATCTTGCCCTATTGCATAGGTTATTAGAACCTCCAGAGTAGAATGTTGAATATTAATGGGAAGAGCAGGTAATTCTTGTTTTGTTCTTTATTGTAGGGGAAGGCAGTATTTCATCAAGTATGACATTAGTTGGTGGTTTCTGTGAGATATATCAGGTTAGAGGAAATTTCATCTATTCCAAGTGTGCTGCAATGTTTTTCATAAAGAGGCATTGAATTTTTGTTCTATTTCCCCCTCTGTAACTGTTGAGGATACTCTTTTGTATTTTAATATGGCAAATTATCTTAATTTTTAATTTCTTTAATTGATCTTGTACATTCCTGAGACAAACCTAATTTGGTAACAATGTATTATTTTATATGTATATATATATGTGTATATATATATATATATATGTATATATATGTATATATATACTGTTTTTTATTCCTCCCATCTTTGTTCTTCTAAATTTTATTTACTAATTTTTCAAAGAATTTTGGTATTGATGTTCATGAGAGATACTGCTCTGTAATTTTATTGCTTTGTAATATCCTTCTCAGATTTTGGTATGGGGATTTTTCTACATTCATAAAATGAGTTGGGATGCATCCTCTTCTCTGTTTTCTGGAAGAATTTATATATTTGATCAAATTCACTATTAAAATAATCTGGGCATGGAGTTTTCAGGGGGAGCTCTTTGATTAGGAATTCATTGTTTTTAGTAGCTAGGGTTCTTGAGATCTAAGTATTTTGTGTTTTCTCTTTTTCTTTTTTATTAATCTTGCTAGGGTTTATTAATTTTATTAGTATTTTCAAATGATCCACCTTTGTTATGTTTCTGCATTGCTTTTCATATTATTGAGTTTTGCTTTCATATTTATTATTTCTTTCCTTCTTATTTTGGTCATAATTTGCTCTTTAAATTTACTTTCTATCTTTTTAAGGTAACATCTCAAAAAATGAACATAGTGATCATTAATTTAAAACCTACTTTTCTAATGTAAGCATTGAAGTAGTACATGTTTTTTGTCTGGCTGGTGTGGTTCAGAGATTGAGTGTTGACCTATGAACTAGGAGGTCATGGGTCGACTCCTGGTCAGAGCACATGCCCAGGTTTTGGGCTTGATAATGATTCTCTCTTGTCATTGGTGTTTCTATCTCTCTCTACTCCTCTCGCTTCTTCTCTGAAATAAAAGAAATATATATATATATATTTTTTTTAAAAAAATAGCACATTTTTCTACATACTCTTTTAGCTATGTCTTATAAGTCTTGATGTTTTCCATTTTCATTAAATTGGAATATTTTCAAATGTTCCCTGTGAATTCTTCATTAACCCATTGTAGAAGTGTGCTATTTAATTTCCAGACATTTGAATGTTTTCTAGATATCTTATTTTTGTTGCTTTCTAATTTAATTCTATTATGATCAGAGAATGTATTAGATTTATTTTAAGACTCTGGTCTGCTCTGGTATACATTCCTGGGCAAGCCCCGTGTAGTTTCTCTCTGCACATGCACAGTCTAACCCTGGGCGAACAGCTCTAGAGAACCCCCCGCCCCACACCACATTTACAGAATCCTGGTCACCCTGTTTGGGCCTCTCTCTTCTTTCTGGTGTTCTGCTCTATGAATTTCAGCCAGTTCACCTGCTTTAAACTCTGATCCATGCCTTCTAATGTCTTCAGGCCCACAGTACTCAGTTGGGACTCCAGCTCACTGAACTGTAATAGATAATTAAGAAATGTCTCTAAACAGGGTCAGGCCCTCAGGGATCATAGTTTTATGCTGTCTGCTGATAATATCAAAAAACAGTTGCCTTATATACTTTGTTTCTGTTTTATCATTTATAGTGGAAGTACAAATTCATTTATTCCATCATACCTGGTAGTAGTTCATTCATGCATGTTAACAGTAGGTTTTTTTTGTGTGCCCTTTATAGTTGGAAGTCAGTTTTGCTGGATATGAGGTATTTGGCTCATATTTTCTGTCCTTGAGTACTTACACATGTTACTTCACTTTCTTTTGGCATAATGTGTTGCTCTTGAAAAAGGTATCATGATAATTTAATTTTCTTTCCCATGTAAGTCACTAGCTGCTTTTGATTTGATGCCCATTTAGCAGGAGGGGCTGGCTTGAGCAAAGGTACTAAGGAAGAAAGCATAGGGCATGCTCAGGCAATACCAAATGGACAGTTTGGCTAGAATATATGTTGAATATAAAGAATTTGTGAGAACTAGCCTAGAAAGTATATTCATATTATCAATGGCTGAATGGTAGGTAGAGGAATCTGTCCTTAATTTTGTAGATAAAGGGATCCTTCAAAAGTTTATAAATTATAGATTTATGTGATCAGAGCTGTGTGAGTCAGAGAACAGAGAGAACATAAGAGCCCTCAGTTATGATACCTTTATGATACCTTTGGACCAAGCTGATTGTTTTGGTTTAAATCTGAATTGATGCCCTTGACTCAGTGTTCTCTTCTCCTTATGCGTGTGTACATATGTCACTTTTTTGTCTGTTGTCTGAAAAGTAGACTGTTTAGTGAGAAGCTTTCTCTATATTCCTGGGCCATTCCATAATAAGCAGAGATGCCAAAAAATTTCTAGGATAAAGAGGTCTTTAATCGTATATAACAAATTAGATTGTGGAAAGGTCAGGAAAATACTTTTTTTCATTGAAAATTAAAGACATCTGGGCTTTTCATTGTAAATATTTTACATGCTTAGGACTAGACTAACTGATGATTTGGGGGACAATTTGAGGTAGCTCATGACTTTTAAGCTCATTACATGCTACATATATTTTAAAAATCAGAATTGGATACCTATAACTATGTCCTCTCAAGAGATGATAATCTTTTCTGAGGATTTTTATGATGTCAAGAACATGAATGTATTTTTAAGAAAGAACCTAAGGAAGAAAATAGAGCTCAACTTTTTTCTATTTTCCCTCAGGTCAATGCTATGAATTTCTGAAACAGATACAAGGCCATTCTCAGATTTTCATGGAATGTGGGCATCACTGGAATATATTATCATGTTTAATGCAGTTTTAAAGTGGGAGAATTGCATATTTTAGACTTCTCAGCTATAAAGTATTTAACATTGTAGATTTATAGTAACATATAACTTCCCATTATAAAAGACCAATGTTGTATGGATGTGGGCATTTTTAAAAAAATGAAATTTAGATTTTTCAATCTATATAATACAAGACCATATTTATAGTAAGAATTTAAGAGGTTGGCCCTGTCCAGTAAGGCTGGGTTGGTTGAGCATCATAGCATGCACCTAAAGGTCGTGGGTTTGATTCCGGGTCAGGGCACATACCTTGGTTATGGGTTCAGTCCCAGGTTGGGGTGCCTATGAGAGGTAACCAATCAATGTTTCGCTCTCACATCGATGTTTCTCTAAAATCAGTATACATATTCTTGAGTGAGGATTAAAGAAAAAGAATTTAAGAGCTGGAAGAGGCATTATCTTCTAGGCCAGTGTTGCGTGGAATACCATTCACATAACCTGATAGTCTGTAAACAAGAATTTCTGAGGAAAATTACTACAAGCTATACCTCATGTGGGAGATGCACATGCTTAGTAGCATATTGAAGACTCCAGGATTTTTCTAGTTATGAAGCCAGTTTGATTTTTATAACCTAAAATTTCTCAAACTTATTTGATTGTGTGTGTGTGTGTTGTGTGTGTGTGTGTGCGCGCGCGCGTGCTCTTCCATTCAATATAAATTAACATCCTGTGGAACTTATATTGCCTAGAAGAATAAGCTTTGGGAAATAATTGTTCAATCTCTTCATTCTGGGGGAAACTGAGACCTAGGAAGATTTATTCACTTGGCAGGTCACACAGCTCCTCATAGTGATGTTGACCATCTTTCCCAATTCCCATATAACCACTTTTTTTTTCTTTTTCTTTTTTTGGTGATCTCATTGATCCATATGTGATGGGCAATTAACAGTGTTATAATTATCCTTTTGTATTTTTAAAAATCTTTACTGTTGAAAGTATTACATATTCCCTCTCTTCCCCCCACCCCCCCTCCCCTGCCTTCCCTCTGAGGTCCGACAGTCTGTTCCATGCTTTTATGTCTCTTGATCTATTTTGTTCATCAGTTTATTTTGTTCAGTAGATTTCACATATGAGTGAGATCATGTGATACTTGTCTATCTCTGACTTGCTTAGTCTTTTCCCCTCGTTCATATAAACTTCCCTTTCACAGATAAATTTTTCACTCACATAGAAGACTGGATGCAGGGATGAGCAACTTCATCCTAATTACACCGCCTTTGGCTTGATTCCACAGTGCTTAGTGCTAAGGATCCTGGAGTCTCCATCATCTCCATTTTGGTTCTTTCCCTGATTTGTCCTCTTCCAACTACCCCCTGCATTCTGCATGTGACCAGAGTTGTGGAATGACTACCTCTTTCATTGCTGACATTGATGATTCACAGCTTGCATAACCCCTTTGTGAATTACTAGTACCCTATGCCAGTGGTCGGCAAACTCATTAGTCAACAGAGCCAAATATCAACGGTACAACGATTGACATTTCTTTTGAGAGCCAAATTTTTTAAACTTAAACTATATAGGTAGGTACATTGTTATTAACTTAATTAGGGTACTCCCAAGGCTTAGGAAGAGCCACACTCAAGGGGCCAATAAGCCGCATGTGGCTCGCGAGCCGCAGTTTGCCGACCACGGCCTATGCCTTCTTTAACCTCTGTGCCTCTTTGTCATTTTGTTACTTACATGATGCTTCTAACTAAGGAGAACAGGAGCACACTAAGGCAAATTAGACATAAAAGGGTGTTTAGTGTCGACTCAGCAACTATGCCTTTAAGAGCTTTTATTTTAGGGGGAAAGAGGGCAAGGTTATATGTTAAAATGAATGAATGACATGTAAAAATAATTAATGGGGGAGCATGAAAAGAGAAGTAAACTGAGGCAGAAACTCTGCTCTATTCTAGTCTCTACCCCTAATTAGGTGTGTAAATTTGTTCAAGACCCGTAACTTCTTTGGTCTTGTAAAACAAATAAATTGGACTAAATGCCCTCTGACTTCCCGTCTAGCTCTAACTTTCTGTGAGTCTATGATCTGTGAGTGTTAATTAGCCATGACCTGATTACTATGGATAATCAGGATTTGGCTGCCCTTGTTCAAACTGACAGCATCCTGATGGAATGGTCTGGAAAAAGAAAAGTGGAATCTGTGTTCATGTTCTCTCAGCCTTCCAAGCGACACATTTTGATATTTCATTTAATATTATATAATTAAAATCACCTTAATGTTTATGATGGACTATTTTAAGGCCTTTATTTTATAAGACATCATCTTCCTCATTTTTCTAGTGTTCTGGCCTAGAGGGACAAATATGGTACTTGAAAGAATATTGTTGTGCTGGCGAAATCACATAGCAACAAAAGCCTTGCAGAGACTTCTTTGCAGACCTCGCCCATAATGCCAAATGCAATAAAGGACATGGACTGTTTCCATGGGGAAGTTGTTGTAGAAGGATACAACCCTATTAGAATGTATACATAATCATAATTCTATTTAAGTTAGTGACATCTTATACTGCATAGTATTTTTTCTTTTTTGGAAAAAACTACACTGACAAATTAGTCAAGTAATCCTCCCTGGAGATTAAAACAAAAACACAGGCCCTCTGGACCATGTCAGGGTTCTTACAATTGGAGAAGTTCATCAAACCAGTTGGCTGTGGGACAGGTTTAATATAGCAGTTGGATGCTCATTTCTGTAACCGAACTCATGCTAGATTCTGTAACATCCATCAAGGAGGTTCTTGGCTTATTCTCTGTCCAGATATTTCTTATCTCTGAGGTCCTAGGGTGACGCTCATCACCTCCTTTTTTTCCCATGGAAGCTTCTGGAAGTGCTTGTCCAAAGCCATTCAGTCTTCACCGGGCAGGCCAGTGGTGAGAGGGTTGTGCTTGAAGGGACCTGGAATCGCACAGAGTAAGGCTAGCATCTCACTTTAGCCTCCTTACTCTACAGCTAGTTCTCCCAGCTTCTGGATGAAAGCAACTAATTAGGAGAGAAAGAGAGTCTCACATGAATAGGCACTTGTTTTCACTGAGAATGCTAAACTGGAAATGCTGG
This sequence comes from Myotis davidii, assembly GCF_000327345.1. Classification (NCBI taxonomy): domain Eukaryota; kingdom Metazoa; phylum Chordata; class Mammalia; order Chiroptera; family Vespertilionidae; genus Myotis; species Myotis davidii. Next base: position 2,334,196 of record NW_006291549.1, read on the forward strand.
CCCACGCTGTTTTGTATCAGCAGATGCTTTAAGAATGCAGTGAAAACATCTTATAAAGTGAAAACCTATCATTTGTAAAGCTGCAAAGGGAGAGCTTTGTTTGCCCACACAGCATTTCTCAATGGAACCCCCGAGGCCATGAGTTTTTCAGGGCAAGTTTCAACTCTGCTGGGCGCACATGCATTGTGCTAAGGAGAAAAGGCCCCAAGAAGCAGGGCTACTCCTGTGAATCTTGTAAAGACTGCGTGAGTTTAAGATCTCTGTCTGTCTGTCTTTGAACTAACGCCAAATTATAATTACCTGTGATCAAAAAGAGTGCAGACAAATTAAAATGGAATCCACATAATCTCTTCTTGACTTTGCAAGTGCCACCCTCACCTTCACTTGTTTAGTTCTTTCCAGCAGAGGAGCTTGCAAGTAGCAACAGTGTCACATCTGAGTTTTTGGATGAGGTTCTAGCCAACAGGAAACATGGTCTAAATTTATATAATAAGAATAGGTCTGGGTATCCAATCCAAAATAATCAAATTGAATGGAAATGGCCTTTTTTAAAGGGAGAAATTTCACAGAGGTCTGATAATACCCACATTGAAACGTTCTTGATTGACTAACAAAAATAGGCTGTAGACTACGTAGATTTGGATCTTTTTAATGCAGCATTCACTATTCTTATGCATGTCAATACTACCTTTTCTTTTGAAATGTAAAGAAAAAATGTATTGAAGACTTGAAAAACGATTCCTAAAAGATTGGCTTTACCAGAAAACTAGCTCTGCAATGCATTGCGTCTGTCATGTTAATACATGCACTAGATACAGTTATAAAAGTCATCAACAAGCCACCACTCCTCAACAGTCTGTGCAGAGATAAAATACCTATGAAATAATGTGGATGACCTGCAAAGGATATATTCTTTAAGCACCAATTACAAAAAAGGAGCACAAATGGATGAGTCTGATCAGTGATGTACACTGAATCAAACCTTTGGCACCAGGAGTCAGAGCATTTTGTCCCATAGCATTAACAAAGATTATAAAAGTGTGTAGTGTCAAAGGAATAGGGCCACTAGCATTCAAAAGCAGCTTTGTCAACGAGGCAATAGAACACAGTATCTCTCTCTCTGTTGTCCATGAATGCATTGGTAGCAACATTGAAAAGAAAAAGAAAGGGAGCTGTACCCCCTTGTATTATCTGTTCATAAAATCAAACAGGAAACAAACATCAAGTCCTTTATGCACTTCATTTGTATAAGAGAAGGGCTAAGAACAGAAATGTGTTACAGAGATCCAAACTTAAGTGTAAGTAAGCGCCTCACACAGCTTTCTAGGGGTGCTCAGGAGGGGCCGCTTCATCATCCCTGGCACCAAAGTTGCAGAATTCTTTGCCAGCTATTTTAGGAAAAATCATTAAGATAATTCAGTGATAAAGCAAGACTCTTCTAGCCCAGAGGTGTATAGGCCTGTATCACTCCATTGTGTACAAATAATGCCAGTAGATGTGGCGTTCCATACACCTAGGACAGGGTGCACCAGGGTGGTCACCAAGGATTTCAGTATACTGCCATCTCTCAAATTTGTAGAGTAGCTGAGTGGCCAACCTTGCATTGCAGTACTGCTTTATCCCGGCTACAACTTCATTAGCAGCATACTTCTATATTGCCTGCCTTTCCTTCCAGATTTCTTATAATTTGCATAATCCTCCAGAATGAAATCCACATTCTTCTTGGCAGGAAGATAAAAGAGCTGTTTCTGTCAGGTGATTAAGGCCCAGCCATCAGCAAGCCATGGTTTTAGTTCTTCAGAAGCCTTTAACTTTAACTGTGTTCATGAATGTCTCCTCGTTATCAACAGTAGGATCCACTCGAGCTCTGTTCTTGAGAGGAGGCTGAGGTGTCTCACAGGCACTGCCACCAGCTCCATTTCCAGGAGTTTTTTGTTTGTTCTTGTTTTGTTTTCACTTCAACATTTTGCTGTTGCAGACCAGATGCTTCTTTCCTGGGTAGCCCCTCTCAGTCTTCCTCTCTACACATTGTTCCTGACGGGGTCTTTGAAGTTCTTGCTGTTTCTGCAGACTGGTGTCCAAGTGTGGGAGTACTCTGCAGTTGCAGTTTAAATTCACCAGTAGTTACCCATGAATGCATTGGTATGTGCAAGTGGGTGAGGGGGTACATTTTGTTGTTGGACCTGAAAGTGGTATAGAATTATTAAAAGTTTGGAGCCGTAATTAATTGATAGACAGTATTCAACCTAGCAGCCTTTTCACAACCCACCATCAATTTCATAAAATGACATAAGAGGAAGTCTCATGAAAGACTCTTCTTAATTAGCTACATAGATACTAGAAGTTTAGGGCTTGTTGAACATAAAAAAAAATATTTTGGACAAATTTCTATCCCTCGCTTAATTTGTAGTTTATTGGAAGAAATAATTCCCATTATTACTGTTTCTCCCTCACATTCTTAGCTGTTTATCCCTGGGCTTTGTACCTTTGTCTCTGTTCTCGCTTTCTCTTTTTTAATTGCAAGAGGTCAGGGATTCTGGAGATGTGTGGTGATTAGAGGGGCTGTGGTGCTCCAGAAAGCATGGGTAAGGATCACTTGGAAACAGTTGTTCCCTCCTACACAGCAGGTCATCTGGGAAGAATTTGGACTCGGGGCACATTAGCTTAGGGCACAGTTGACTGCTGTGCTCACTTGGATCACATGGTTGGCCAATTTGGGGACATTTCTGAAGAATGGTGGCGCCTCAGGCAATCAATCCTCCTTCTGCCTTCTTTCAGTTACTTCACTTAGAATTCATGGGTCTCCTCTTTCCTGAGGATAAATTTAAGGCATAGTCAGGTGGTCTCTTGACCAAGTCTTTAAAATTGAAAGGGTATGAATAAAAGGATGCCTTTGTCTCAGAACATGGAGTCCTGGGACAAACAGATCCATGATAATAACATTAAAAAGTACATTTGAAGTTTATACGGGACAATCTTTTTGCCCCCCTTTACTAAAAACATGTAGCCAGTTCTTAGGCATGGTGAAGCCCGGGTCCCTCAGAATCCTGAGCTGTTGGCAGTGTGGTACCACTCTTGCAATTGCACGGTGCCCACATTCCTCTGACATGCCTGTGGGAGTGATTTATAGTTACACTTGCTACCACTTCCCCTGCCCATAAAACCAAAGAGCAGAGAGTGACAGATTGATATCATATTGTCTTTCATGAGCAGTTTCACATTTCACTGCTCTGTGCAAATTAATTTGGTTTATGAAAGGAATAGAGAGTGATCTTGAAGAGAGAAGGAGGAACAGGGGCAAGGGAGGAGGTTATGCTGTTCCCTACGCACAGCCACTCAAGGCAGACGATGAACCTTGGCTTCCAGATGACTTTTCTGTATTCATTAATGCTTTGCTTTCCTCTTTCAGGTCCCAAAAAAACTTACAGTTACTCAGCTTTCCTTGAATTGTGTTCTCCTTGTTGGTGCCCGAGGGCTCTATTTCTTTGAATGTTTTCCACAGGCATCTGTTGTTTGTTTCTAACCTGGATCTGAGGACAGTTGGCTATAGAGTGTCTAGTTCTCAGCTCTCAGGCATCTCATGGTTGATGTTGGCTTATCCACAATCATTCAATCTTCAATTCACATCGATTCTGGGTTGGTCAGGGGATCCTGAAGAATGACCCAGTTGAGAACTGGGGCCCAGAGAATGCTGAAAGTAGGGAAGGCATAAGACTAGGGAGATATAGAGAATCTCTGAGGAATTCAGGCCACTAGGGTTTAGGACTAAAATCAAGATCCTCAGTTCAAGGGATGAAGCTTAAAGATAGATGATTTCCTGGGACCCCCTTCAAAGCAGACAAAACTGCAGCTGGGACATCCTAAGTCAGAAGCTTTTAAAGGCCCAAATTTGAGCCAGACATTCACGCTGTCTCTTTTGCAGGAGAAATACTGGTGGAATTGTGGCAGACGCCATATTTTCCATGGTGACTATAGAGCTTTAGCTCAAACATGAGGAGTCTCCAAGGTAACTGGAAATAGGCTCTTCATGTTTACTGAAAAGCTACCAGTTTACACAAAGCCACTTAGATAGACCCCAAACCCCAGTTTCCCTTTTGATCTTACTCTGGTATGTTTACTTATAGCTGATGGTTAAGGCGCAATCTGGGTCTGGTTGCATATGAGCAGGATAAGTTAACCCAACCCATCACTCTCATAATATGTACCAGTTGACTTGTGGGCAGGAGAGATTAAAACTTAGTTTTTGATGAACTTTGTTTAACAAACTTAAGTGAAGACAATGCCCCTCTCATCTACCTCTCGACTATAAGGGTAGCAGCAATGATAATTGCATTCTCTAAAATGATGCCTTCCCATGTGTTCATTTTTCAGAGTGAAGTACAAAAATATGTTCCTTTAAGCCTCCCTTGCTAAAAATAACAGCAAGAAAATTGACCTTTTTGCCTTTAAATGAGGCTGAGGAATTCTTTCTATCTTAGGTCAAGGTTGAATTCTCATAACTGTCTATCGATACTATCTTCCCAATCATTATGTGACAAGCATTATTTTAGAAACCAAGAGCTTATACTCAAGCTAGACACATTGAATTGTAATTTGTTTTAATATCCAAAACTAAAAATAAATTTGCAGTGGGCAAAACCCCAGATGTGTTTTGTCAGTCTCTTTTTCACTTAATGTCTAAAACTTTATGTTTTTAAGTAAAATGTTATCCATGTGTTTCTCATTTATTTACACTTAACTCATCAGTATGTTTAGTATGAGTTATTTGATGTCCAAGAAGCCTTTTTAACTATTTTATGTGCTTATTTTATACACCTATGAAATGGGAAGTTACTTATGCCAAGAAGGCAAACTGTGCAAAGCCTATTACCATCACTGTCATCAAATATTTATCCTTAAAATGTCAAGATTGATTTAAAAATCTGAAGAAGAAATTTCTGAGAATTTCTAGAAAAATCAACATAACTTAGAACTCTTTCCTGATATCATGGGTGGGCTCACCTCACTGGCAGCAAGCATCTTTTCAAATGTGATTGTCTCAGTCTGCTTGGGTTGCCATACATACCAAAAGACTTCAGACTGGGTGGTTGAAACAACAGAAATTTATTCCTCTCAGCTCTGGAGGCTGGAATGTCCAAGATCAAGGTATGGCAGGATTGGTCTCTGATGAGGACCTTTCCTGGTTTGCAGATAACTGTCTTCGTACTGTGTCCTTACAGTGTGGAGCTTACAGTGCAAGCTCTCTGGCACCTCTTCTTATAAAGAGACTAATCCCACTACCTTTATGGCCTTATTTAACCTTAAGTACCCCAGAAAGTCACCATCTCCAAATACAGTCACTTTGGGGGTTGGAGCTTCAACATATCAATTACAGGGGGGAGGCGGAGGGCAGTACACAAATATTCAATCCATACCAGTGGTCAATGGTTAGGAAGAAAGGAATAAAGAAAAGGAAGGAAGGAAGGAAGGAAGGAAGGAAG
>NW_006291549.1:2341780-2360478 GCF_000327345.1 Myotis davidii
ATAATGTTATTCCACTTTGTAGGTGAAAAAACAGGCACAAACAAGCTACTGGTAAATAACTTCCTCAAAGACACACAGCTAGCGGGTAATGGAGCTGGGATCAACCAGTGTAGTGAAATGAGAAAGAAAAGACAAGTGTCATAACTCTAGGGCAGGGGTGGGGAACCTTTTTCCTGCCAAGGGCCATGTGGATATTTATAGCATCATTCGTGGGCCACACAAAATTATCACCTTAAAAATGAGCCTGCTATATTTGGTCAAACATTAACTCACCCCTAATGCTGTGGCAGGGCCAGACCAAATGATTTTGCAGGCCTTATGCAGCTCTAGGGCCAGATGTTCCCCACCCTGCTCTAGGGAATGAAATAGGAACTTGAGATCAATTAAGACCAATAAAGAGCATCAAGATAGCTAAGAAAAATACCAGGGAAAAGGTGGAATTTTAGGAGCTTGAAAAGAAGAAGGCTTTACTTGGGTCAAATGCCACTGAGCGGTCAAGTTACGAGACGGCTAAGAAATATTCATTGTTTTTCACATTTAAAAATGTCACTAGTGATAACAGTTTTAATGAAATGATGCATGTTAGTCATTCAACTCAATTACTCTCCCTAGAGGAATCAATTCTAGAGGATGAGTTTGCCCTGACAAGTTTGTGCTGCAGATATTGAAGGAGGAAATTTAAAAAGAGCCAAACTTTCGACCTACCCTGATACCAGAATGGGCAAGTCTTAAGTAGCAATAATGCTAAAAAATGAAGGAAGGAAGGAGGAAGGAAAAACTCGAGTGACAAACACAGTAAAGTATGAAAAATTGAAGAAGATTCCCCCATAATGAATGTTCTCAAAATTAAGATTTTGAAGACCCATTTCTTTGCGTTTGATGTTGCTCATATGTGAAGAAATAAAAGTGTTACATCAGACTCTGGAACTCAAACTATCAAGAATACAAAGAAGATTCATGTTAAATCCCTTGCTGATGGATATTGGCAGCCTGCGAGAAACATGTGGGAGAAAGTTTTCAAGTTTCGAGTACAAGTGGAATGACTTTTGCACATGTCATTTGTCAAGCATGTCCAAAGACAGTGGTGAAGGCTGAGGGGACTGTGGGAGTTGGATCGGTGTAGGCAGGCCTAACGAGGTGGAGACAATGCTTTCCTCGGTCATGTTTTAAAGTAAGTCAAAAGTGTTTGGGTGTAAGCTGCTGTGGTCAAGTTTGTCTGTAAGGGACTTTTGCCGATATCTACGGTGAATTCATTAGTTGTCAATGATAATTGAATCAATTTGGAGTGTTTGCCTGGAAGAGACTCTCTACTTTCATTCTGACTTGCCAGATTTTAAAAAACGCAGCTTTACATCGGTCAGCTGAAATCGGGTTATGAATTGCTGGAAATCCCTAGGTGGATTTCCATCAATTCAAAACATCACAGACAATCCTGTATTTGCAGTGGGCTTTGAGTTATTCATGAAATCCTATTGAACATCTTTTTTGCATTAATTTAGTGATATTTCTCACTGACGTCAAGGTGATGAAAAATAACACTAAACCTTACTTGGCTGACTGTGGAGAACTTGGAACCCCACCAGGCGTGCTGCAGGCAATTTCTGGAAGGCAGGCAGCGGGACCGGCATGCCTCAGAAACTGCCTCAGAGAGGAGGCGTAGAGAAGAACGAGTCTACAGTTATGGGAATAAAATGCAAAAGTATGTGACTGCTGCCGGCAGTTTCTGAAAACTTATAAAAATTATGAAAAACATGCACCAATGGCAGAGGCAAGCAGAAGGAAGTACACTTTAAAAAAGAAAAATCAGTACTTTACTGAATTACCAAAAACTTCTTTCGGGCTTGCTATTTCCAGGAACCTTTTAAATGACTTTATCAATATTATTACATTTATTATTTCTTTTAAAAATATATTTTTTATTGATTTCAGAGAGGAAGGGAGAGGGAGAGAGAGAGCTAGGAACATCAATGATGAGAGAGAACCATTGATCGGCTACCTTCTGCACGCCCCACAGTGGGGATCAAGCCTGCAATCCGGGCATATGCCCTGACCAGGAATCCAACCGTGGCTCAATCAGGCTCATTTAATATTCTTGACAACACTTATGAGGTGGGAAAACTGTGATTACCCTCATTTTGCAGACAGTGGAGGTATGGCACAGAGAGGTTCCGTAGCTTGCTGATGGTCACACAGCTGGTACCGAGCTGGGATTTAAACATAGGGAGTCTGGCTGAGAGTCCCTGCTTGTCGCGATGGTGCCTGCTCCCTCTCATACAGGAAAGCAAAGGAAACAGCGTTTCCTTTCAAGAGTCGAAACCTATTTTCTCTCATAACATTCAGAGTGACTTTCACATATGGTAGCTTCGCCTTGACTGCAGCTTTACAATATTGTGCCTTATAAAACTGTTTCTTCACTGTCCACGATGTCATACCGGCACTGTTACAGGAAGCAGAGACATAGCAGGGGTAGGGGCCTTCCTTCCCTGTGCAGTTGAGATCTTGACTGTAGCACATGTGGTAAGATTATAAATAGGAATAATTTCCCCTGCAAAAACTGTGAACACAGACATTTATGGACCATTTATGGACTACATCGTTCTACCAGATTGCCTTCAGAGGGTTGGAAGCGTTAAGAAACGGTGAACAGCAGAAATTGAGAGGGGAGAAATGAAAATAGCTTCTGCACAGCATTTTTCTCTTGACATTTTTTCGAGCACAATCGCTACATTTGCATCCGTTCTATTGATTATTTTGAACAAGATTTGTGTTTCTGATGTAAAGACTCCTGGTTACTGGGTTTTTGTTTCACACACACATCTGGCCGTCTGATGGGCACATGGCTTAGAAACTTGGTTCTTCCCGTGTTATCATGAAGTCGATCGATTCTTTTATCCAGTGTGGTTCGCCCAGGAGTCATGTGACTCATATGGAGGAGACTTACACTTTTCATGCTAGGTGTTTTATCTAGTGGCCAAAACAATAGGCTATTTTTAGTAAAATAGTCTATCTCCAGTCTAGATTTCTCTCCTCTGACTCTGGTATCCAGCTGTCTATTCAGTTCCACTTGGACTTCTAATTGATATCTCACATTTCAAATGTCTAAAATGATCATCCTTCTACCTGTAGCCTTCCCCAGATATACCAACTACATTAAAAGTGAGCCCTAACCGGTTTGGCTCAGTGGATAGAGCATCGGCCTGTGGACAGAAGGGTCCCAGGTTCAATTCTGGTCAAGGGCATGTACCTTGGTTGCGGGCACATCCCCAGTAGGGGGCGTGCAGGAGGCAGCTGATCAATGTTTCTCTCTCATAGATGTTTCTAACTCTCTATCCCTCTCACTTCCTCTCTGTAAAAAATCAATAAAATATATATTTTTTAAAAAGTGAGCTCCATTATTAAAGTTTCTAAAGCCAAAAACCTCAGAGATTTTCTTGACCTCTCCTTTTCTCACACCCATCAGCCAGCGAATGCTGCCTCTCCTTTTCAAATGCCCAAAGTCCACTCAATCCTTCCTCTGCCTCATGTACCACCTATTTTGAGTCACTGTCTTCTTCAACTTTGATTATTGCAATAACGTGCTAATGGTCTCTGTGCTTCTCTTGTCCCTGTATAGCAGCCAAAGTGATCCAGTAAAAATACCAGTTGGCAAAACCCTTTAGGAAGTCCCCTTCAGAGTGAAGGTTGGAGTCTTTTGAACGACCCCTGTTACCTCTTCTCTGACTGCTTTCACCCTTGCTTCTCTGCCCCAGCCACTCTGGCTCACTGCTGGTCCCCATACAGCAGGCACACTCCTGCCTTGAGCCTCGAATTGGCTGTTTGCACTGACTGGAAAATTTTTCTTCCAGATATCCCTATGAAAAATGCCTCCAGCCTCTTAAATCTTACCCGAAATGTCACTTTCTCAATGAGGCACACCTTGACCATCTTACTAAAATCTAGAGGCCCGGAGCACGAAATTCATGCATGGGGAGGTGGGAGTCCTTCATCCCAGCCTGCACCCTCTCCAATCCGGGACCCCTCGGGGGATGTTGACTGCCGGTTTAGGCAGGATCGGCTTAAACGGGCAGTCGGACATCCTTCTCACAATCCAGGACCGCTGGCTCCTAACTGCTCACCTGCCTGCCTGCCTGATTGCCCCTAACCACTCTGCCTGCCTGCCTGATTTCCCCTAACTGCTCTCCCCTGCCAGCCTGATCACCCCTAACTGCTCTCCCCTGCTGGCCTGATTGCCCCTAACTGCCTCTGCCTTGGCCCCCGCCCCTGTGGCTTTGTTTGGAAGGACGTCCGGAAGAATGTCCGGAAGATGCCCGGTCTAATTAGCATATTACCATTTTATTAGTATAGATAGGACCTCCTTTTTTTTCCCATGGCACTTGTCACCAAACAAATGGTAGAGTGTACCTATTATGCTTATCATTTAGTGTCTGTATCGTCTGACTAGAAAGCATATTCCTTGGGTGCAGGGATACTTGCTTTGTTCACTGAAACCACCTCTATGTCTAGAATAGAGCCTGGCACTTAGTAGATACACAATAACTACTTGCTGAGTAACTCAATGAAAGGGTGAATTTAAAAATGTGTTCTACATTGGCCCTCTCTAATGAAACCATCCTTGGCTACACTGCTTCTGCATTTCCCCATGGTGAGCCACACAAGTGTTCCAAATATGCACTAACTATACATTTTTCTTTAAAACTTGACTATTTAAAACATTACATTCTTTAAACTTTCATTTAATGTATTTACTTGCAACACAGTCCTAAAATAGCATCCACAATTTTAATTAAATCCATCACGAATGTATCATTATAGAAAACACAAAAGTAAACTCTTAGAGAAACATCTGGTGGGTAGGGCTGGATTTGCTATCACTGCCCGAGTTTCCTAAATTGTCTTTCCATTCTGAGAGTCAAAAAGGATCATTTGCCTCTTGATTAAAATAAAAGAAGAGCTACCACTGCTATTCAGAAATGAAGAAGATGGGCAACAATTCTGGCTCCTCAGTGATTCTTATTTTTTATTTCTTTTTAATCCATACCTGAGGATGTTTTTTTCCATTTTATTTTATTTTTTAGAGAGATTGGTAGGGAGGGAGAGAGTGAGTAGAAGGAGAGACATCAATGTGAGAGAGACACATGGAGTGTTTGCCTCCTGAATGCTGGATTGAACCTGCAACCCAGGTACATGCCCTTGACCAGGATTCAAACCCGAGACCCTCCAATACATCGGCAGACACTCTAACCACGGAACTACACTAGCCAGGGCTCAATGATTCTTATTAAAGAACAGATTGGCTGCAAAATTATTCTCCCTTGCCCAAGGACATGTGCACTGGAAACAGAGGGCCCAGGGTGAAACCTCCTTCTATTTTGATTTAAGATGCTGAGCAATAAACAGCCCTAGAAGCTGCCGGTATCCAAGGACACAGATCTAGTGTTTTCCACCTTGTTTGAATGTTCAGTTTAGGCAACACATGGCAGCTGGACTCCATCCTGCTGCTAGGAGCATCCCTAAAGGAAAGTGCCCAATCATTATTCATGATGTGACGGGTATGCTCAGAGAGGGGGGCCAGCCGGTTTCAGCCTAAGATCACCGTTAATGGGCGAGGCAGAGTCCAAAGATAAACACAGACACAGTGCGGCCAAGTGTTAGAATCCCGAAACGCAGGTGAGACACTTGTATCTTTCTCTGCTCAGCAGTTAGGATTAGTGGGACTCAGGAAGCTGCAGAAAGTAATTGCTCACCCACCCCTCTGGACCCATGTGCCTTTATTCCACATTGTAGTTGATTTGAAGGCATCACTATTCACAAGTTGTCTGGAATCCCCGTGTTTCTTAACTAAGAGAGTAAATAGTGAAAGCGTGTCACTTTGACCTGACCTTGGTTTTGGAATTGACAGCTTTTAATGTAGTAAATATATAGGGTGTCCCAAAATTCATACAAGATTTGAATTTTGCGTGAGCATTAACAACAACAACAACAACAAATAAAAGCCTAATTTTACTTGGTTTACTGAATCAGATTCTAATATCTGTTGCCCTTTGATTTCAATCCCTTCAATTTGATAAGCATTACCAAGTACCAATTGTGGCCCAGGAGCAGGGACAATGAAGACCAATGAAGACCATGGCTTTGCGTATGTGCCAGCAAAGCCGTGGAGGCCATTTACCCGATGTGCTATTCCATACATAACCCTGTACTGTATGCTTTATGAATCAATAAAAAATTCACAATTTTTAACTATAAACCTGTGTTTTCAAAATTACTTCTTGCGTGAATTTGGGGACACCCTAAATTTGTTCATTATGCGGGCCAGTATACAGGGGGTGAGAGCCTGGCCTCTGGAGCCTGACTGGCCCTATCACCTAACTGGCTGTGTGACTTTGAACAAGTTACTTCTCTATAGTTTCCTCACCTGTAAAATGGGAATTTTCACTGTCCCTACTTCATGCGTTTGTGAGAATGACAGGAGTTAATATATACAAAGGGGCCAGCACAGCCGTAGGGAAGCAGTTGCTATTATTCCAGTGAACAATCATGGTCATCATAATACTCTTGCTTTTGATGTAGGTTAGACATCATTTTTACCTAAGACTTAGTTCTTACCTTTCTAGGTAATTTTAACAGAAGATGGTTTTCTTTCCTCAGCATATGTTACAGATACAGTGGAGTGCTGCTTCCTACTTCTTTAAATAAGTGTTCTGCTTCCCACAGAGTAAGGCCCAGCTGCCGAGTTGGGAGAATGCACAGTGATAGGGTTGCCAGGTGTGAGCTCAGAGCGCGCCGTGTGTGTGTGTGTGTGTGTGTGTGTGTGTGTGTGTGTGTGTGTGTATGTGAGTGTATGTGAAGAGGGGATGGCTTTGCTCTCACCTTCTTCCAGCACTGCTCTGCTGTGAGGGACAGAAACAGATAGAAAGAGATTGATCAGTCATCCTAAACCATTATACAGTAGTTGGTTTTTTTAACTATGGGAGGTCAAAACATGATTTTATTGAAAAAAATCTATGAAACAGAAACCGACCAATTTTTCATGGGTTCTTTGCCCGTGTATTTGTTAGCAATTGCTATATATGTAGCCCACAACTTGGTAGTAGCTTAAAACAACAAATGTTCATGACCCTAAAGTTTCTGAGGGTCAAGAATCTAGTAGTAGCTGGGTGACTCTGGATCAGATGGTCTCTGTGGGTACAGCCAAGATGCAGGCTGGGGCTATAGTCATCTGAAACCTTGACCGGCTGAAGGATCTCCCATCAGGTTCACTCACGTGGCTGTTGGCAGGAGATCGTGGTTGCTCACCTTGTGGGCCTCTCCCTAGGACTGCTCACACCAAGCCAGCTGGCTTGCCCCAGGGGGCGTGATCCAGAGAGTATGCAGGAGAGCCCAGGATGGAAGCCCCCATGTCTTTTACAACTTAATCTCAGAAATGATATAGCAGTTTTGCTCAATTCTATTGACCCTATAGCAATCCTGGCACAATATGTCAGTGGACTCCAGGAGGGTACCAGAGGCAGCGGTACCATTGTGGGACTGCCTGCCACAGCCACATTTAACTTTTTAAAAGGCATTTATATCTTCTTTTTCATAAAGGAGGCTATTGCCAGAGAATAGTCTGCATTAAAAATAAAATAGTAAAAGTTATATCTAATCTAAGCATTCTCCATTGGACATTATAATTTTGTCTGTGTATGCATGACATATATGTACACAGACACTCACACATATTAGAAATGCAGATTAGTCCTGCCCAGACTTATTGACTCAGAATCTACATTTTAACCAAAGCCCTAGATAATTTATATGCACATTACATTTGAGTAACACCCGTATAAGATATATATATATAAAGTTTTTCAATCATAAAACCTAATATATCCTAAAAATTAGTAATGTAATGGAGCTAACAAAATTATTATTAAATCAGTTTTTGATACTAGAGTTCTCTGTTTTTTCTCCCCTCCATTCAACCTTGATTTCTTTCTCACACACGCTGTACACAGAAATACAGACTGGCCCCTCCAGAATGTGGAGTCAACCAAAGCTTTTCTTCCTCCCCTCACAAGAAAATAGGTGGAGTACTGCAATGACATTTCAAACAGCCATGTTTTGAGATAAGGTTTGTTTTTATTGATGGCAGATGGGAATAGACTTCCAACGAATACAGTTGGCTCTAGGAAAAAGAAATAGTTTTGAAAATCATCAACTTGTATTTGCAAAATGTCATCAGAGACTTTCTTTTCCCCTCGCCTAAAACAAATGCAGACAATTCTACATAAAGAGCAAGGCTGTGTAGAAAATTCAGCCATGTGTTTGAAATGATTCCATTGTTATAAGACAGCTTGAAGTACCATGACATTTGTGCAGACAAAAAACTCAAACTAATTTGTTTTTGTGGTATTAATGAATTTCTGTTGGTCTTGTTGCCATTGGTGTTAATACCCACCCACTAGTAAATTACAGGGTCAGTCCCTAAAGGGGGGAAACCTTGAAGTAAGAGTGATTATGCAGCCTGAAGCTTGTTTAAAAAAATCATTAAGATGTATTTTTCTCAGATTACAAAAGCAATACGAACACATTATAGGCGATTAAAAGGATAGTCTATGTTTACCTCTAATACTGTGGTGAGTTGTGAGTGACCATTTCTTGCTATCTGCATGCTGCCAAACTACCTCTGCATACAATGTTTACAACCACTACCGTTCTAAGAATTCTTTAGAACATTTTTATCACCTCAAAAAGAAATCTCATACCAACTTATAGTCATTCTTCATTTTCTCAACTTCCCCGTCAAAGTAGGCAGTAACTTACTTTCTGTCTCTATTTGCCTATTCTGGCCATTTTATTTGAATAGAATGGAATCTATAATAATAAAAGCATAATATGCTAATTAGACGAGATAGCCAAATGACCTTTCTGGATGTCATTCCAGACATCCTTCTGGCTGCTGCCAAACTACCTCTGCATACAATGTTTACAACCACTACCGTTCTAAGAATTCTTTAGAACATTTTTATCACCTCAAAAAGAAATCTCATACCAAGTAATAGTCATTCTTCATTTTCTCAACTTACCCGTTCAGAGTAGCCAGTAACTTACTTTCTGTCTCTATGGTTTTGCCTATTCTGGCCATTTCATTTGAATAGAATGGTATCTATAATAATAAAAGTGTAATATGCTAATTAGACCAGATAGCCAAATGACCTTTCTGGATGTCATTCCAGACATCCTTCTGGATGACCTTCCAGATGAAGCCACGGTGGTGGGGGCTGAGGCAGAGGCGGTTAGGGGCAATGAGGCAGGCAGGCAGGCAGAGGCAGTTAGGGGTGATCAGTCAGGCAGACAAGTGGTTAGGGGCAATAAGGCAGGCAGGCACACTGGTTAGGGGCGATCAGGAAACTTTTTGACTATATAAATGATAATGCTATGAACATTAATTTACAAGTTTTGGTATGGACATACACTTTTAATTCTTTTGTGTGTATTCCTATAGTATAATTACTGTGACATATTAAACTCTATCTTTAAAGGGACTCCCTGTTGCCTGGCCAGTGTGGCTTAGTGGTTGAGCATTGATCTATGAACCAGGAGGTCACAGTCCAATTCTGGGTCAGAGCACATGCTGGGGTTGTGGCTAGATCCTCAGTGTGGGGTGGGCAGGAGGCAGCCAATCAACTCTAGATCCTTAGCGTGGGGTGGGCAGGAGACAGCTAATCAATGATTCTCTCTCATCATTGAAGCTTCTATCTCTCTCTCCCTCTTCCTTCTTAAGCCGGTGGTCTTGATCCGGCATCGATAAGGGTTCAGAAATCTGGAGAAGGGGCTGTGCGTAAATTAAATAAAAGTTCAGAGACGAAACATAATTTTGAAAGGCATTATAGGGAGTCAGAGAAGACTTAGCTTAAGGAACTAAGTTCTCCTCATCTCAGGACCCCTTGCTTTTTATTAACACAATTTGCCCTAAGGTGAGGTAGATATACACATCAAAGGGTAGGGTTTCCTATATACAGTCCAGTGTCAGAATGGGGAATTACCTCTGACTGTTCAGGGGTTTGGCCAGGAGGAGGCAATAACATGTAGATTAAGATGCCCTGAGCTGTCTGGCAGCCAGCAGTCATCCCTTCTCAGGTTTGGGGAAGTGCCCTTGCCACTCCAGATGATTCAGCCCTGCTACATGCTTGAATTGGCCTCTGGCATCCTTCCTGTCTGAAATAAATAAAAAAATATTTAAAAAATAAAATTAAAAAATAAAGGGACTCACTGTTAAACTTCGTTTTTAACTTTTTAAGAAACTGCCAAATTGTCTTCCAAAGTGATGGAACAATTTTGCATTCTCACCAGCGGTATATGAAACTTCCTGTTTCTCTTCATTTTTGTCAAGATTTGTTATTATCTGTCTTTTTTACTTAGCCATTCTATTGGGTGTGATGTGGTATCCTATTGTGGTAAATTAAAAAGTAAAAGACTCACTGTTAAACTTCGTTCTTAACTTCCTAAGAAACTGCCAAATTGTTTTCCAAAGTGATGGAACAATTTTGCATTCTCACCAGCGGTATATGAAACTTCCTGTTTCTCTTCATTTTTGTCAAGATTTGTTATTATCTGTCTTTTTTACTTAGCCATTCTATTGGGTGTGATGTGGTATCCTATTGTGGTTTTGATTTGCATTTTCCTAATGACTAATATCTTTTCATGGGCTATTGGCTATTTGTATACTTTATTTGGGAAAATATTGATTCAAATCTTCTGCTGAATTTATCTTTTTATTGTTGAGTTGTCCTAGTTCTTCATACTGTTTCCTGGATACTAGACCCTTATAAGATATATGACTTGCAAATATTTTCTTGTATTCTGTAGTTTTTTTTAACTTTGATAGTGTCCTTTGCTTATTTTTAATTTTGATAAAGTCAAATTGCTTATGCCTGATATCTGTGATATAGCATATGGAGGACATATGTACATGTGTATATAAAATTAGGACCTTTCAGAAAAGTACTTATTTGAATTGAATTTCTGAGTGGTCAAAACTTAATTCAGAGGAAAAAGTAGAAAGCCATTATAAGGCATTCCATACTGGAATCCTTTGTAATGCAAAAGGCAATTCAGTAAATTCAAGTATTTTCTAATGATTTCAAAAAATAGCTTTCTGAACTTCTCTCCAACTATTGTCTCCTTTGAATATAAATAGTAATTCTTAGTGTCCAATGGTGAAAATACTGTTGAATTCCAGATAGGAAATAGGACTTCCTTCTTTCTTATGAATCTGTTGAGGGACTCATTATTATCCAGTTTGGTATTACTCAGAGAGAAGAATGTTTCTAATTCTCAGAGTAAGCTCTATCTCTTGTGTTTTTTTTTTGTTTGTTTGTTTGTTGTTTTTTTTGAAAAATCAGTGGAAGTGCAATTTATTTATTATTTCTTTGGTTGTTCGTGCGTTTGGTGTCGTATCTAATAAATCCTTGCCTAATCCAAAGTCATGAAGATTTAACCTATTTTTTCTTCTAAGAGTTTTATAGTTTAGTTTTTGGTCCATTTGAGTTAAATTTTCTATATGATAAGGCAGGGTTCCAAGTTCATACTTTTGCTTCCGGATATCCAGTTTTCCCAATACCATTTGTTGAAAAGACTGTTCTGAGCCCATTTAATTGTCTTGGCATCTTTGTTGAAAACCATTGTTCATAAATGTAATGGCTTTTCTATATTGAATCTTTTCTCCACATTGTTGCCAGTGGTTATTCTGAACTGTAGATGTGATCATGTATTTCTACTACTGAAATGTTTTCAATGGCTTCCGTAGGTCATAAGGAAAAGACCAAATCTGACTGTGCACAGTGTGCTAGAGGGAGTAGGGGCTATGGGATAGGCATAGTTAGTTTTTAATCTGGTACCAGCCTTTCATGAAAAGTTAGACCTAGGACATATTCCTCAACTGCAGTTAGAGTGTAAACCTGACTCTGGCAAGGACCTTGCCTGAACTGCTCACCACCAAAAGTCTAGCCTGATCACAGAGCCCAATACATCACCCACATGCAGAAAATATTCATTGAGCGGTGAATGAAACTCAGTTTCCTCATCTTCAGAATCAAGATTATTGTAACTATTTCATAAGGTTCTGATCAATGTTACATTGCATCATTCGGCCATTATTGTAGGTATTCCATAAGCACTTGGGGAGTGAGATAAGCTGATATCACTTTGAGCCTTGGGTGACAAAAACTATTTAATTTTGAGTTAATATTATAACACTAGAGGCTCAGTGCACGAATTCGTGCATGAGTGGGGTCCCTTGGCCTGGCTGGCAATTGGGGCTGATCAGGGCGGGCTGGCTGGGTGGAGGGACTGCGGGAGGTTGGCCAGCTGCAAGAGGTTGGCTGTAGGAGTTCACTGACCACCAGGGGGCAGGTCCTGCATTGAGTGTCTGCCCCCTGGTGGTCAGTGCTCATCATAGCAACTGGTTGACTGATTCTTTGGTCAACCAGTCGAACAGTTGCTTAGGCTTTCATAGATACTGGTATAGATTTTTTAAAATGTAAAGCAAAGGCAATTTGGCAGAATAATATAGGGATGGAAGATGACCAGATGAACTAATTATTTGGGTAAATTGAATATTAAGGAGTTATCCAAACAACTCAACATGGATTTTAATTAGTTATCTCTGAAACTTCAAAAAACGTATCTATGGTGATTCCTCTGGGTGCAAAAACAGCGTGTTGAAAACCCAGATTGCAGCAAGTAGTTGTAGTGTGAGAAGATGGAGGGAGTTTCCTACACAAGAAATTTCAGTGTATCAGCAGCAGCAGGCATGATTGCAAGCCCTGTGGCTTTTGCCAACCTGGGTGGGGATGGAGGAGGGACAAGGGAGATCTTCTAAGCTGTGTGTCCACCAAAACGCAATGCAGCCAGCAGGGCGGCCTCTCTGAGTTGTAAAGGCAGCATTTCAGTGTGTAACCATCGCTGTGAATGATGTGTGACTCCTGACACAGCTGTGGGGTTTTTGTGCCAGGCAGAGTGAGTTAGTGGGAAAGTGTGTGGAGGCAATCACACCATTTAGACCTGAAGAGAAGCCTGTACCTCTAGTAGGAAGGAAACAGGTGATAAAGCCATTTGCCTGCATAATATAGGAAATCACTGTGACTCACTATCTAGGCCACCAGGCAGACTGTGCTGTCCTTCCCTGAGACAGCATTTTCTGATGTAATAGCAATGGGAATGGGGTGTGGGTGTATGTGAATGGATTGGGAGTGGATCGAGGAAGAATTAAAGGGAATTCTTAACAAATGGAGGGTGTGGAGTATGTGAAAACACACACACACACACACACTTTAATAGAAGGAGAATACAAACATTTTCACCGGAGCCAAAATGTTCCTCTAGCTTGTGGGCTTAAAAAATAATCCATCCGGGTTAGGTGCTTGGCAGGCTGCATGTGGAAAGCTTTTATGTTTTGTCATTCCTGTTTTAAGGAGTCTTCACTGTCCGCACTGAGAAGGTGAGTGAGCTCACAGCTGGGCGGGCAGAAGGGAGAGGTGCCTGTCATTTTGTCTGCACACAGAGACTACGGAAATTCTCAGGAGTGCAGTTTAAAGCAGAGAATCTAAGCACACCACCGTTTCATTTTCTTCTCCCCCACCACCCCCCATATGTTTCCCTCAAGTTTCTATGGCAACAGTGTGGCGATTCAGTATGTTAGGATTGGACCTTTACCTTTGTTTAGAAAAGGCATCTGCGACTGGATTAGGGCTGCAGCACATGATCGAATTGAGATGTTTTCATTAAGAGCTGACAAGGTGCCTCATGATTGCTGAGTTTTATGTAAATTTGTGGTCTAGCTGATGACTAGATACATAAAGTTGTCCAGAGGTTTGTGTCATGGGAGAGGTTTAGTTCAGTTGAAAGACATCTAAGTATACAGAGTCTCAAATAGAGGTTAAATTTGGGGAGAATTCTATTAGGCTATGATTTTAGTAGGATGTGATCATGGAAAGTCAGAAAATTGCTTTATATTTCCCGTTAAGCTATTAATGAGCCCTCGGGGTAATGAGATTTGCATTTATAAACACAGCACCAATGATAGTATTTCTGGATGTCTTCTGTGTTAGTAGAAACACCCTCAAGTTGTAGAATTTGAATTAAAATATTGAACATGTTATATAACTCACCATCTCATGAAACTGGGAATCACTAGGATTCCACAAATTAAGCAATTCAACTACAAACAGATGTTAAGAATCTTGATCTCTCTCTTACCCTCCCCCCCCCTTGCTTGCTCCCTACACCCTAATCCTAATCTCTCTTCCTCTATTGCCCCAGAAAATGACTAAAAAAGTAGATATTTAGGCTGCGGGGTATCCCTAACATAGAGATGACCTTGACAAAGAAGAGCGGAAGGAAGGTAAACATAGAAGACTTTTGGATCTTATTTAAAAATACCAAGGTACAAATTATTTATTTTTAAAAAGGAGGGAGCTGTATTTTGCATGTATTACAATAAAAACATAGACATAATCTATAAAAGTTTTTACAAATACATCAGGATTATAAGTATGTCTCCTTATTGATTTTTTTCCAAATAATGTGCAGAAATTTCTTATTTTAATAATGCATTATTTTTCTAGTGGTATAGTCTGTTTTATATCTATATCTGGGGAAGAATAAACTCTGGCCAGCCTAGCATAATATTATGATTAAAGAAGACAGAGGCTCAACTGCTAAATGTATTTTTTTAACGCAGTTCTTACATGTTCTAAACTATGAAATCCTGAAAGCCTCTGGTAGAAATATGTTTCCTGGAAGTTCATGTCATCAAAGGAGTGAGGTTCATAATCATGGACTGATAGGGCTGGAGGAGAATTCAGGGGCATTTTTGCACTACACCCATTTGACAGATGAAAACGTTGCAGTCCAAAAGAGAATAAGGGTTTATCCCAGGTCACATAGTTTTCTGGGGCAGAGCTGGGACTGGACAGAAGTTACCTCAAAGAACTCAAGACACCCACAGAGACCTTTTCTCCTCACCTCATGTCTTTCCTCCTCATCTTTTCAATTCCATCCCTTTTCTGAAGGCATTTGTCTTTTGTTTGTATCAGTTCATAGTTGAGGGCTGTGCCCATAAGCAAGAAGACATAAGGATGGATACATTTTTTTAAAACTTCTATATTTTTAGTAAGTTAATCATATTTATAGTAAAACAGCAGAATAGTAAATGCATCATAACCAGAAGAGCATCTGTCCTCCATATAGCACCGACTTTTTACAAGAGAAGGTGCATGACTGTGAGTTCCTTCTCAACCCTGAGATTCTGAAATTCTGAGTCAGAACAGGAAAATGGCTTGAGTATGGGGATGTTATCTGGTGTGTGGCTCACAGCCAGCAGGAGCTAATTTGAGGTTACCCAGGAAACAGAGAGGAAGGTGACGTTTATCTAAGGAGGTACTTCCAGTAACTGTCTCTTGTCTACACTCCTTACTCTGAGTTACCCCTTTGCAGGCCTGCTTTGGCTCCTTTAGGTCCCATGCACTGGGCCTTTGACAAGGCAGTGTGGCCCTGAACTTAAGGTGCAGCACCCTCATCCCACTGTAGGACACTGGCTCAGAGAGGAGTGTAGGACCCCACCTCCTGTGGAACCTACAGCCTCCTGCTAACTCCTTCCTTGCCATCACAGTCACCTTCAAGCTTCTCTCTCTCCTTCCTAGGCAGGCCTCTTGCCTCCTCGGGCATATCTTTACTTTGCATTGCCTGTGGGAGAGCAGGAAGCGCCATGGCCATAGAGAAGCTATTGCTTCCTGAAATGGAAAAAAGGGGTTTTCTAAGAGGACAAACAGAAAGTGATATTTAATAAGTGCTGCTACTGCATTCTCTTATTCTGTGGCTTTTATTTCCTTAACCTTTTAAGCAGTTGTCCTGCTGATGTTTCTTATGAAAGCCTAACCAATTCTATACGTAGATACATTTGTCATGCCCTACTGGGTGGAGTCGGGCTGCCAGGGGCTGGTATAGAATGTTCATTCAGTTGTCCAGTAAGGGTCCAGACTTTAGTAGGCCTCTAATTGCATGGTGTTTTTTTTTTTTCTATTTTATAATTTATGTTTACAGAGAGAAGCTCGCAATTTTTTAAAAAATATATTTTATTGACTTTTTACAGAGTGGAAGGGAGAGGGATGGAGAGTTAGAAACATCGATGAGAGAGAAACATCCATCAGCTGCCTCCTGCACACCCCCTACTGGGGATGTGCCTGCAACTAAGGTACATGCCCTTGACCGGAATCGAACCTGGGACCTTTCATTCCACAAGCTGACGCTCTATCCACTGAGCCAAACCAGCCAGGGTGAAGCTAGCAATTTTTAAAATGACATTGCTTAAGTGACCATTTTAGATGGTCAGGAAAATACATTATTAAAGTATTTAGAGCCCGGCTGGTGTTGCTCAGTGGTTGAATGTTGACCCATGAACTAGGAGGAGGTCATGGTTTGATTCCCAATCAGGGCACAGGCCTAGGTTGTGAGTTCGATCCCCAGTGTGGAGCGTGCAGGAAGCATCCAATTGGTAATTCTCTCTCCAGCCGAAAAGGTCCTCATTGATGTTTCTATCTCTCGTTCCCTTTCCCTTTCTTTCTCCGAAATCAATAAGATCATACATTTTAAAAAAAGTATTTAAAGAAAATGAGGAATACAAACTCTTAAATAAGATATAAAAACCAGCTTTACACCACACACATAGGAAACATTTTTTTCCCCAATAGACAGTGATCTCCTCCAACTCCCGTAGGCACAATGAATGATCCATTTCTCTACCACAACCTCAGAACATGAGCAGAGATAGCACAAACAAGGGCAGTCCCCCTGTGGTTGGGCAGCTTACGTGTCCATCATCAAATTTGTTGGGCTTTCTTGAAAAGTAGTTGCCATTTTGGTTCATGGTTTTCCTCAGTTCCATCAGAAACTAAAACCTGGGTGGCCTGGAAGCCCCCTGAGCATGCTACGAAACCAGAGAAGCCAACGTCGCCAAGGTGCAACCAATCATAGAACTAGAAAATGCCTTCCAAAGGGAGTTTGGCTGGAACCTTGCTGTCCTCAAGAAAGGCCCCATTTGGCTCTAAATCCTGTATTCTTTCCACAACACCACTCTACCTAAGGCATAAGTCTTCGTGTCTGGCCATTCTGGGGTCTTATTTATTTTGACTAAGTTATTTAAGAACGTTTTGATAAATTATTTTAACTTTTCTCCCCACATTTTATGGTGCAGAGGTCACTTGGGGATTCTCCGGGAACAAAACCCAAAATTATACCAATATTTCTATGGGAAATTAGTCTTTGAATAATATTGTTTTAAATAAACTGACATCTCCAAGAACATGACGGCAGCATTATTGAAGTAAAGATTGTGTGAGTGCTGAGGGACCCTGAGCAGAAGTGTGGTCATCCCTTGTGAAGGCTTCTTGGAGAAGGTCAATGGCATGTGATGTGGGCGGGCATGAAGGGACTAGAGGTTTAGTAGAAAGGAGGCAGGATGTTCTCTTCTGAGCTTTCACTTGGAGCTGCCAGGATCACTCTCATCTTGAAGTTCTCTCTGCTGGTCCCCCATAGATTCTCTAGGTCTTCTCATTTCGTCTTTTCTTTCAGTGGACCCTGTTGTGGCCATTCTGTACAGTAATTGTCACTCCTCTACCTGTTCCCTTTGTCATCTTTACCCAGGAGTTTATGTTATTAGCACATCTAGGATGATCAGTCCTGAATAAATAAAATGAAGAAGAAAGACCATTGAGTTTGGCTTCAGAAAGCCTAGTTTAGCCTCTGGGTGGACTTGTATGAGCTCGCTCATCTCCCTCTGGTTGGTTTCTTCATCTGCGCAAACTGAACAGGTGAGATTAGATGACCACAGTGAGTTCTTCAGAAGGAACGTGAAGCAGCTCACCTCCAGGCTTGTGTTTTATAACTTCAGTGATGATTTCTGAATTTATAAACCACTTCTGGTCCACATTTTCATCTACTAAGGAAATAGGCACCTTTTCCTTATGTGCCTTCCCAGCCCTAAAGTGCACAAAGTTCACCTTAGCAATCATGGTGTTCCCCACTAAACAAGGTCCCCTTACTTTGTGTCCCATTCCCCAAACCTGCCATCTCCAGGCACCCAGCATAAATCCTTATGGTCTTTTCTAAACCACCTTTTTTCCTTATCACCCACATCTTATCAGTTACCCAGTCTGTCATATTTTCTTTTACAATACCTCATGTGTTTGTGTTTTTTCCTGTCTGTTCTGTGTGTGAGTGTTTGTGCAAAAATATACATAACACACAATTTACCATTTTAACCCTTTTTATTATTATTTTTTATTGATTTCAGAGAGGAAAGGAGAGGGAGAGAGAGATGACGAGAGAGAATCATTAACCAGCTGCCTCCTACACTCCCCCTATTGTGGACCGAGCTCGCAATCCATGCATGTGGAATCGAACTACAACCTCCCTGCTCATAGGTCAATGCCCAAGCATTGAGCCACATTGACCGGGCGTAACCCTTTAATTACAATTCCCTGGCATTAAGCAGATTCACACTTTGTGTAACTATCAGAGCTACCCATCTCCAGAACTTTTCCATTGCCCAAACTAAAACTCTGTATCCATTTAATAATATCTTCATATCTATTTTTAAATAACATGTTAGAGCACCTTAGAAAATCAGAGCAAAATGGATTCTTCAAGATCATCTA
>NW_006291549.1:2360578-2368546 GCF_000327345.1 Myotis davidii
GCACATGCATGCATTCACACACACACACACACACACACAAATACACACACGTGTGTGTGTGTGTGTGTGTGTGTGTACATGACCTGTTTATATTCTGTCCTCTTAGACTCAGACAGGTTCAGGAACTTGCCTGGGACTTCAGATCCAGGGTTCCAACTGTCTCCCAGAGGCCCCCGTTAGGTCAGTACCTCATCTGATGCAGTGAGGTCGCCTTGCTCTCCCTCCAGATGGTCAGTCCAGCTCCAGCCACTGCTCCTTCTCTATCTTCTGCTCTAGCAACAATAACTACCAGCATTATTGGGCTAGGGTTCCAGGCTAACCCTTTTATCAAATATTTCATTGAATTCTCATAGTTTTCTCCAATTTGCAAATCCAACAACTAAGTATTGCATTAGTGATTTTCAGTTCTGGCTGCACATTAAACTCACCTGGGGTGGTATTAAAAATTACCGATGTTCAGGCTTCATTGCTTGGGTTTTTGATTGTTGGTCTGGGATGAGACCCAGAACCAGTGTAATTTATTCAAGGTCACACAGACAGTAAATGGCGGAACTTGCATTCAAACCCAGGTCACACTATGGCTTCAGAACTCAAGCTCTTTTTTTAAAAAAAAAAATTATTGATTTCAGAGAGGAAGGGAGAGAGAGATAGATAGAAATACCACGATGAGAGAGAATCATTGACTGAATGCCTCCTGCATGCCCCACACTGGGGATCAAGCCCACAACCCAGGCATGTGCCCTGAGGAGGAATTGAACCATGACTTCCTGGTTCATAGGTCAATGAGCCACTAACCCACACCAGTTGGGCAGAACTCCAGCTCTTAATTCAGGGTTCTCAGCCCTAGTTTGGATCAGAACCACCTGTGAATCTGTAAATTGCATATATTTGGGGAGATTTTGATGGGGGCTGGGTTAGAGATACTTATAAAATTAAGAAAAGAAGCAAATAGACAAAAATAATTCCTTAGATGACTCTAAAGCTCAACTAAAATTGAGAATTTGGCCTTAGTCATGATGCAATATTACATCTCTTTGTATCTGATTCAGCAAATGCATGATGATCTCATCCTATCTAATAAAGAGGGAATATGCTAATCGACCCTCATGCCGTCGCAAAGATGATGGCACCCACAGCCAATAAGGAGGGGATATGCTAATTGATTGCCACACCCTCAAAGATGGTGGCACCCATAGCCACAAGGTGGTGGCACCCAGTCCCCTCAGCCCCGCCAGGGCATGCGGCAAGGCCGGGCTCGCCACTAGGCAGGCCAGGCTGCTCCAGGCATCTGCCTCTAGAGTCCTCCAGTCCCCTCATCCCCCCAGCCGCCCAGGGCCGGCCCATGGAGCAGGTAACCAGGACCAGCCGAGGCTTGCGCTGCCAGTAGTGGCAGCAGCAGAGGGGTTATGGTGGCATCGTCTTCCCCTGACCGCTGGGTCGCCTCCCACTCCTGAAGGCTCCCGGACTGTGAGAGGGGGCAGGCCGGGCTGAGGGACCCCCGCTCATGCACTGGGCCTCTAGTCTATGAATAAAAAGGCATTTGTGTGCAGGGTGGCATGTTGGAAAGGTTGGGAGAAGATTGAATAACAGTATTGCTGTTGTATTTTTGGATATTAAGGAATGAAAATGGGACATGTAATTCTTGAAGTAACCTACATTTGCAAGCCATTATTGAAAATAAACTCCCATTAAACCATATCTTTGCAAGTCTAAATTGGCACAATGCAATTCTGACTATTTACTAAGAACTTCACATATGGAAGTAAGTATCCATAGTGAAAGGAAATAGGCCTATGACCTGAGAGCTTTACTGTAAAGATTTGTGGTGCTCTGAATGCAAGAACTGACAAGGACGTCCAGTGTCCGGCTACTTATTAGAACTTCTACAGAGGCAAGTTTGTTGCTGCTGCATGTCATGGGGACCACTTGAATATTAATATCATTAAGCTGATGTCTTAGGAGCTCAGCCATTATCCTATTTTGTCTTCAGATTCAATTGTGGTTATTGACAAATGGTGGGATGGGAGCAGAGATTGACTTTGCTGCAAGAAAGAGGCAGTAAGAGTATGATGTCTCCAGGGGCCCTGTAAGAAGGGCAGTTACATAATTTGTTGAGATGAATTAAGTGGTAGTCATCCTAATGCTTGACATTCACTGGTTCTTCCCATAGTACTAGACATTCAACTGAAGCACATGCTTGACACTGAAGAAGCACTGTTCTATGTAATGTGCCCAAAACTTGTCAGTGGGTGTGGTGGCTTTTTCCTTAAAATAAACAAACAGCCTGAGAGTTACCAAAATAATTATAGAATAGAGGGAGATGAATTCACTAGAGAAATGAAGCCAAAGCATCAGAAATGATACCTTGATCCTCAAAATAGGAAGCAGAGAGGCGAGGTTTGTTGTGGAGACAGACACTTCTTTCAGCAGTGACAGCAAGGACATCAGCCAACAGAGAGAGACTTGGGGAGGACAGCTGGAAAGACTAAACATGCCACGGCCTCACCAAAACCTGTAGGGAAGAAGGCAGTGTCAATACAAAATCGAACCACTATTTCACCTACTAAATCACATTGGTTTTTTCACTTAGAGAAAAGTCTGGACCCAACAGGGGAAGCAGTGATGTTTGTTGTTTCCTTTCCTCTTGTCATGGTTGGGAACACCTGGTTTTCACCTGGGCACATTCTGTCTCTGTTTATTGTCTGGTTAAATGAGATATTTCAATATTGCTGATTATAAACATCTGACTGAAAGGCGGGCTGCATGTGTAACTCCATATATGGCATCTGCTCTGGTTCAGTGATGAGAATAAAACAGTACAGGAGGGAGATGGGTTACAACTGAATTGTTATAAAGGAGCACTTCATACATATTATACATTCAGATCAAGTTTTCTAGGATAAGCTTCAACACAAAAACAGTGTTTAATAAGATTCATGAGACTATCAGGAAATCAACTATTGCAGAATACATGACCAGAGACTCAAAATATTTTAAAGTGCCTTTGAAAAATACGATTTTCTAAGGAACCAGACTGCAGGAAAGGAAGGCAGGCAGTGCCCATGAGTGCGGATCTTACTAAAACAGAAAGAACAAGCAAATACTTGAAATCAGTTGTTAGCGAGATGGTTAGAAAGGAAACATAATTTTACAACAAAGTAGTGAATATTTAAAAAATGAACTAAGTTAAAAAATGCTTTGCTTGCCCTAACTGGTTTGGCTCAGTGGATAGAGCCTCGGCCTGCGGACTGAAGGGTCCCAGGTTCGATACTAGTCAAGGGCATATACCTTGGTTGCGGGCACATCCCCAGTAGAGAGTGTGCAGGAGGCAGCTGATCGATGTTTCTCTCTCATCGATGTTTCTAACTCTCTATCACTCTCCCTTTCTCTCTGTAAAAAATCAATAAAATACATTTTTAAAAAATGCATTGCTTATTAACAGAACCTTACTTGATATTTTTTTCCATTGTCGCAAAGCACTTAATTATTGTTTACAACATTTTAAGGTGTATTTCAGTTTGATCCAGGTTGTTAAATTTCAACTTGTCATGTGGACCGTCCCCAGGTTACTAATGTGTGTCTACTTGAGCCTCGATTTTCCTGCAGGCTTAACAGGAACTATGCAGAGAGGTTTATGCACAGGCTGGGGACAGTGGCAGTGGGGAGGTGGTGACAAAATGGTCCTCCTTTTCCTCCTTCCTGCCTCCCCCTCTTCTTTCTCTTTCACCACTATCAACACTGCCTTTGTTCCTTCCGGCTCTCGTATTGTGCACAATTTTGTCAGATGGTACAGAAAACATTACAGAATGAAACTGTGAGGAAAGCAACTATTGTGGAATATAAAACCAGTGACTCAAAATTTCATGCTTTTGAAAAAAAAATGTATTTACTATGCACAGTAATGCTGGAAGGAAGTAGAGCAGTGCTCATTGGCCAGAAGGTGCACAGTTGCCTCATCAGTTAGTCATCAAGAATGTAGGGCTTTCTTTTATGTAGAGGGAGCTTTCATACACGTATGACCAACAGGAGAGCAGCAGCCTCAGACACTCAGGAAAAGGAGACCTGATGATACCCATCAAGGGAGCGGTGGTGGGCACAGCTGGTGCTAAAGTAGCACATCTCTAAAAGGTCGTTTGCAAAGTGTGATGAATTAATACATTTGAAAAGCTCATTCTGTTTATCCATTGGAAAGGGTATATTGTTGTGTAATAACTTCCACTCTCTTTCTCTGACTGTAGACATGTAGTGCTGTCAGCCTAAGGAGGGACCAATATTGTCACCACAGCTCACCTGTAAGCAGTGCCCTCCAGTCATGGAGTGCCACACTGCAGGCCGTACCCTCACAGTCTCCTGAGAGAAACAGCATTTCTTTCTTTAAAAAACAAAGAATCAAAGGTAAAGATTAGTTCATTTATTTGCCTAGGATCATGTAGCCGGGATTACAGAGTCAAGATTCAAATTGTCTTACTCCATGATGCATGCCCTGCACTGCCTCCCTCTTAGCCATATAATACTGATGTGGAAGAAGGTAATAAGAACATACAAGACTGCGAATCAAGCAAGTTGCACAGGAGTTCACAAATCTGGCTACATCAGAATCACTTGGCTAACTTATTAAGAATAAAGATTTCCAAGGAATACCCTTAGAGAGTGTGATTAAGAAGATCAGACATATCCCTTGGGAATCATTTTCATAATGCTCCCAGGTGATTCAGATGTAGGCTGTCAACATCAGTCAGAAAGCACTGGATGACATAGTACACACATGTAAGTGCATTTAGGCAAAGAGGCTTCATTCTCTAAAAACACTACATTCAAAAGGTATGTCGGTATTAGTGGTAGAAAGTGAATACTGAAAACAGCCCCTGACCTGATAAGCATGTAAAGAGAGACAGGTTAGTGAACAGGTAACCAGAGTGTACAGGAAAAGCGCTTTCACAGAGGAAGGCAACAGGAAGGGGAAGGGCAGCCTCTATGTGTGGAAGTGAGCAAAGGCTTTGCAGAGGGGATGGCCTGTAAGTGGAACTTTGCAATGCCTCCCTAAAAACAAAAAGGGGAAACAGGGGATGCCATTCTGAGCAGGAGGCTGTGAGGTCAAAGGCTGGAAAGCAGCTATTTGGGACACACCTGCAGTTGTGGTGTGGTTGGCCCTGTGTGTTGTGGCAAGAAGTGAGAACTTGTTGAAGTAGCTGCCAACCACTGGCATATTTAAACAAGGTTGTAAAATTTTGCTGCCTATGGTCTCTTTTAGGATTTTTATGGTTTCACTGCTTACATTTAAGTATTTTATCCATTTTGAGTTTATTCTTGTGTATGGTGTAAGTTGATTGTCTAGATTCTATTTTTGCATTCCCCTGTCCAGTTTTTCCAACACCATTTATTGAAATGACTGTCTTTACTCCAGTGTATGCTCTTGCCTCCTTTGTCAGGCCGATTTCTGGGATCTCTGTTCTGTTCCATTGATCTGTATGCCTATTCTTGTGCTAGCACTAGGCTGTTTTGATTATAATGGCTTTGTAATATAATTTGATATTCAGTATTGTGATCCCTCCAACTTTATTTTTCTTTCTCACAATTGCTGCAGTTATTTAGTTACATATAAAATTTTGGAATATTTGCTCTAGATCTGTGAAATATGCAATTGGTATTTTAATAGGGATGGAGTTGAATCTATAGATGTCTTTGGGTAGTATTGACAGTTTAATGATGTTAATTCTTCCAATCCATGAACATGGTATATGCTTCCACTTGTCTGTATCTTTCTCTATTTCTTTTTTCAACATTCTGTAGTTTTCCAAGTACAGGTTGCTCATGGTCACAGACAGTGGTGTGGTGAAGGCCTGTATGGGGTGGGGGAGGGCAATGGGGGAAAAGAGGGGTACATCTGTAATATTCTCAGCAATAAAGATTTTAAAAACTATTTTGTTTTTCCATGTCCAATAAAACATTCATAATAAAAGTAAAACAGAAATAAAACAGCAGTTAAGATACAATAGGATAAGGCTCTAACTGAGGCAAGATGAATGAGTGTAAAGAGAAGGAAGAGGGTTAAAGCGACATATCTGAGACAAAATATGCAGAAAATGAAAACAAATTGGGTGGGGGTGGGAAGTGGGAAAAATAAGGAGTCAGGGATGAGGCAGGAATTTCTAAATGGGTCAAGTCAATGATCGTAGCCTAGATTTCTGGGAGGAATACCTATTATTGGAGATGCTAAGTTTAATCTTAGGTGGATTTTGTTTTTCTATTTTATTGGCCAAGTCCATCATTTCAAATAGAAAATAAATTAATCTGTTTGAAGACAAGTGAAAAAATAAACAATTCTTATTATAGAAGTAATCATTAGAATTATAGAAAGAGAAGTGCGGGTCTTTATAATTTTATTCATGCTAAATTGGGACTGTCAAAGCCTTGGGATTTTAATATTCATCTTTGAAAAACACATGGAGATCATTAAAAAAATTTATATATTTTCTGATAGATTAATATTGAAAGCCCAGGCTCCATCAGTCCCAGTGGTCAAACTTAAAATCTCTTAATGTATAAGCCTTTCTGTAGTTGCTTTCCAGTAATAAAGTGGGTGATGGAATTTTTAAGAAAACACTTTATGGCTCTGCAATAGATGAATTTTTCCACTGGGGTTTATATAATGACTTTGGAGAAAGCTAAAACAATGTATAAAATAAAACCCTGTGGAAGAAAAAATAATTATAAAGAATTCCCACCTGAAATGATGGAATGCCTATAGTTGTAGAGTTCTATATTTTGTTTCAATATCTATTTAATAACAAAAGGACCCTTTAGTAACCAAAGTCCCATTTTAAAGCACTTTATTCTAGGGTGCTAAGAATTCCACTGGTGGAGAGCAGTAACTTTTTCCAAATGTAGGGAGAAAAACATGCAAAAGAGAAGTGTCTTTGCTCTGAGACTCACACAAGTGAATAGAGATTGGGGAATTTTCTTGATGGGTGGAGGATTTTTGAGGTAGGATCACTTGGACAGCTGGACCAAAACCCAAGAAGTCCTGCCTGGCCCATGTGGCTCAGTGGTTGAGCATTGACCTATGATCCAGGAGGGCAAGTTTCAGTTCCCTGTCAGGGCACATGCCTGGGTTGCTGGCTCAATCCCCAGTGTGGGGTGTGCAGGAGGCAGCTGATAATGATTCTCTCATCATTGATGTTTCTGTCTCTTCCCATCCCTTCCTCTCTGACATCAATAAAAATACACTAAAAAACAAACAAGAAGTCCTGACATGCAAAATCTATGGCTCTGTTTTGAAATACTAGAGTTGGACTCAAGTCCCCGTTGGGCCACTTGCTGGCTACATGTTCTCAGACAGCCAACTTAAATTTTCTAACCTCATTTTCTGCCTCTGTAAGATAGGGGTGATAAAACATAACTAATGGGATTATTGTCAAAACTATTAAATGAAATGAGGTAATGTGTTCAAAATGCTTTGTAAATCGGAGAGACTTAAGTAATTGCAATTATTATAGTTTCAGAACTTTCTTAAAATAAAACCAAATCGTATTTATGAAAAAAATTTGCAAGTATTTTTTCTAGCTAGATATCTCCCTAATTATTTCTTCTTCACCCATATAGATAACAGCTAATCTTTTAGAAGGATATGCTAAATTTAGGGTTAATGAAAGTGAGCATGCTTTTGGTTTGTGTTATTTTCTTTTACAAAGTAAGTTGTTTGCAATTTTAAATACAAGTAGCAACAATCAGCGTGATCATATACAAACAAGCTGGTGTACTAACAGGTGTCTGGCTACTAATGTGAATCATAGCTTCTTTTGTGTGGCTCCACCTATGGAAAACTGACCTTGAAAACAAGTGTTCTTATATTATGAGTGTTTTCAATGTACAAAAGGAAGCACTGGGGGTCACAGCAAGCCAGTTAGGGGTCCCAGAGAAAAGAGGAGCGTAGAAATATGCTTTTTGCAGCATCCTCATTAATTCCTG
>NW_006291549.1:2368590-2380861 GCF_000327345.1 Myotis davidii
CCCAATGAGACTACTTAAAGTGATCTTGTTTTGGGTGGTCAGATTGCCAAAACCTAGATCTAACACTCTGCCTCAAATAGTTTGCACCATAGCCATGACCCTCTTCTATATCCCCATGAGTATGGCTTGTGTGTAGTTGAGAGTGTGTATTTATGCATGTGTGTGTGTGTGTGCATGCGCATGTATGTGCATGCATTGGAAGACTGAGAATCTAGAGACATGGGTCCTACTCTAATATCTGTCACTAAGGAGCTCTGAGACCTTGGGGGAAATCACCTCACCTGTCTGAATCTCATTTCTTCTCTCACCTAGAAGATAAAGGGCAGGATACAGTAAGATGCTCTAACATGGTATGGTCCTGTGACCAACTGACTGACTGATTCAGCAAGCCTCGGACCTTATGGTATTTTCTTTCTAATTGTGGTGTTGAGAGGGCAAGCTTCTGTCAACCTGGTGTCTGAGTTAAGCATTCAGAGGGCATAGACTGTTTCCTAAGAGTATTAGAGTCTCTGTTTTCCCTCCCAAGGCAGTAGAGGTCACACCAGGGCATATACACCTGATTCTACACAGTCCCTGTGCTTTAAAGCAAAACCAATGACAGCACATCTCAGAAGATTTAAAAGCATCAACATTGTGCATTGTGATGGTGGAAAGCTTCCGAACTTGGCAATAGAAAGTAGAGTCAAATAATGGTAAAGCTAACTTTATTCTGTTGCCGACGGGTCATCTCCCCATATTTTGATAAACCCCTTGAAAATCCACTGAAGAGATTTCATTATCACTAGGTGAGAACCCTCCAAACAAAAGAAATTCTGTCCAACTTTTACATGACCAGGAAATCATGAGTTAATGCATACAGAATATATGTTACATAACCCTTGTACAAAATGGTATAGTCATCTTATGTAATTGCTATGTGTGTGGTGCCTTAATCTAGTATAGACTTCATGACTCAAGGAAAGTTCTATGCATGAAATCACAGTTTTTGTGCATTGAGATTGGGTTGAAGTTTAAAATTTGAATTCTACATTAGAAAATTTTAAAAATATATCCTGCATTCCTTCCTCTAAATAGAAATGTGATTCTTCCTTGTTGGATTTTTATGATCTTCAGCCAATTACAAAAGTTTGTATCTTTCTCCAGAGACTTATGGAATTTTTAGTCTTGGAAGTTCAGGGGATGTTAATGATCTCACATTCAAACAGATCAAATAAAAATATCCATTATTTGAACCAGGCATTGTAATTGAGAGAAATACACAAGTGGCATTTATCTATTCATGTACCAACTTTCAATAGGTATATTCTTTGTATAAGACACAGGACTAGGTGACACAGAGCTAAATCAAGCCCAGCCTACTCTTAAGGGATTAATAACCTTACAGGAAGGTTAGGCTTGGGCAAAAATGACCAAAATACAAAGTAAAAGTGCTGAGGCCCAAGAGGAAAAGTTCCTACGGTTTTAGGAGAGTGTTTCTTCACCCTGTGTATTGGGGATTTCCAAGACCACTCTCAGATTTGATGATTTCCTAGAGCTCACAGAACTCAGCCTTTGGTCATACTCGTAGCTGCACCACATGTAAAATTTACAGGGAGAAAAGGTCTATGTGGCAAAGTCCAGAGGAAGTCAGGAGCAAGCTTCCAAGAGCCCTCCTCCAGCAACAAATAGTGAAAAAAGGTGAAATGTTGTCTGCCAGGAAATCCCAGTAGACACTCAACACCAAAGGGATTACTGGGGGCTGGTCACGTATGCTTTCTCTACCAGCACATACTAGAATTCCAGATTCCCAGAAGGAAAGCGGGTATGCAGCATTAATCACATTGTTTGTACAAACAATGTGGGCACAGTAAGCCCTTTTTATCATGGCGGGGTTCTAGCAAACTTCATGGTGAAATCTTGGGATGGCCTCACTATAGGTATAACTCTTCTCCCTCTTGCAGATTATATAGCTTTGGTGTCCTCTTATGGCACACATCCCACATCCACTCTCACATCCCTACAAACTGCTAGAGTTGTTTTCTGCCCCACTTGCCGCCAACATAACCAGCAGTCCAGCTGTTACATGAGCAGGGGTGTTAACAAATGATGCAATCCTAGTTTATTTTCCCTGCATTGGTTCTCTGCATAACGTAGAGAAGCAGGTTGGATCCTTCAGAATGGTTCAATGTAAGCATTCTTTCCTCTTTTGTTAATCCTCACCTGAAGATATATTTTTTCCATTGAGATTTTTTTTGTTTGTTTAGAGAGAGTGGAGTGGGGAGAGAGAGAGAGATCAGTGTGAGAGAGACACTTCCATTGGTTGTCTCTTGCACATGCTCTGACCCTGCCAGGAAACCAAACCACAACTCATGTACTAACCCTTGACCAGAATCGAACCGAAGACCCTTCAGTCTGTAGGCTGATGCTCTAACCCAGCAGTTCTCAACCTGTGGGTCACGATACCATTCAGGGTTGAACAACCCTTTCACAGGGGTTGCCTAAGACCATCAGAAAACACATATATAATTACATATTTTTTGTGATTAATCACTGTGCTTTAATTATGTTCAATTTGTAACAATGATATTGGGGGTCACCACAACATGAGGAACTGTATTAAAGGGTCGCTGCATTAGGAGGGTTGAGAACCACTGCTCTAACCACTTAGCAACACTGGCCATGGTTTTGTGTAAGCATTCTTAATCACAATTGTTATTTGATGGGGGTGTATTGAGATGGAAATGGCAAAACATAGAGCAAGTACTAAGTTAAAGCCATACTGGTAGTATTTAAGAGGCTGCTTGGCTATTTATCTTGTCTTGACTATGATAAAATAAATTAATAACAAACTAGCAAGAATTGCTTTTGGTTCATCCTGACTCAACAGGTATATTTTTATGGAAAAAGGTTCCCTTCCTCTCCCCCCAATGATTTGAAGTGTGACTGACTGTTCTCAAACATAGCTGGGAATGCAGTCAAAAGCGAGGCATGACTCCAGAGGAAAGAGGAGTGATTGAGCATTGGGAATTATGGATTGTGTTTAGTCTAACTATTGATTTAACCTCTGAGCAAGTTACTTAACCTCTTGTCCTTGGGAACTCTTCCCCATCTCTTGTATAATAATTCTTGACAAACAGATGTTTTAACAACAACATAAAATAAATTGGCAAGAGGATTGACTGACTCCAAATTGACTGGCTCTGTTCACAAGCACAGCTCAGGACTGTCAGCCCTTCAAAGCAATGACATGACAGGACTCAGAGCTTATGCTAGTATTTTCAAACTTTCTCTATAAAATCTAGGCTTTCTTTTTAAAACATTATGCTTCTCTCTCAAAAAGCTTTGAGCATCAGGAGTGATTTCTCTGCTTTGCTTTGACATGTCCCTTCTTCATCAGGCAAACAATAAGAGTAAACACTTCACGAGTGCCTTCTACATGCCAAGTGCCCATCCAATAGCTTATAATTTAGCTATTCATTCCAGCCTCATATACAACTTATAAAGTAAGTGCAGCTAAGGAAACTGAGGCACAAAGAATATAAATAACTAGCCAAAGTTATTGTGAGAGACAATACAGCTAGCAAGAGGCCAAGATAGGTTTGAAACAAGGAAGTATGGAATCTACAAACTTAAAAAAAGTCACATCACAAAGTCACCTTCCCAATAAGTGACCAAGGCCAAGTGTTGATGCTATCCTAATATATAAAAACCCAGGGTCTGTAATGTCTGACCAAAGGCTCATCCGAACACTGGAAGTCAGTCCTGCAGTGGGGTCAGCTGCTGTGGCAGCTGGGAGAGAGAGGCAGGGTCTGATCCGCAGCCTTTGTGGCAGCTGTTGATCAGCCGTTCTCTCTCTCTTTCTCTCCAGGCTTCGCCAGCAGCCGCACCTCTCTTTCTCTTTCTCTCTGGGCCTCTGTGGGGGCTGCTGATCAGCCGTGCCTCTCTAATTAGGCCCGGAGATAGGCCCAGAGATGCTGCCTGGCATAGAAACCGACCAATCAGAACCAAATCTGGGTGAAATGTGAGGAGCCAATGGCTGCCTAGGAGGTGGAGCTTTTGACGCTGATTGGCATAGAAACGGACCAGTCAGAACCACATCTGGGTGAAGTGCGAGGAGCCAGTGGCTGCCTAGGAGGCGAAGCTTTTGACGCTGACTGGGGAAACCAACCAATCAGAACCACATCTGGGTGAAATGCAGGGAGCCAATGGCTCCCTAGGAGGCAGAGCTTTTGATGCTGACTGGCAATAAAAACTGAACAATCAGAACCAAATTAGCTGGCAGGGGAGGGCAGTTAGGGGCAACCAGGCCAGCAGGGGAGGGTAGTTAGGGGCAACCAGGCCGGCAGGGGAGGGTAGTTAGGGGCAAGATCAGGCTGTCAGGGGAGGCCAGTAGTCAGACATCCCCCAAGGGGTCCCTGATTGGAGAGGGTGCAGGCTGGGCTGAGGGAACCCACTCCCTCTGTGCATGAATTTCATGCACCGGGCCACTAGTCTATATAATAAAAGCCTAAGCTACCATTACAGCAGAAAGACCAGAATGACTGGTCGCTAGCTATGATGTGCACAGACCAACAGGGGGCAGATGCTCAATGCAGGAGCTGCTCCCTAGTGGTCAGTGTGCTCCCACAGCAGGAGCACTGCTCAGCCAGTAGCTGGGCTCATGGCTGGTGAGTGCAGCGGCTGAGTGGTAAGAAGCCTGCAGGTGGGCAGTAAGGAGCAAGGGGGTCCAGGACTACGAGAGTGATGCCTGAGAGGTCACGAATTATGAGAGGGGGCAGGCTGGGCTCAGGCGCCCCGCCCCCCAACTCTAGTGCACGAATTTTGTGCACTGAGCCTCCTAAAGAGTGCAAAAAATTCCAACCTTGGAATAAGATATGCATGAGTTCAAATCATGCCCTGCCCAATTCTCACCCTAGATTTTCTGAGTATCAGTTTTCTAACCTATGAAATTGGGTGAGTAATGCATACTTCCAGTACCATTTTTTTAAATATATATTTTTTTATTACTGATTTCAGAGAGGAAGGGAGAGGGAGAGAGTGATAGAAACATCAATGATGAGAGACTGGGGATTGAGCCCACAACCGGGGCATGTGCCCTGACTGGGAATTGAACCATGACCTCTTGGTTCATAGGTTGACACTAAACTACTAAGCCACGCTGGCCAGGCCCAGTACCGTTTTG
This sequence comes from Myotis davidii, assembly GCF_000327345.1. Classification (NCBI taxonomy): domain Eukaryota; kingdom Metazoa; phylum Chordata; class Mammalia; order Chiroptera; family Vespertilionidae; genus Myotis; species Myotis davidii. The sequence goes on from NW_006291549.1 coordinate 2,373,752, forward strand.
AAGATGAAGTGAACTAATGTCCACAAAGCACTCGTCTGGGCTCTGAAACCTAGCAGGGGCTCAGTTAATACCAGCTGGGATGAGGATGAGGATGGTCTGCAGGTGGCAGTTTCCCTTTAACTTTGGGTAGCATTGAACCTGGATAATGTAGAACTGACTGTGGTCAATCAGGCTTGCCATCAGAGGGTTTAGCCACCATCCACTCTCAGCTGCCATTTAGGAGAATGTAGCCAGAGCCACAAGGACACACTCATTATTTTAGTACTCGCAATTCGCAATTCGATTCCGTCTCCCGCCTACAGGGTGTGCTCAGAGGAACCCAGGGGCCTCTGGAGCAAGTTCCCTTCTTCTTCATTTAGCAATTACTTGTGCACTGGGTTCAACGGGCTCTAACTGAAGGATGGCAAAGAGCAGGTTTGCAGCTTCTCTCCACCCCAAATACATCTTCCTTTCCCACAGCCAGTAACTTCCACTTCACTTTATTTTTTATGGCAGTGGGGATAGGGGCTGGGGGAGCAGGACAGTGTTGCTTAGCAGCAAAGCTCAGAGCTGCCATGTGCTTTTGTGTTTTTCCAAGCCAGGGTTTTGTCACCCTGGTCGATGGAATCATATAGGCGTTCTCCCTTGTTAGAACCCAAGGGTCAAGTGTAGGCGTGTGCATGCTTTAGAGAAGGGCCCCATTCCTGCCGGGTGCCTGCTCAAGAGGATGGTTGCTGCTGGTTTTGTTTAACAGACACTTCATGCTGCAAATTCTCAAGTGCAAATCACCTTTTGTTTCTTTTATCCCCAGCAATAATCAAGGGCTGAACTGGAGCTTAAATAATTCTTTCAATGAATACATTAAACAGATTCTTTCATTATAGAAGTTAGAGGAATGAAAATAACCTGCACAAAGCCACATTTCCTTTGCAGAGTTTTAAAAGAAGTGAGGGAACTGCCATTGAGGGAACCATTAATTTTGTTTCTGTAGGAAAATGGGGAGGGGGTTTGATGAAATATGGTTCAGGACTTTCAAAAAGATTTCTGGTGGGAACCTTTAACAACTGAGTAAAACATTCCCTGGGGAAAGACGGTGCTATTTGGATCTGTGCTTGGGGGCAGTTTCTTCTTATCTTGTGAGCACATGAAGAATAGAATCCCTCCCGCTTTTGAGAGTTAAAACTTAATACAAAGACAAATTTTGAGAATGGTGTTTCTATAAAGGCTGTGGAAGCAACTTACCATGTCATAATATTGTATGTATCCCTTTATGGCTGAACTTAGGTGAAGTTGACTACTTAGTCTCTTTCTCTTATTTTAATGCTGCTTCATCCTTCCTACTGTTTTCTTACTCCCTGGGTGCTTTCCTATTATTTACTTTTATTTTTAACTGATTTTACTTTTATTTTTAACTGATTTTTGCAAGTTTACCATTTTTTTTACAACCAGAGAATTTGAAAGCTTTATCCTAAATGAACGAATTAAAATATATAGGGATAAAATGACTGCCATTGAATCACCCAGCTCAGGCTGGGACCTGGGTATCATTCATTTAGTCCAGCTGTGGGCAAACTACGGCCCGCGGGCCGAATCCGGCCCGTTTGAAATGAATAAAAGTATTGAAAAAAAAGACTGTACCCTATTATGTAATGATGTTTACTTTGAATTTATATTAGTTCACACAAACATTCCATCCATACTTTTGTTCCAGCCTTCCGGTCCAGTTTAAGTACCCATTGTGGCCCTTGAGTCAAAAAGTTTGCCCACCCTGGTTTAGTCAGTGGTCCTTCCAAGATACCAGGCCAAGGATGTTCTCTGGGTTTAAAAATGATGGGACTTTGGTGGCATTGCATGGAGACAAACTGTGACTCAGTATGATAATGAAGGTATTTCTCCCCTAATATTTGGAGCTGTTAGGTCAGCAGGCTGCCTCATGAGGAAACAAACCCATAAATAATAGGGGTGTCCCAACAGAGGCTGTGAGAGCTGCTCTTGGAGTTAGGGAGGGCATGAGCCTCATTCTAGTTATGGGTTTACAATGCTAAGTTATTTAGGTATATCTGATTATTCTACCAACCAAAGAGGTAGAACAACTCTCACTGGTATGTGTATGTTAAAAGTGGACTGTTTAAGACAGAAAAGAATCTAGAAGCCAAAAGAAACCATAAAGTATAGTAGTATTAAAAAACTTGAGCTTTTTTTTGTATAATAGTCCATAGTTACTATGTATTATGTGCAGTTAATGCCACCATATTTTTTGGTTCCTTAAGGACCAGGTGTGGCTGACTTCAGTAAATTACTGTATTTACTGAGCCTCAGTTTGTTTGAAATGGCTCATGTAATGTCTCCTAGTGCTTTACAAACTCAATGGCATTTCATCATGTTAGTTTTATTTGTTAATCTATTAATAATCACATATAACTTACAACAATTTGTTCATTCTACTGAGACTAAAAATGCACGATTGAGGAGCTGTACCAATTATATGTCCTTATGCAGTAAAAGGAACCCAGATACAGACCTCACAAAAATTAACTCTAAAAGGGATCATACACCTAAATGTAAAATACAGAACTACAAACTTCTAGATTAAAACTTCCAAGAAAATCTATGTGAGCTGTGTTTGGTGATATGTTTTTAGATATAACACAAAAAGCTTGGTCCATGAAAGAAAACATGAATAAGCTGGGCTTTATTAAAATAAAAACTTCTGCAGAATACACTGCTAAGAGAATCTAAAAGCAAGCAATCGACTAAGAGAAAATTTTTGCAAAGCATACATCTAATAAAGGACTTAAACCTAAAATATGCAAAGAGCACTTAAAACTCAACAAATAGGAAAACAAATAAATGAGCCAAAGCTCTGAAGACATAATTCATAGAAAAAATATACAACTTGCATAAGCATATGAAAAGATGTTCAACATTATTTGTCACTGGGGAAATGCAAATTAAAACCAAGGATGTACTACTACACACCAATGAGGATGGCTAAAATCCAAAACTTTGACAGACCAATTGTTGAGGAGGATGCAAATCGATAGGAACTCTCATTCTATGCTAGTAGGAATGCAAAATATAACAGCAATTTTGATAAGTTGGCAGTTTCTTAGAAAGCTAAAGTGTCTTACTGTATGACCCATATTCATACTCATAGGTGTCTACCCAACCGATTTGAAAATTTATGTCCATACAAAAACCTGCAGGTGAATCTTTATAGCAGCTTTACTCATAATTATCAAAAAGTGGGAGCAACTGGTAAGTCCTTCAATATGTGAATGGAAAACAATTCAGCAATAAAAAGATATGAGCTTTCAAGCCATGCAAAAACACTGATGACTCTTAAATGCATATTACTAAGTGAAAGAAATCAATCTGAAAAGGCTAAATATTATATGCTTCCAATTTTATGGCATTCTCCAAAAAGCAAAACATTAAAAACTGGTGGACAAATCAGTGGTTACCAGGGGTTTTGGTGGAGTGGGGAGGCTTGAGTAGGTGAACACAAGGGATATTTTAGAGTGGTGTATTCTATATAATACTACAATGGTGAATATATTACATTGAGAACAAATATTTTTTGATCACATGCTATCTGCAAAGCATATGCTCAAATATTTATTGAACATTTTGGTTTTCAATAAAGATTTCATTATAAGGGAGTGTGGTGTGGCCCTTATAATGATTATTTAGGGTACAAGTCTTTAGGAAACTTTCATTTTTTACTCTCTATAAGCTTCTGTATTATTGAAAACAACTTATAAAACATCTTCATATAGTATCTATTTTAAAACATGAAATTTAGCATTTAGCTTTTTATGGTGATTTAGTAGAAATAGATGTGCTTGATCTTCATAGGTCTCATTTTCACAGCTACCCAGCTCATGGAATAGGACTTTCCATAGAGTCTATACACTGAGTGAAGGTTTTGTTGCTATTTGTTGATTGACTCATACTTGAGATTGTTCTAAAAGACCAAAGCTACCAAAGAAATTGTTACTTAGAGGCTTTTCTACTCATTAATTGGGCTCCAGGCCTACTCATGAGCAGGACTGAAAACGATCATTAGTGGTTGGCAATTCTCAGAGCACATGTCATCATCCTTTAAATTAGTCTATTTCATTCTTTTACATAGGTCTAAGGCAGTAGTTCTCAGCCTTCCTAATGCCGCGACCCTTTAATGCAGTTCCTCATGTTGTGGTGACCCCCAATTTCATTGTTACATAAGGGAATGCAAATGAAAACCAATGAAGTACCACTATGCACCTGCCAACTATGGTCACCTACCATTCTCTTTCTTCCACTAAACTGTAAGGTTATGAAGAACATGGCCCACCCCCTCCAGCACCTGGCACAGCTTTCACAACATAGAATAAGCTAAATAAATATTTGTTGAAATAAAATAAGGCAGTAAAGAACCAAAAGCTGATTCATCAATGGAATGAAGGCTTTAAAAGCTTCCGAACATAGTAATGTTTTTACAATAGAAAAGCTGACAAACTTTGAGTTTAAAAAATAGTTTTGGAAATGAAGGGAGTGGGCTTTTTGAAACTAAAGGGGGAAAAGCTCACATTTTTTCATGTTTACATAGTATAAACAAATGGAACATCCTATTTTCAGTTTGCATTTGAAAAAGAATGTTTATTTAACATTCAGTCACCCACACTTCGCTGACAGGGAAAAAAAATGATTAACAGAGCTCAGGAATTTATTTGGTAGTTATAAAACAAAAATGCCTCTTAAAGTCAAGATCAGATAGGAAAGTTAAGTCAAATGGGAATCTGCAAAAATACAATTAAAATATGCAACATTTATGAAGAGTGAGCAAAATGTTGGAAGCATCCAGGGGTTCCGTCTAGGGAAGACAAGAGGGGCAAGTCATGAAATTCTAAGGATTCTTACTTTTAATAAGTCAATAAACATTTTTTCACTTTTTCCAGGGTATTGATAACAGTTGATGGTTAGGTTCCTGGCAATGAGGCTATAACAATTAATACGCAGAACCTCCAAATGACTCATTAGCTAATCCTTTATTTTATCCATTTTGTAAAGGGTGACACATTTAACACATTTAGTAATATACTCAAGGGGGCACATTTAAATGAAAGAGTTTGGTGAAGCAATTTGGAAAGCATGAAGGTATTTTTATTAGTGATAAATTTGTCTAAATTCCAGTTGATTTAATATAAGATAAGATCTAACTCTGTGCCATGTGTAATGTGTGTTTATAATATAGACCTTTTCTTCATCTACTCCCACTTTAGAATTTGTTTTAATCTCTAAAAGGAAAAAAATGTATACTTATCTCCTTGGGGCTTTTGGATTATGATTATTAGCCAACATGTTCTCCACTAAGAATTATTTAAGGAGCAATGGGAATTTTGAGAGGCTTCTGCTGTAGACAGATAGATTGAGTAATGGAGACTCAGGCGTCTGGGTCAGGATCTCTAGTAAGTTAGGACCTTGGATATGAACCAGACTCCTCTCTCAAGGATCTCATGATCTGGTGGGGAGACAGACCTGCCAAGATAGAGTTGAGCTGAGTAGCAGTTAACCAATGACTATAGGTGGGCATGCAAAGCCGACGGAACAGACAGTATAGAGACATGGAGGAGCAGATGACCATGGTGTGTTTGAACAGCCAAAAGCAATGCTGGAGCATCAAAAGCAAAGAAGGAAGAAGCTGCAGTGGTAATGAGAGGACCAACAAGAAGGCTTTTGAGACTTTAAAAGGAGGTTGCGTTATAATCTGTAGAACCTTGCTACTGATAGTGTGGTTGCTGGACCACAAAATCAGCATCATCAGGGAGTGTGTTAGAAAAGAAGAACTTCTGACTCCAACCCAGAACTCCCTGAACCTCCTATATTATAACGAGACCCTTGGTTGACATTAAAATTTGAGGACCTTCATGTAGAAGGTAAAGAATTGTGCAGCATGTCATGCCAGAGAGAGAGAGAGATGCTTGGAATTGTTTCTTTAGAAAACTCATTCCAGCAGCAGTGCAGGTGTTGGACTGAATAAGGGATAAGGTTACAAGCACAGAGACTACTCAGAAGAGTGCTGTGGGTAGTATAGAGGACAGGGGACAAATCTGGAGATGGAGGGGCCAAGTTGGGAAAGACATTCAGATGAGAGCAATGTCAGAGTTTGGCAATCAATGTAATAAAGGGGGAAGAAAAAAAAGACAAATTCTAGGCAGACTAAAAGGTCTTCGGCTTGGGACATGTGGGAGGAGTGTACTTGGAAGAAGTGGACACCATAATGAATTCTCTCCAAATGTACTGGTGTTACATTTGGTTGGAGATTCTTTCTTTCTCTCTCTCTCTCTCTCTCTTTTTTTTAAAAAAAATATTTTATTGATTTTTTACAGAGAAGAAGGGAGAGGGATAGAGAGTTAGAAACCTCGATGAGAGAGATCAATCAGCTGCCTCCTGCACACCCCCCAGTAGGGATGTGCCCGCAACCAAGGTACATGCCTTTGACCGGAATCGAACCTAGGACCCTTCAAGTCTGGATGCCGACACTCTATCCACTGAGCCAAACCGGTTCGGCTGGTTGGAGATTTTTAATAAGTAACTGGGTGCATGAGTCTGGAGTTGGGTCTACAGATATATTTAAAAGTTGTCATCTCATTAGTGCTGCCTAAATTCATGATCATAGAAAAGATTTCCAGGAGAAACTTGTAGAATAAGACACAGGTGGTATAAGGTTAGAGAACTAGAGAACACCAGGGCTTAAGGGATGGGCAGATGAATATCAAAACATGGGGGAGACCGAGAAGAACTTGAAGGGTGTGTAGTCACGGAAAGTAAAGCAGGAGAAAGTTTTAGTCTAACCAGGTCTTGATTCTTGAATGTAAGATGAAGACTGGAAAATGCCTGTTATGCTTGATACCTAGGAAGTCATTGATGACCTTAGCCTGAGAACTTTCAGTTGGATAACATGAAAGCTCAGGGTTATTGTTTGTAAAGCTTGTGGAGCCATTAATTGTAGTGAGGAAATATATTTATAGAAAAGTGGTTGTGAGAGGAATGAAAATGTTGGATACTAGATACAAGAGTACAGCATCAAGAAGAGACGTATTTCTTCCTCTGTCATTCTCCTCTTTTCCTTTCTCTCTCTCTCTCTCT